>NW_023416327.1:1447500-1919211 GCF_014108235.1 Myotis myotis
CCGACGCTCCATCCACTGAGCCACACCGGCCAGGGCCGCTCTTCTTTTTTTTAAGCTATGTTTTCATTGATTTCAGAGAGGGAGAGGGAGAGAGAGAAACATCAATGTGAGAGGGAATCGTGGATCGGCTGCCTCCTGCACGCCCCCCACTGGGGATGGAGCCCGCAACCCAGGCCTGTGCCCTGACTGGGAATCGAACTGTGACCTCCTGGTTCCTAGGTCGATGCTAACCACTGAGCCACGCCGGCCGGGCACCGGTCCTGTTTTTAATTAGGGCCTCGCCCTTAGGATCTCATGTAACCTTACTTTCCTCTTTAAGGCCTTCTCTCCATATACAGTCCCATTGGAGGTTAGGACTTCAGATGACTTTTGGGGGAGACACAATTTTGTCCCTCACCCCCACCTTTAAAATTCACAACGTATTACAAACATATTTCCATGTCAGTTAGGATGTCTGTCATTCCTAATGGCTACATTTCATTATATAATGTAACTTTTTTTTTAATATTTCAAGAAAAACGATCTTTGATATGTAACGTAAGTTTTAATCTTAATGCCAGTGTAGAGCATTTCAGGTTTTCTTTTCTGTGACTATAAACTCTCTGATAGAAGTATTTCTGTGTGTGTGTGTGTGTGTCTGTGTGTGTGTGTCTGTGTGTGTGTGTGTGTGTGTGTCTGTGTGTGTGTGTGTGTGTCTCTGTGTGTGTCTGTGTCTGTGTGTGTCTGTGTGTGTGTGTCTGTGTGTGTGTGTCTGTGTGTGTGTCTGTGTGTGTGTCTCTGTGTGTGTGTCTCTGTGTGTGTGTGTCTGTGTGTGTGTGTGTCTGTGTGTGTCTGTGTGTGTGTGTGTCTGTGTGTGTCTGTGTGTGTGTGTGTCTGTGTGTGTGTGTGTGTGTGTGTCTGTGTGTGTCTGTGTGTGTGTGTGTGTGTGTCTCTGTGTGTGTGTCTGGGTGTGTGTGTGTGTGTGTGTGTCTGTGTGTGTGTCTCTGTGTGTCTGTGTGTCTGTGTGTGTGTGTGTCTGTGTGTGTGTGTCTGTGTGTGTGTGTCTGTGTGTGTGTGTGTGTGTGTCTGTGTGTGTGTGTGTGTGTGTGTGTGTGTGTGTGTGTGTGTCTGTGTGTGTGTGTGTGTACTTTCCATAATGGCCAAATATTTTAGCCCAGGATACATTTTTAAAGCGGAATTGCTGTGAAGAAGTATTCATTCCCCTCCGCCCCAGACACAACTTTTTATTTAGAAAAACCTCCAACCTATAGAAGAGTTGGGAGAATCATAGGACAGTACACACCCCCCACTCTCCATCTCGAGTCACCATCTGAAGGAATGTTGCAGCACTAGCTTGTTCTGTCTCTGCTCATAAACACGTTTCTTTGCGAACCATTTGCAAGGGAATCGCAGACATCACGACTCTGTGCCTCTAAGAATGTCAGAGCTGAACGCGTTCTCAGATAGTGGCCTGGGAGCCTGCTGGCTGGTGGTCCGGGTGGGGCTGGCCACGTGCGCGGGGACGGGACGAATCCCCCGTTTTTACTGACTGTGGACGAAGCTGCTTCCCTTTCTCCTAGTGACGCCCATGGGCCCCGGGAGCAGTCGGCCGCAGGAGATAGAGATTGGAGAGTCCGGGTTTGCCCTGCTGTTCCCTCAGGTGGAAGGAATAAAAATACAGCCCTTCCGTTTTGTCAAGAATCCAAAGAATTTATCGCTAGAAAGACGTCGCTTCACTGAAGCCGGTAAGTCGCTGTCGTGACGGTCGGTTCCCGTCTCGGTGGTGGATTCTGGGAGGGTCCGAATGAAGCTCACGCCCCCGGAGGCGTGGGCGAGTCGGACTGGCCATGAACGAGGCTGGTGCGGTGCATTCTGAGTTTTAGAAAAAGTGTGAGTTCAGCCCGGCCGGTGTGGCTCAGGGGTTGAGCGTCGACCTAGGAACCAGGAGGTCAGGGTTCGATTCCCGGTCAAGTCACACGCCCGGGTGGTGGGCTTGATCCCCAGTGGGGTGTGCAGGAGGCAGCCGGTCCACGATTCTCTCTCATCGTGGATGTTTCTCTCTCTCTCCCTTCCCCTCTGAGATCAATAAAAATACGTTTAGAAAAGAAGGAAAAAGTGTGAGTTCGGGCAGACTGTCGTGCGAGGACACACCAGGCAGAGGACGCAGGCGGGTCCCGAAAGGCCACCGCGAGACGTTAGAGAACGGGCTTAGCGTCTCAGCTCTGATGCGAAAGCGTAATTTTCCATGAAGCGACACGCTAGCTACTCAGCGAAGTGTGGCCTTTTATCTACATCTGCAAATGAATCGATAGATCGATCGGCACTAACTGGTTAAAAAAAACCTCTGTTGGCATAGAAACTATTCAGTGGTGCCCCCCGGTGTGCGTGCCAGCCGCCCGTGGAGATGAGCCCCCGTTACTGGAAATGGCTCTGAGGCCCGTGGGGGTAAAAGATTGTGCAGCCGCCAAGGGGAACCTCTGTGAATGGCTTGCTAATCAGAAGAGGAAAGGAGCCCTGGCCGGTGTGGCTCGATGGATAGAGCCTCGGCCTCAGGACTAAAGGGTCTCGGGTTCGATTCCGGTCAAGGGCACGTACCTCGGTTGCAGACTCGATCGCCAGCCCTGGTTGGGACGAGGTGTTTGGGAGGCAACCGATCGATGCGTCTCTCACATCGATGCTTCCTTCTCTCTCCGTCTCTCCCCCTTCTCTTCCGCCATTTAGTTTTTATTTTTTAATGTATTTTTATTGATGTCAGAGAGGAAGGGAGAGAGAGAAATGTCCATGATGAGAATGTGACCCTTGACCAGAATCGAACCCGGGACCCTTCAGTCCACGGGCCGACGCTCTATCCACTGAGCCACACCGGTTAGGGTGGGTCTTAGATTTTTTAATGGGAAAATTGTTGCCCAGATGTTGAGTCGTGTTACAGTTTGTAACAGTCAGGGGACTTGTATATGCTAGTAACTCGGAGAGCATGTCACTCAACGCGATGAAAACGGAGTTTCCTTCGAGTGCCGGTGCCGTCCCGTCCGCAGGCGTCCCTCACGGCTGCCCTTCCCCCCACAGGCCTCCTGGACAACCCCGAGCTCCGCGTGGTGCTGGTGTTCGGCTACAACTGCTGCAAGGTGGGGGCCAGCAGCTACCTGCAGCGCGTCGTCCGCACCTTCAGCGACACCAACGTCGTGGTGGCCGGGGGCCAGGTGGACAACCTGGTGTCGCTGACCTCTGACACGTACGTCCGGCTTTCCCCGCGCCGGGGCGCGTTCCAGGGGTTTTGTTGCCGCGGGTCTTTTGGGTTTGTTTTTTATTTGATTTCTTCCTCCGGCTTTATTGTCAGACACGCTGTACGAACACAGCACAGCAGACAGCAGGGGTCCTCTTGGGAAAAAAAAACACAGCAAGAAAGGGAGAGGTTCCAGAAACTTTATGGACCGAGCAACATAAAGCTAAAAATGGCCCTAACTGGTGTGGCTCAGTGGATAGAGCGTCGGCCGGCAGACTGAAGGGTCCCAGGTTTGATTCCTGGTCAAGGGCACATGCCCAGGTTGTGGGCTGGATCCCCAATGTGGTGCTTGCAGGAGGCAGCCGATCCAGGATTCTCTCTCATCACGGATGTTTCTCTGTCTCTCTCCCTCTCCCTCCCTCTCTGAAACTAATAAAAATATATATATTAAAAAAAAAAATAAAGCTAAAAACGCCCTCCATGATTGAATATTTATAGCTGAGTATTCGGGGGGAAAAGACCCCAAAGATGTAAATAATACCGAAAAGCTGCACTTACGAGGCCTCACTATGTGCAGGGATAGAAGGGCAAGGCGACTGTTAAGGCAGCGAGGAAGGTCGGGGTCCCCCCTACACACGCAGGCGTGGGTCAGGAATCTGGGTGGAGGTACCTTTGCCCTTTTGTACTTGTTTTAAAATATATATATATATATATATATATATATATATATATATATATATAACACTTTTTAAAAATATATTTTTATTGATTTCAGAGAGGAAGGGAGAGGGAGAGAGATGGAAACATCAATGAAGAGAGAGAATCACTGACCGGTTGCCTCCTGCACGCCCCCCACTGGGGATCGAGCCCGTAACCCCGGCCTGTGCTCTTGACCGGGAATCGAACCCAGGACCTTTCAGTCCACAGGCCGATGCTATTATACCTGTGTAAATTTTATTGATTTCAGAGAGAAAGAGAGAGAGAAACATCAATGAAGAGAGAGAATCACTGACCGGCTGCCTCCTGCACGCCCCCCACTGGGGATCGAGCTGTGACCTCCTGGTTCATAGGTGGGCGCTCGACCACTGAGCCACACGGGCCAGGCTGATCTCTCCTGCGAACACGTGGCACGTTCCGTGTTGTCTCGTGCTGAGCGGGCCCTGTTCTGCTTTGCGTTCCCCAGGTGCCCCCTGGACGTCGATGGCACCGGCGTGGTCGGGCTGTCGGTGAGCGGCCAGCGCGTGCAGAGCGCCACGGTGCTGCTCAGCGAGGACGTCAGCGACGAGAAGGCCGTGGAGGCCGCCGTGCAGCGCCTCAAGGCAGCCGGCATCCCCGAGCGGGACACGGTGGGCTTCATGTTCGCCTGCGTGGGCCGCGGCGCCCAGTTCTACCGGGCCCAGGGCAACGTGGAGGCCGACGCGTTCCGGAAGGCCTTCCCCGGCGTGCCCCTGTTCGGCTTCTTCGGCAACGGCGAGATCGGGTGCGACCGCGTGGTCGCGGGGAGCTTCGTGCTGCGGCGCTGCAGCGAGGTGCGGGCCGAGGACCTGTTCCACAGCTACACCACCGTCCTGGCGCTGGTGCACCTGGGCGCCTCCCGGTGAGGCCGCGGTGCCCCCCGCCTGCGGGCGCGGCCTCGGGAACATGGGACCGGGGAATATATGTCTTTGAAACGAACATAGCTCCATGCATGTGTTCTGTGGCTCGGATGCCCTAAGGGGTTCTCGGGTGGTTTCCCACACGTCAGAGGAAGGAGGGCTGTGGCATCGGATCGGGCGCGCACCCGCCGCCGATCGTGGCGCTGGCCCAGGTCCCGCGGCTGCCGGGCGCGTCCTGTAACCAGACGGGAAGGGCCGTGACCGGTGGGCGTCCGTGGCTCCCTCTGCAGGGCGAGCCGGTCGTTGAGCAGAGTCACGAAGACACTTTTCTCCCTGAATAAAGGCGGAAACGGTTCGGACGGCCCGAGATCTTCCTCCGCGTCACAGCTCGACCAGGTTTTCCAGCAGCGACAACAGAAGGGTGACGGACTTGTCACGCCTTCGATAAACACGAAGGAGCTTTTTTGTCTTCCTGCTCCCACGTGGCTCAGCGGGTACACGGCCAAGGCGCGTGGGCAGTATTTTATTCTCCGACGAGGAAAAGGTTTTCTGCCCCCCAACCCCTCCCCCCCGCCCCCAGGTCTTCACTGCAGGATGACTTCCACCTGCATGTCCCGCCTGATGTCCCGTCACTAACGACTGATCGACACTTTCGTTGCCAAGGCTCAGCGGCCCCACAGGGCGGCGGCAGCGCGTCCGGGAGGTGGAATCCGGTGCTGCCTTTCCCGCCGGTCTGTCCTCAGTCGCTCTGCCCCCGTTTTTACCTCGAGCGATTGTCCTCTTCCCGCGACGTTTGTGATAAAGTTACTGGAAGTTTCCTCCGGTTGACAGTTCCCTCCATCCCAGCTCCTGAAGTACAGAGAAAAGTGACGGTCAGAACCTCTGGTCTCTGAATCGCGATGGACTCATTGTCATGTCACATTGGTGCCGTTACCAAGGAGACGGGGCGGCAGAGTCTGAGTCCTTGGGGGTGACCACACGGCATTTACGGAAATGCCGTGTGGATCTTTGTTCCGGGATAGATAGCACAGGAAAAAGAAGTTGAAAACTGAGAAATTTTTAAAATATGAGCCGGGGCAGGCGGGGGGGGGGGGGTGTGTGTGTGAATGAATGACGTTTTTTTTCCAGATTAATATATAAAGTGTTTTGTTCCTCCTCAGAGGGGAGCCCGGTGCGGGGCCCTTTGCTGTACTCTGTGGGGTGCACGTGGGTTCCTGTTATGCCGAGCCTTTGGGCCGGTTTTGGACGGAAGATTCCTTAGGCGACAGGGCGATCGTTCCCTTGGTCGGGGGCAGAAGGCAAAGCTGAGCCCGCAGAAGCCGCAGACGTACAGCAAGTCCTCGCTGAGCGTGGCTGTGGATGGTGTGGCACTGTGGTGACATGACATACGGTGAAGCCGGTTTTGCCACAGGCAACCTGGTGGCGAGTTAAGTTCCCGTGGCGTCTCATTGCCGTGTAACAAAATGACCCTGAATGCTCAGTGTGGCTCTAAGTGCTGCGATGTTACTCGTAGCTTTCCCGCCTCGCAGAGGCCTGAGGTCGCATGGGGAGGGAGTGAAGGGAGTCGTCATGGCACCAAAGTTAGAAGGAAATAACGTGGACAATTGTGAATCAAGGCTGGTCCTAAAGCAAAGCCGTCATGACAGGAATAGTTACCGTTTCAGCTAAAAACATAAGTAAACGCCCCTAGAAGCAGCCACTGTTGCAGCCGCTTGTGAAAAAGGAGGAGGGTCCCGTGAACCGTGGACGCGAGGAGAGAAGGTGCCCCCGGTGTGCTGGCAGTGTCTCCCACACCGGCCGGCCTTCCCTTGAGTGAGGGCAGACGGGTGGGTGGTTTGTTTAATCGGGACGTTAAAGAACATTCACCACCCCCCCCCATGTGCTCCCCAAGCACCATCTTCCCGCAGCCGCGGGCGGCGGCGAAGGGAATCGATTCCCAGCCCCTTTCCCAAGTGGACGTGAACTCCTCCTGGGCCCGTGGCCACCCCGGGAGGGACAGGGAAGGCAGGCCTTGCTCGTCGACGCGAGGGATCATCCGGGACCTCTTCCCACCAGGGTCCTGTCGGCGGCCAGGTCACCTTGCAGGTCCCTCCCACAGGCCTGAGCCCGGACGCCGGGCAGACACAGCACCTTCCCAGCAAGTCAGAGGCCGGAGAGCAACAGCTCTGCCGTTCACTAATACTGTGCACGTTCAGCGCGGGGACTGTGTGGAGAATGTAAATAAATTCTACGAGTCCACGTAGGAATTGTCGAGAAGAAAAAATAAATCTCCTTTGTCACTTGACGCCCACCCCACACGACCGAGGTGAGCCCCACCGCACAGCACGTGTTCGTGGGCCGAGAGCTCCTCTGGATCGGAGACGGCGCGGTTTTCAGACGACTGGCCGGATTTTCCTTCGTAGAGACTGGGCGAGGGTCTGCTTCCTAAAAATCCTAAAATCCCAGGACGGAGCATCAGTGACAACGTCCCTGTGAAATGAACAAAATCAATGCCGGTTTCACGCGAAGAGCGTGTCCCCGAGTTGGTTTTCAGTGTTTTTGTCTTAGACACGCGCCGCTTTTGCCCTACAGCACAGCCGAGACGGGCGACAAGAATATGCGCGACTAGAAGGAAAGCGGCCGAGGCCGGTAAACGTCATTTCAGGTTTCGGCACAAAGTGTGGAGGAGCGTTTCCATTTATAAACAGTTTGTATAAAAGTTATTGTTCTTGGGGGGGGGGCAATCGGAGGAAAAGGAGATATTGTCATACTTTAAACAATTTTAAAAAACAATGTAAAAAGAAAAAGTTCTCCAGTGACTGTCGTCACAGCCTGCAGAAAAGGCGAGATTCGTAATTCCCAGAAACTGGAAGAAAACCTCTAAATGGGCTTTTAGACGCAAATGATCAGATGCAGAATTTTGAGACAACTTTCTTTTTTAATCCTCACTCAAGGATATTTTCCCATTGCTTTTTAGAGAGAGTGGAAGGGCGGGGAGGGGGGCAGAGAGAGAGAGAGAATGAATGTGAGAGAGAGACATCAGTTGGTTGCCTTCAACCTGCAAACCCAGGTACGTGCCCTTGGCTGGAATCGAACCCGAGACCCTTCAGTGCGCGGGATGACGCCCCAACCAGCGGAGCCACACTGGCCAGGGCCGCCCCGTTTTCCTGAAAGTCACTGTTGCTTCTGCTTTCTATTAAGTTTCAGGGTAACTTGACAGTTGGACAAAACGGGACACTATTCCGGCCTCATGGATTCTTTATCTGCCACCTAATACGATGAAAATCCTTGATTCTGCACAATCGTGCCCTAAAAATTAGAAGCCTCATGGGGGGAGGGGGGGAATGAGTTTGGAACTTTGAAACCTGAGCAGGAATGAGAACAAGGATCCTAAATGTCTACCAGCAGCCGCCTTGAGAATTAGCGGGTCGGTCACAGCAGCCGTCAGCTTTTGGGGGCGCCGTTTCTTCTGAGCTGTAGATCCGTGAAACCAACTGCTTTTAATAGCAACCGTTTCCGTCAACATTAAAAGGACGTAGCGGTGTCTCCCTCAGCAGCCGGCGTTGTCTGTCTCCTCACCAGGCGAAACGGCTTCATGGCTCACCCGCACTCAGCCTCACAGTGAAAAGGTGGGTGATTTTTTTTTTTAAATATATTTTATTGATTTTTTACAGAGAGGAAGGGAGAGAGGTAGTTACAAACATCGATGAGAGAGAAACATCGATCAGCCGCCTCCTGCACACTCCCACCGGGGATGTGCTCACAGCCAAGGTACCTGCCCTTGACCGGAATCGAACCCGGGACCTTTCAGTCCGCAGGCCCACGCTCTATCCACTGAGCCACACCGGTTTCGGCCAAAGGTGGGTGATTTTTTTTAAGTGACGTGTGTGTGCGTGTGTGTTTTCAACAACATTTTTATTGATTTCAGAGGAAAAGGGGGGGAGTGAGAGAGCAACGTCCATGACGAGAATCACGGATCGGCTGCCTCCTGCCCCCCCCACTGGGCATGGAGCCCGAAACGCTGACCGGGAGTCGAACCCCGACCTCCTGGGTCATCGGGCGACGCCCAACCCCTGAGCCACACTGGCCGGGCGGGAGCCGTGGCCTCGCCCTGTAGCAGGGCGGCCTGTCCGGGGGAGCGGGGAAGGACGGAGTCCGTGTTTCCTTTGCCTCCGGCCGGCTGCCGGCTTCTGGACCAGCATGACCAGCTGCGCTCGGACAGTCCCTCCTTCCGCGTCTTCCGTGGCCTGGAGCGGCGGTTCGCGACCTTCCGCACGCGCGACCCTTAATGCCGCTCCTCGGGCTGTGGCGACCCCGATGTCATGGTGACCAACTGAGCGCCATGAAAGCATCGGGACTCGTCACAAAGACAATCTGTAATGATATGTGCGCTTCCCGATGGTCTCGGGCGACCCCTGTGAAAGGGCCGTTCGACCCGCAAAGGGGTGGCGACCCACAGGTTGAGAAGCGCCGGTCTAGAGACTAAGAGGGAAGAGGTTCTCCCATGTTTTCTTTCTATGCAGCCCCCCCACAGGCCTCTTACCTCGTTCCGTGCGCGCCCCCTGCTGGCTGTGCGGTGACGCAGTCCAGGCGGACCAGCAGCGCCTCCAGCCAAGCCCGCGGCCTGTTGTGCCCGCCCCGCCCCGCCCGTCAGAACCTGGCAGGGGTGTCAGCGCCCCCTTCAGGTCGCGCAAGGAAGTGCCCCTGCCTTTCCTTGGCCGTTTTCTGTTTTCTCTGTTATCCAAAGTGCTAACAGGCCTGCGGACCTTTTTTTTTTTTTTCCCCCTTCCATTTATTGCAAAGGACAAAGCAGAGGGTAAGGGGAGAGGGCTGCTGGGGCGAGTGAGTCTCAGCCACGAGAATAACAGATGGCGAGAGAACAGGAGAAACACAGGACTGAAGGGCCGGGAGCTAGTGAGGGCTTGGGGTGCAGGCGAGTCCCCCTCAGCCGGTGGCCGCGAGGCCGCCCCCCCCCCCCCAGCCCCCCGTGCCCGCGGGAGTGGAAGTGCGGACGAGAACCCGGGTCTGGGAGCTGGACTCCACTGGGTTTAAATCTGAGACCCAGATGCGTGATTTTTATTTGTAATCTTTTTTTTAAATATATTTTTTATTGATTTTTACAGAGAGGAAGGGAGAGGGATAGAGAGTTAGAAACATTGATGAGAGAGAAACATCGATCAGCTGCCTCCTGCACGCCCCCCACTGGGGATCGAGCCCGCAACCAAGGTACATGCTCTTGACTGGAATCGAACCCGGGACCCTTCAGTCCGCAGGCTGACGCTCTATCCATTGAGCCACACCAGTTAGGGCTTTGTGATAAGTCTATGAAAGTATTACACAGGCCCCCGTGTCCCCCATTAACCTCTTCCATCTGCCCCTGTCTTCCCCCCCTCCCCCAGGCCCTCCCCCCCCCCCCACTGTCCGTGCCCTCTGCACACGAGGCTTCTGGTCGATCTCTCCCCACCCCCGCCCCTGCCTTCCCTCTGAGGCTCAGCCGTCTGCTCCTGCTCCTGCATCTCTGGGTCTGTGGTGGGTCGTCCGTTCGTCTGGCTCATGGGCCCACATGTGAGGGAGACCAGGGGACGCCCGTCTTCCTCTGACGGGTGGATTCTGCCCGCGTGACGCCCTCAGATGTGTGATCGTGCTCTGAGCTTCGGGTCCTCCTTCGTGGAGTGAGAACAAGGCCAGCTGCCTCACGGCGGGTGTGAGCGCTGGTCAGAGTGAGCACGTGTGAAACATGAGCCGCGGGGCCTGGCGGCAGGGGCAGCTGAGGTCGGGATGATACCGTGACGCTGATTTCCTTCTGTTTGCACGAAAAGATGGCTGATAAGTAATTATAATCTAAACCAGAAGCCTGGTGCACGAAATTTATACACGGGGGGGGGGGGTGGTTCCCCTCAGCCCATTCTGCACCCTCTCCAATCCGGGACCCCTCAGGGGATGTCCAACTGCCGGTTTAGGCCCAATCGCAGGGATCGGGCCTAAACCAGCATTCAGACATCCCTCTCACAATCTGGGACTGCTGGCTCCTAACTGATCACCTGCCTGCCTGATCACCCCTAACTGCCCCCCCTGCTGGCCTAGTAACCCCCAACTGCCACCCCTGCCGGCCTGGTCGCCCCACACAGCCTGCTGTTCAGTTGTTACTGTGATGGCATCCCAGACAATTTGCATATTCCTCTATTATTAGTATAGATGTAATCCAGGACTGTGGGCTGTGGGTCTATATTCAGAGCACACGAGACGTGAGCAGACCTCTCAGAGGGGAGGGAGCGGCAGGCTTTCTGGTGTGGCCAAGGGCGTGTCCTGGTGCAGCACATACCATGATGCTGTGATTTTCCTAAGTTACACATGAGCTAAAATACCTCGTCCTTGGGAGAGACAAATAAGCAGGTAATTAATATGAGCAGCGGAGACCAGTAACTCATAAGGCAACAGTGGAAAGTGAAGGATTTCTGACCTTTGTTGTGACATCTTTTTTACCCTACATTTTTTTAAAAGTTGCAACTTAATATTTGAGTTCCAAACTCTTTTCCCAATTAAGCCAGAGAACCTCTGTGGGAAGCCTCCAGTGGTATGATACACACACACACAACTTAATTAATTTTATTGATTTTTTTACAGAGAGGAAGGGAGAAGGATAGAGAATTAGAAACATCGATGAGAGAGAAACAGCGATCAGCTGTCTCCTGCACGTCCCCTACTGGGCATGTGCCCACAACCTTGACCACAATTGAACCTGGGACCCTTCAGTCCGCAGGCCAACGCTCTATCCACTGAGCCAAACCGGCTAGGGCCGGAATCAGATTTTAAACACGTGTCCCCAAGTAATTCTTTTTTTTTTTTTTAAATATATCTTTATTGATTTCAGAAAGGAAGGGAGAGGGAAAGAGAGAGAGAAACATCCATGATCAGAGAGAATCATTGATTGGCTGCCTCCTGCACGCCCCCTACTGGGGATCGAGCCCGCAACCTAGGCGTGTGCCCTTGACCAGAATGGAACCTGGGACCCTCAGTCCACAGGCTGACGCTCTATCCACCGAGCCAAACCTGCTAGGGCCCCAAGTAATTCTGACAAGACAAGTTTAAGAACAAGCAGAAGAGGCCAGCCACAGATCTTCACAGCTCCTGTACATCGGGGAACGTCGGACCCGTGGGCCAAGTAAGGCCCGAGACATCATTCATTCGGTCTGGCCTGCCAAGGCGTTAGGGCTGAGCTAATTAAACGTTGGACCAAACAGAGCAGGCTAATTTTCCAGCTGATGATTCTGTATGGGCCTCGAATAATGTTCTAAATTCCCTACTGGCCCCAGGCAGAAAAGAGGTCCCCACCCCTGCAACCGATCAGCCTCGAGGGCTAATCCTCCCCTGGGGGTTTGAAAAGAAGAGCAGGACCAGTTTGGGGAAAGCAGACTGGCCAAGAGAGGGGAAGATTTGAGTTTGGATACCTGCTGTGAAGTGGGACGCCACCAGGGGGCAGCACAGAGCTGACAAACATGTTTGGGGATATTTTTGATTTCTCGTGACGCATACAACGGTGGCACCTACATTTTTTACAAACTCAGATTAAAAAAAAAAAAGCACTTGAAAGGCACGTGTTAACGATGTTAGCATATGCTTCCCAGTCTTAGGGTTCTTATAGACAGCGATCGTAGAAAAAAGTTCCCTAATGAACAACATAAGCTGATGAACAAAAACAGATCCAGAGACAGAGAAACATCGATCAGATGCTCAAACCTCAGCGGGAAGGTAGGGGAGGGTGGGGTAAGGGGGAGAGATCAACCAAAGGACTTGTATGCATGCACATAAGCCTAACCAATGGACACAGTCACCAGGGGGGTGAGGGCATGAGCGGGGGTGGGGTGGGGGGGACAATAGGGAGATAAGGACACATGTAATACCTTAATAAAGAAAGAAAAAGAAGTTCCCTTACAGTAGCATTGCACTGAATCAAAAAATTGTATTAGACGACAAAGATTCCAGGGAAACAGAAGTGTTCCAAATTCTCTGTCTGCAACTTTCAAAATGCTTGTCCCACTCTTTAAAAAAAAACTACAGGCCCGGTGCACAAAAATTTGTGCACTCGGGGGGGTCCCAACCTGTGCCCTCTCGCAGTCTGGGACCCCTCGGGGGATGTCCACCTGCTGGCTTAGGCCCACTCCCCAGGGATCAGGCCTAAGCTGGCAGTAAGACATCCCTCTGGCAGTCTGGGACCCCTCGGGGGATGTCCACCTGCTGGCTTAGGCCCACTCCCCAGGGATCAGGCCTAAGCTGGCAGTAAGACATCCCTCTAGCAGCCCGGCAGACCTCGGGGGATGTCCACTTGCCAGCGGGGAGCAGGCCTAAGCTGCAGTCGGACATCCTTAGCGCTGCTGAGGAGGTGGAGAGGCTCCCACCACCACCACTGTGCTGGAGGCCATCTGCCTGGCTTGTGGCTGAGTGGGGCTCCCCCATGTGGGAGCGCACTGACCACCAGAGGGCAGCTCCTGCATTGAGCATCTGCACCCTGGTGGTCAGTGTGTGTCATAGTGACCAGTCATTCCCAGTCGTTCTGCTGTTAGGGTCAATTTGCATATAACCCTTTTATTATATAGGATATATATTTTTATTAATTTCAGAGAGGAAGAGAGAGGTAGAAACATCAACGATGAGAGGGAATCATTGATTGGCTGCCTCCTGCATGTTGGACCGAGTCGGAAACCCAGGCACGTGCCCTTGACCGGAATTGAACCTGGGACCCTTCAGTCTGCAGGCCGGTGCTCTATCCACTGAGCCACACTGGCCAGGGCTTGTCCCACTCTCTTAACCAGCATTGTACCTGGGTGGTTTTCAGTGGTTTTGATCAAATCCTCAGTGTTCTAGTTGGACAATTTGGGCAAGTGATGCCAAAGCCTTTTTTTTTTTTTTACAATTTTTCAAGGGTGGTTGAAATGTTGTCACCACCTGTCAGAAAATGATACCTCCTTCCCCAGCACCATCTGTCTTCCCAAGTTGTCTTGGCCCACCGCCACTTTTTCCAGTCCACATTTCTTTTTCTTTTTAAAAAATATTTTTATTGATTTCAGAGAGGAAGGGAGAGGGAGAGAGAGATAGAAACCACAATGAAGAGAGAGAACCATGGATCGGCTGCCTCCTGCATGCCCCACACTGGGGATCGAGCCTGCAACCCGGGCATGTGCCCTGACCGGGAATCGAACCCTGACCTCCTGGTTCATAGGTCGATGCTCAACCACTGAGCCACGCCAGCCGGGCCAGTCCACATTTCTTGTAGAAAACTAGAAAAATATCCCTCTGGCAACCCAAGTAGCTTCTACAAATATCACCACCAAGGCCTTTTTACCCCCCTTTGAAATTCCACCATTAGATTTGCGTACGAAACATTGGAAGATGGGGAGGGGGGGGCTTATTTCTCAGCTCTGCACAGTTAGATGCCCCACGATGAGATGTGGAGACAGGTATTCCTGTGTCTAAGGAAGGTGTGACCCAAGCCTGAGTTTGGAAAGCTTCCAACTCTAGTTTCCTTTAGCTGGAAAGGCTGAAGGAGCCCTGGCTGGTGTGGCTCAGTGGACAGAGCGTCGGTCTGCGGACTCAAGGGTTCTGGGTTCGATTCCAGCCAAGGGCACATGCCCAGGTTGCGGGCTCGATCCCCAGTAGGGGGCGTGCAGGAAGCAGCCGATCATTGATGTTTCTATCTCTCCCTTCCTCTCTGAAATCAATATATATATATATATATATATATATATATATATATATATATATATATATAATAAAAGCCCAGCAACTGTTATGGCAGAACGATCAGAACAACCGGTTGCTATGATGGGCACTGATCACCAGGGGGCAGACACTCAATGCAGGAGCTGCCCCCTGGTGGTCAGTCTGCACCCGCAGGGGGAGCGCTGCTCAGCCAGAAGCTGGGCTCACAACTGGCAAGCGCAGTGGTGGTGGTGGGAGCCTCTCCCACCTCTGTGGGAGCGCTAAGGAGCAGTGAGCAGGCAGGCGGTAAGGAGTGAGGGGTCCCAGACTGTGAGAGGGCGCAGGCCAGGCTGAGGGGCCACCCCCCACTCCCGCTGCCCAGTGCAAGAATTTCATGCACCAGGCCTCTAGTATATACATTATATATATATATATATATATATATATATATATATATACACACACACACACACACACCAGGCCTCTAGTATGTATATATATAGAGAGGGGGGGGGGACCTGGTGCATGAATTCATGCACTGGGAGATTATATATATATATATATATATATATATATATATATATATATATATATATATATTTTAAAGATGCTGGAGGAGGCCAGGATGGCAGATATTCCTGGGAGGCCAAGTGGACCAGACAGACCCCCGAATAACCCCCCCCCCCCCCCAACAAACAAAACCCGGCTTTAGAGGAGGCGTGAGAACGGGCCATGGTCGCTGTCTGTCCGCGGAGCCCAAGGGAAAAGGCCAGGAGCGAATGATTTTAGGGTGACTTCATGGAGGCTACACATCATCCCCCCAAAGCTGCCACGGATCCGAGGCCGCCACCTGCCGCCGGCGGGCATCGGGCATCGGGCATCGGCGCACGGAGTCCCCGCCCGGCCGCCCCCCGCCGCCGGGACACCCTCCTGCGCATCACGCAGCGGCACCCGCGCTGCATGGAGGTCGTAGCGGCGGCGGGGGTGCGGGGCAACCAGTAGACACAATGTCTAACGGGCTCCTTGCGGGCGGCCCGAGAGGAAGCGCGGAGACAGTGCGCCCCCGGGACTGACAGGTACCCCGCACCCGGGCCACGGGGGCGCTTGCGCCTCGGACCTCAGGACGCCGCGCGGGGGCCACAGAGTCCCCGAGGGCCTCGCACCTGCTGCCGCCCGGCCCGCCCGCTCCCCTCGGACCGCGGCTCACGACCCTCCTGCGTCCGCGAACGCAGCCGACGCCCCGGGTGTCCGCGCGAGGTTCTGGACGGCGCCTCGGCCAAGCGACGGGAGGGGGGCGTGCGCGTGCGCGGGAGGGGGCGGGGTCGTGCGCGTGCGCGGGGGTTGTGCGCGTGCGCGTGCGCGGGGGGCGCCGCGGCCGGGGATGGGTGGGCGCCTGCGTGCGCGTCGGGATGGGGGGGCACACGGGGGGGGAGGGAGTGCGGGGGCCGCGCGGCCAGCGCGCAGGCGCCACGGCGCAGGCGCGGGCCCCGGAGAGCGGGCGGCGCGAGGCGTGAGGAGAGCCCGGTGCGCGAGCGGTGGCGGCCGCCGCTGCAGAGGCGCGCGACGCGGAGCCCGGCAGGTACGTGTCCCCGCAGCTGGCGGGCCGGGAGGCCTCCTCACGCGGGGCCGGGGGGCCGGGGCCGGGGGCCGGCGGGGGCTGGGAGGCCTCCTCACGCGGGGCCGGGGGCCGGGCTGACCGCTGACCTTCACCCCGCGGCGGGTGCGTGCGCCGCCCGGCCTGGAGGCAGCGGGGACCCGCCGGTCGCCCCGCGTCCCCGTCCGTCTCTGCAGCCGCCGGGTCTGTCCGGCCGCGGAGCGTGGCGCGGCCCCGCCTCCCGGCACCTCGCGTGTCGCTGCAGCGCGAGGCCGAGGGACCGGCTGCGGGGCCTGGCGCGGCGTCCCGGGCTCGGCCGCTCCGCTCGGCGCGGTGTCGCCACCTGTTGGCAGCCGGAGCCCGGGAGCCGGGAGCCGGGAGCCGCCGCGTCCGTCCGCCCGTCCGTCCGTGTCTTCGCCTCCCTGAGCCCGCGGGTTTCTGGGCGCCGAGGCGGGTGGAAGCGGCTGGTCAGCGCCGCGGCCCCGGGACGGGTGTGCCCTCGGGAGGAGGGGCCGTGTCCCCCGAGACGCGGGGGTTGGCGTCGTTTCCCCCCAAATCCTCTGGCGTCGGAGAAGCCGGGGCGCCGCGGGGACGTGGCCACCGAGGGAGCAGGGCGGCCAGGGCCCCGGAACACGGAGGGGACGCCTTCCTTTCCGTTTTATTTTCATTTTTTAAATTTTATTTCCCCCAAGGATACATTTCTTTTTTAAATTGATTTCAGAGAAGAAGGGAGAGGGAGAGGGAGACGTCCGTGGTGAGAGAGGATCATGGACCGGCCGCCTCCTGCGCGCCCCCTGCTGGGCATCGAGCCCGCAACCCCGGCCTGTGCCCTGACCTCCAGGTCAGAGGTCACGCTCAACCACTGGGTCAAGGGCACATTTCGTTTCCCTTTTTTTCCTTCTTTTTTATAGTTATTTATTTTTGAAATATTACCTACGTCCTTTTCCTTCCCCCCATTAATCCCCTGCCACCCCCTGCCGTCACCCCCTATGGTCTGTGCCTGCGGGCTTGCATATAGGCACACGAGCCCCCCCCCCCCACCCCCTATGGTCTGTGCCTGCGGGCTTGCATATAGGCACACAAGGCGCTCCCCTCATCCCCTATGGTCTGTGCCGTGGGCTTGCATATAGGCACACAAGGCGCCCCCCTCCCCCCATCACCCCCTATGGTCTGTGCTGCGGGCTTGCATATATGCACACAAGGCCCCCCCCCCCCCGTCACCCCCTATGGTCTGTGCCGTGGGCTTGCATATAGGCACACAAGGCGCCCCCTCCCCCCATCACCCCCTATGGTCTGTGCCGTGGGCTTGCATATAGGCACACAAGGCCCTGCCTTCCCTCTGAGGTTCCGCACTCTGCTCCCCGCTTCCATGTCTCTGGATCCACTCCGTCCATCTGTCTGTTGTGTCCCTTAGGTCCCACACATGAGTGCGGTCGTGGGATGCGTGTCTTTCTCTGCCTGGCTTGTGTCACTCAGCACGGTGCCCCCCAGGTCCTCATGCCTAGGACACGTTTCTCACTAGTAAACTCGCGTGGGTGCCGTGCTGCACGCTCTCATGTCATCCCCGCGACCCGCCTGTGATCTGCAGGAGGGAGCTGAGACTTAGGAAGGTCAGGGAACTTGCCCAAGGTCACGGTCAGGGCGGGAGGAGGCTGCAGACTCGGGTGCACGGGGTGGCTGGGGGTGTTGGGCGCGGCCCCCGGAGACGCCGTTACCCGGTGCTGCTGCTCCATCCACACCCTCATTGAGATCGGGCTCGTGCATGAGCCCACCGTCTCCGAGTTTCCGTTCGTAGGTTCCACACCGGCCTTGTGGCTTCCGCTGAGAGAAACTGTTGGTGTACAGTGGGTCCGTGTGGAGTTTTTTGAGGGGGCACTGAGTCTCTAAAAAAAAGGGGGGGGTCCAAGAATGCTTCCATTTGACTCTCCCAAACGCAGTTTAAGTTAAAACAGCAGCCCTAGCAGGTTTGGTGTAGTTATGGCAATGGCAGATCTAACCAGCGTCAATCTCAGGTTACATGTTTGAGATGGTAGTGAGACAGGTGCATGGATTGTGTATTTGAAAATTATTTTCCACGGAAGTTACAGCTCTCAGTGCTAAACTGGTGAGACCTCTCAGGTAGGGAATATGAGACTCTGGTAAGTTCCGTAAGCTCTGCCCTAACTTGGGCAGTGTGACTGGTTTTAGACCGTCCCGACGTGCCTGCTCCTTACACTGTTCCGTTGACAGGAGAGCAGTGTGCACGGCTGGCTTTGCCCCGGAGAACACTTGGTTTTGGAAAAGCACATCCCCTAGTGCTGATGGAAGTGCTGGAGTCCTCTGCCCTGGGGATCGCCAGCCTGCGGTCCGAATAACTCACGTTGAGCCCTGATGTCGCTGGGAAGAAGCAGAAGCCAAGAGAGGTGCTGCTTGATTTGTGGGGAGGAAATGGGGTTTCCCATGGGAGCATCACTGTCTCCGGTCAGAAATCTCATAATTAAAAAGCACCCAAGGCCCTACCTGGTTTGGCTCAGTGCATAGTGTCGGCCTGCAGACGGAAGGTTCTGGGTTCGACTCTGGTCAAGGGCACATGCCCTGGTTGCGGGCTCGATCCCCAGTGTGGGGCGTGCAGGAGGCAGCCAATCAGTGATTCTCTCTCGTCATTGATGCTTCTATCTTTCTCTCTTCCTCTCTGAAATGTACACACACACACACACACACACACACTCACACACACACACACTAGAGGTAGGGGTTCCCTCAGCCAGGCCTGTGCCCTCTCGCAGTCCGGGACCCCTCGGGGGATGTCTGCCTGCTGGCTTAGGCCCGCTCTCCTTGGGGAGCAGCGAGCCCCACTTGTGGCTGAGTGGTACTCTCCCTGTGGGAGCACACTGACCACCAGGGGGCAGCTCTCACGTTGAGCATCTGCCCCTGGTGGTCAGTGCATGTCATAGTGACCGGTTGTTCCACTGTTTGGTCAATTTGCATATTACCCTTTTATTATATAGGATATGTGTGTGTGCGTGTGTGTGTGTGTGTGTGTGTGTGTGTGTGTGTGTATAAAAAACGCACCCAAGAAGTGGACCAGCCTACTCTCTCCCATTCAAGCAGAATTTTATTTAATGCAGAGCTGAGCACCCTTTTGGTGCGGTGGTCAATTCGAGGAAAGTAAAATGTTTCTGAACTACCTTATTCTTTTTTTCTTGGAACATATTTAAACAGGAGAAGCCGTAGGGAAACTGTAGATGCTTCAGCATTACTTTCTAATCCCCCTCACCAGTGTCTTTTTGTTTTTTGTGGCGGTAGGGGAGAAACTAATGGTTTTCCCGGCTCGATGACCAGCACGCGTTGCGGTGCCTGCTGTAATGCACGCTTTAATTCGTTGCCGAGAGAGACACGGGAACCGCCACAGCTGTCTTTCCTTGTCTGGCCTGTGAGACACTCAGTTGTGAAGTAGTTTTTCCTCCTTCTTAATGTAGTGTTCTTTAAGTGGGGTTTTGTTTTTTTTCAGTATCAGCAATCTTGAGTCACAGAGGAAGTTCACGGTCAGCGTAAGTGAAAGACGTGGTTTTCATCCGTGTCTTTTTCCCCCTCGGTGGCAGCCCCAGCCAGGTCTGTGGGGAGCGGAGACCTGCGGGTCCCTCTGTGGGAGAGCAGGATGCTTGAGGACTTCCAAAGATCCCACCCCTTTCCCTCGTGGCCGCGTCCTGGGGAGGAAGAGGCGTGCGTGGACACTCGCTCAGGCGGGTCAGCCACGGCTGCTTCAGGGGTGAGACACGTGGTGTCCCCTGCGTCAGCCTGGGTGTGAGATCCGGTGCCCAGGTGTCCCAGCTGAGGGCCTGGACTCGGGTCCCCGTGCACCTGCTCTTTGCCGTGGTCCTTGAGAGAAACATCAGTGATGAGAGAGAATGCAGCACACGATGGCATCTGTGGGCTCGTGCGGCACTGCCAGATTCGTCACCTGGATGCTGGAGGGAGGAACGGTTCTGGGATGAAGTCTCCCCGAAACTGCTGTTCAGCCACGGGGAGGCCTCCTTCTCCCCCTCCTCTCTTCCTGCCGCGTTCATGCTGCTCTGGACGACCTGAGTTACCCAGCCGGAGAGAGCTCCCCTTCAAAGCACACAGCCTCCCAACACCGCTTTGGATTTGTTACAGAAATCACTCAGTAGCTAGGACGGGCTTGCAGCTGAGTGTCCACAGCTCATTAGAACAGAGAATTTAACCCGTATTTCTGCCCTCTGCAGACCAGGTACCTGGGAGTCTGGGCTGCGACTGGGCAGCTGTTCTCTGGGGTTCAGTCTCAAGTAATAACACAGACTTGGGGCTGCTCTCAGGCTCAAAAAAACAAGTTCTCCCATCCTGTTCCCTCAGCCTCCCACCTAATTCCCGAATTGCCATTTCGTCCAGCCAGTGCCACATAAGGCGAAGTAGCAGCCTTCCCTGCTGTGGCTTCCCTTACAATAGTTAGGGCTCGTATTTTACCGAATTAGACGCAGCTTTACAGATAAGTTCCATGACACTTGCTAATTCTCACTTAAACATGACTACTGCAATGTGCTGGCCTTGTCCTTCGAAACAAGAGAGAACCGTGTAATCTCTCCAGTAGGAACACGTTCCGTTGCTTCGGGGCCTGGCCTCAGGGGAAAGGCTTGGAAATTGCTCTCCGGTCTCTCTGTCCTTTCACTGTCTCTGCCCTGGGCTCTCTCTGCTGTCACCGCCTCCTTGATGTCCTACAAGGAGCCCCTGTCCCACCCGACTGCTGAAACGCACTCCTGGAGGTCCCCTGGGGCTGCCTAACCCGTCCATGGCTGTTTCTCAGATTTCGCTGCTGACAGCTCCAAGCCTGACCCCGTTGACTCCTGCTCCTTGAAATGCGCCTGTCGCAGCTCCTTCCCGAGGCGCCTGGTCTGTTGGCTTCCTCCCTGCGCTGTGGGGAGGCGTCTGCAGAAGAGGCTGTGCGCGGCGGTCCCCAGGGTGGCTGGTGTATGTGTGTAGCTGTGTATATGTGTATATGTATGTATATATGTGTATACGTTTGTGTATGTGTACATGCATGTATATCTATATATCTTATTGATTTCAGAAGGAAGGGAGACGGGGAGAGAGAGAGAAACATCAGTGATGAGAGAATCGTGGATCAGCTGTCTGCTGCACACCCCCCACTGGGGATCCAGTCAGCAACCCAGGCCTGTGCCCTGAGCGGGAAGGGAATCAAACCAGAACCTCTTAGTTCATGGGCTGACACTCCACCCGGAGCCATCATGGCCGGGCCCTCCCCAGGGTTGGAATCCTGACTGGAGCGCTGGCTGAGGGTGTGACTCTGAGTGACTCACCACCCCCCGTGCCTCAGTGCCCTCATCAGCGCAGTGGACAGAAGGGTGGCTGTCGGCAGGGGACTGGGGTGCCCAGTGCAGAGGAGGCCCTCGGAAGTGTCACCTGTCAGCGTCCTCCTCAGATACCGTCCGTCCGCGGCTGAAGCCCTATGTCCGCTCTCAGTTATCTTCCTTCCCTGGCCCTTCCCAGTGTGTGCCCCCTCTGAGCCTGTGTCCGTGCAGCCCCCTCTCGGACCACCTCCACCCCGTCCTGCCCTGCCCCCTTCCCGCAGGAGACACCCAGTGAGGACGTGCAATGAGCCTGTCTGTGGAAAGATTGTCAGTAAGTGACCTCAGGACGCCAGCTGTGATTCCCACGTTTAAGAGCAGCCTCCTCAGCATTTAACACTGTACTTTTTAAAAAAAAAACATTTTTCTTTATTGATTTCAGAGAGGAAGGGAGAAGGAGAGAGAGATAGAAACATCGATGATGAGAGAGAATCATGGATTGGCTGCCTCCTGCACACCCCCCACCGGGGAATGAGCCCGCAACCCGGGCCTGTGTCCTCGGCCGGAATCGAACCTGGGACCCTTCAGTCCGCAGGCTGATGCTCCATCTACTGAGCCAAGCTTAACACTGTATCTACACGCAGTAGGAATGTAGCTCGCATCTTTTAGCTGCCAAACGCTGTGTTTCTTGGCCCTTTCATAACCTACTGCCTCCTCAGTATTGGCCAGTCCGCAGGCCCCGTGAGCTTATGTGGGAAAACTGAGTCGGCCCCAGGGAGAGCCGACCGCCTCAGAACAAATTTTGGAACGAGGAGGGATCTATAGAAATCATGTAAAAACAGGAGCACAGGGAGTAACTGAAGGCTTTAGGAAGGAGTTTGAGAGCCTACCAACCTGTGAAGCTGGTAGGATTTTATAGTGTTCGGAGCTTTCCCCTTGTTCTCATGACGTTTCTCCAGTAAAATGAGCTCTGAGGATGTACGCGGGAAATGTTAAACTCTTCAGGCCTGTCACAGGCCTGGCCCCGAGCCGCTAGGTTCTAGGCCTGCCTTCTTTCCTCCACCTGCGTAGAGGACCCTGACGTTGAATGAAGATCGAAGGAGGGACTGCCTGCTTTTCTAAAATTCAGTGTCTCTGATCAGTTGAAGGTGACATCAGAAATCAGGAGATGGACACAGATAAAAGAGTTACAGAAGCTAGACCATGTTACCCCCGAAGTTCTCAGTCTGAACGCAGCAGCTCGCGCTGGGGCTGTACAGTCCCCCTTGGGGTATTTTTGCTGGGGTTGTGGTTAAGTGCCCAGGTACTCTCACAGTGGCTTCGCCGATACGTGGGTTATTCCACAAATGACGTTTCTGGAGAAAGCTTAGCTGGTTACCGTTGGAGGTGGGCCGGCTGTGCCCCCCAAGGCTGCTCCCGACCCAGCTGCTCTAGGACATGACTGGCAGGCGCTTCAGGTGTGAAGCAGGAACGCAGGTGCTCCGCGCTTTGTAAGGGGCCGCCATTGCTCAGGGTCTTTGTGGCTGTTAGGACGTTTGTCTG
Organism: Myotis myotis; assembly: GCF_014108235.1. Lineage (NCBI taxonomy): Eukaryota > Metazoa > Chordata > Mammalia > Chiroptera > Vespertilionidae > Myotis > Myotis myotis. The sequence continues at coordinate 1,470,409 of NW_023416327.1, forward strand.
TGGGCTTGTGATTTAAAACCCACCTCCAGCCCTAGCTGGTGTGGCTCAGTGGATAGAGCATCAGCCTGCGGACTGAAGGGTCACGGGTTCGATTCTGGTCAAGGGCATGTACCTTGCTTGCAGGCTCCTCCCCGGCCCACACCCTGGTCCGGGCATGTGCAGGAGGCAACCGATCGATGCGTTTCTCTCACATCAAAATTTCTCTCTGTCTCTCTTTCCCTCTCTCTTTCACTCTCTAAAAATCAATGGAAAAATATCCTCGGGTGAGGATTAAAACAGACAAACAGAAACCCCACCTCCAGTGGACAGCCTTTGTTCTTTGTAAAGGCAGGAGCATTCCAGTAGACTGAAAGCCACCATGTCATTGAACACTTGCTGAGAAACATGGAGGCTGTTTCTCGTTACTCTCCTTTTTCAAAGCTCACATCCCGGCTTCTGAAAAGAAGCCTCGCACTAAGGATCCGATTCCTGGAGTCCGGCCCCAGCTGTTGCACAAAGTGGGAGTCCTGCCCTGGACAAGGCCCTTCTCTCTCCTGGACCCTGACATCCTCTCGTGTTCAGGACCGGACTGGGCTTTGTGGTTTGGGGGTCTCAGAATCACTTCTCTTCTGCAAACCAGGCGACGCCTTAAACCAGCAGGGCAGATAACTCACACGCAGGCTTGCTGCACACATTGTACCTCGGTGGTGTTTGCTGGAAAAGTCACGCGTAGGTGAATGGCACTTGGCAGGGCAAAAGCTTCGTGCAGCCGAAACCCTTAATTAGGCGCTGCCGGCAGCTCTAGCTGGGCCTGCATCCGAAGACGCAGCGTTATCGGGTGCCACACCGTAGACGTATGCAGTGTTTGCGACAGCTGTTCATCTGTGGCACGACTGGCCTGGGCCAGCCAGGTGTCTGCGTTGGACCCTCAGCTCCTGGGCCGATATCGGAGAAAGGCTGGTGTCCAGCTCCTGTGGGTATGAGGTCACTGAGATGGAGGACGCTCCGGGGGAAGTCGGGCCTTGACTAGGGACACATACGGTGGCCACCCCCCCCACCCCCCCAATTTTATGTAGACACACTGGCACCATATACTAGGTTTTGTTTTGTTTTTTCATTCCTCATTTTAATATCTCAGGCTAACATTTCTCAGTTGGGATGTTATGGTTACTATTTTTTTAAAATATATTTTCATTGATTTCAGAGGAAGGAAGTGGGAAAGAGAGATAGAAACATCAATGATGAAAGAGAATCATGGGTCGGCTGCCTCCTGCACTTGCCCTGCTGGGGTTCGAGTCTGCAACCCGGGCATGTGCCCTGACCAGGAATCGAACTGTGACTTCCTGGTTCATAGGTTGATGCTCAACCACTGAGCCACACTTGCTGGGCATGTCATGGTTACTATTGCTGCCTAACAAATTATCCCAAAACACAGTGACTTAAAACAAACACTCCATTTTGCTCAGGCTGCCTGGCCTGACCTCGTGGAGCTGGAGACAGCGGTGGTGGTGCAGGGACGGTCACGGGGCTTCTCTGGGGCTGGGACGGGCCCTCCCCTTTGCTGGCTGGGAGGCACCCCGACTCCCTGCTGGGACCCCGTATAACTGACCGCTGCTAATTCTCGACCCTGGCGTTTGGGATGGTGGAGGAGAAGCTTTCTCTCCGTCTCACACGTGCGCTGGTGAATACGTTTCCGGCCTGATTTTTATTTCCTGTGAGCTTGATGAGCGTGACGTAGCTGATCATGCTAAGGTTGACTCACCGTCGGGAGTGAGAACTCGAGGCCGCTTCCTGGCACGTGGTACGTTTGCCAGCTCAAGCCCTGGTGAGCCTTCCTGTAAACAGCCTCAGGGGCATCATGCTTCTCCCTCCGTTTAAAGTCTGGGAATGCACTTGTTCAACAGGCATTCTTTTCTCGGCCCTTAGACGTGGGGGTGGACTCGGGCTGGAGGGCTCCTGACGTGCTGATTAGGGGAAGGACCTCAGCGCCTGTGTGGGACCCTGGGGCTCCTGTGGCAGAGAACCCCCAACTGGGCCCTTTAAAAAGTAGACGTTTATTGCCTTGCAGTTTTGGAGGCCAGAGGGGCACGATCAGGGTGGCAGCCGGCCACACGCCCTCTAGAGCCTAGGGGAGCCCTCCTGGTGGCTCTCAGCAGTCCTTCTGCCTCAGGAGGACACTGTCCTGGGGCTTAGGGTCCACCCCGATCCAGGATGACCTTATCTAACTACAGACCTGCTTCCAAGTAAAGCCACGCTCTGAGGTTCTGTGACTTTGGGTAAACACTCCTCAGCCACGGTGCCCCCTGAAATTGGAGAAAGCTCGGGTGGCAGAGCCCTGATAAAAGGAGTCACCTGCAGCACAGACCACGGAGGCCCTGGTGCAAGTGCGCGAGCTGAGAGCTTAGAGGAGCTTGGTTATCGTCAGGGGCCACCTGGTGGCAGCAGGGCTCACAGCGCTGTCTGCTGGTCCGATCCCGAAGGCACGGTTCCAAACCGGAGCAGCGCCCCGCCCTGCCCGCCCCGCCCGCCCGCGGATCGCCTGCCTCCTAGCTGAGATCACCCCACAGCACTGCTTGCAGATGGGCCTGGTCCCCCAGCCCCTGCTGTCCCTGCTGTCCCTGCTGTGTGGCCACCTGTCCCCTGGCCCAGGGCCCTCACAGCTTAGGAGCTTCCCATGGACACCGGTGATGATTCCAAAGGCTGCTTTTCTCCGGTTCTATCCTGTGGGCTGCTCCACCATCATTCCAGTCAGCCCCCAAGTCACCGCCATCTTGGCGTTTGTACACCGAGCTCAGAAGGTGCCAGGAGAGCAGGCCTCCCCAGTGGGGACACAGCACTCTCCTGGCACCCCTGACTGGACAGGCCACTGAACCGTCTTCAGTTGAGTTAACCTGTGACGCAGCCTGTGTCGGTTTCTTTCTGTCCTCCCTTCTCAGTCGGAGGACAGTCATGTCCCTTCCTGGTCCCCGTTCACTCATACCAGCCCCGGCGGCACATTGTGCAGAGTAAGCCCACCCCCTGGGCAGACACTGCCTGTCCCCCCTCCACGGGGCCAGGCCCTGGGTGCTCGGGCTGCACAGGAGCAGAGCATCGGGAGCAGAAGGGAGCCACGTTGCCTGGGTGCCTGGCGGGGGCGTCAGATGGACTGGGGTTCCGTGTTCTCATTTCCTGAGCCCTTGCTCTGTGAATTGTAAAGTGTCTGTAATTGGACCTAAAACCATATACTTTGAAGTTATTGTAGAAACTTAGTGGGAATTCCAGCGCCAGGCCGGTTCGCTGTGATCGTGGGCAGAATCCACGGCACGTGGACAACACGTGGCGGTCATGCACCGTGAAGATTCGGGGAAATGGGCCCTAAGCCACGCGGCCATAACAATGCCTCTCCCACCAGGCGGAGTGCTTTTCTAGAGCGTTCCTCGCTTTCCTGCTCTTTCTCCGCCTTGGAGGGAGAATTATCCTTTTCAAAGTTGATCGTCTCTGCTCTGTCCCTTCCCGCCTGTGCCAGAACTTACTGACACGCTCCATCTCCGCATCTCTGTTGGCTGCCTTCCCTCAGCCCCCGCTTCTCAGGCCCGTCTGAGAGGGAGGGAGTGTCTGCAGGAGCCGCTCAGATGAAGTAAACTGTGTGTGTCTCCTGCGTGGAGCGGAGCAGGATAGTGGAGTTATACCCGTGTCGAAGAGGGCGCAGTCCAGCAGTTAGCTCACAGGGGTGGGTGCAGGTGTGAAGTCATCAGCCAGCACCTCCGGAAGGAGGAGCTGGCACTCGCTATGCAGATGAGGAAGGAAGTGGGATTCAGGCCGAGTGGGGGGAAGGGCTTCTGCGAAGCTGTGAAAGAACCAGTGCCGTGAGGGAGGCGGGTGTGACGGGTGGGGGGGCATGTGGACGGGCTGACAGCGGGCACACTGGTCCTGAGGCTTCCGCTTCCTGTGGAATCGAGCGTGTCTGGAAGGAGCCAGAGGTGGGCTTGCATTTTTAAAAAGACTTAACAACTGGAGCTCCCTCTGAAAAACTGTTGGCAGTTTCTTACAAAGTTAAACATACACCTGTCCCGTGAACTGGCAATTCTACTCCCAGTTACTTACCTGAAATTGGGAGGAAAAAAAAATATATATATATATATATTCCTATATGATAAAAGAGAAACATGTAAATTAACCATCCCTCTGCTACGCTCACCAGCCAATCAGAGTGGACATGCAAATTAACCTGACAAAGATGGCAGGTTAATTTGCATACACAGGCACCGGGCAGCTGGGGCGGGGCAGGTACTTCCCCCGCGTCGCCCTGGTGATGCTGGGGAAGTTCTGGCCCCGTGGCCGCTTGCACACGCACTGGCGCTGGGGAGCTGGGGTCGGGGCCTAGAGCTTCCCCCCACATCGCCATGGCGCGGGTGCCGGTGAAGGTCCTCGTCCTGTGGCCGCTTGTGCGCGCACCAGCACCAAAAGGCCTGTGTCCCCGGGACAGGCGTCCTCGGGAGCCAGGCCACCCTGAGCCTGTAGGCCGGCGCCTAAGCCCGGAGCTGCTGGGGTCCCGGAACGTGAGAGGGTGCACGTCAGGCTGAGGGGACTTCCCCGCCCCCTGCACGAATTTCGTGCACCGGGCCCTAGTATGTATATAGAAGACTTACACAAAAATGTTCTGACAACTTTTCCATAAGAGCCAAAGCTGGAAGCAACTCAAGTTCCCATGAACAGGTGAATGAGCATGTACGTTGTGGAATTTCCATAGAATCGGGTGCTGCGCAGCCACATGCTAGGGAGGAGCAAGCACTGATCAGTGCAGACGCCTGATGAAGCTCACAGGCCACGTGCGAGCTGCAGAATCCAGACACACATAAGCCACATGTGTGATTCCGCTTACACACAGTTTGGGAGCAGGCAGAGCTGACCCCTGGGAACGGAGGGAGGGGCTCCGGCCTTCCTCACTGAGACCCCCAGAGGAGGAGAGGGGGCCGGAAGAGAGGGGAGGCAGCGTCACTAGGTGGAAACGAATGGAGAACGAAACATAAAATTACCCGGTTTCCTGAGGCGCGGGTGGTGGGAAGAGCTGCGGATTAAACATCGGAGAGCCTGGGCCCATCCTGGCTCGTCTGCCCTCTGTGTGTGACAGGAAATTGCTGTCACTCCTGCCTGTTGTCCCCCAGGAGATAATCTGGGAATCTGTTCGGCATTATGGTGAGGGACTTCCATTTTTAAATGGCCCGAGCGTAATAATTCCTCTCCAATTGTCTGTTTTCAGGGTGCCGTGCGTGTGGGCCTGGGAGAACTCACGCTGGGACATGCTGACCACAGGCTTCCAGGCAGCCGAGCCCCACTAGACCCCACGGAAACCGTGGCTCTGGCTGCGCCTCAACATGAGCAGCCCACAGTAAGTCGCACGGAACTGCTCCCTTCCTGGCACTCAGTCAGCTGCGGGGCAACCGCGGCTCCTTCCGGCCCTTTGGGGACGGAGGACTCCAGGTGGCCAGCTGCATTACCCGACATTATTGCTTATTTTTATTGCTTTCAGAGAGGAAGAGAGAGATAGAAACATTACGATGAGAGAGAATCATTGATTGGCTGCCTCCTGCACACCCCGCACCAGGGATCGAGCCCCCAACCTGGGCATGTGCCCTGACTGGGAATTGAACCTTGACCTCCTGGTTCCTAGGTCAGCGCTCAACCATTGAGCCACGCCAGCCAAGCAGAGCTAAATATTATTAGTCTCAGAAACTCAGTCCCCCAGGAATACCCCACTGGTCAGAAAGCGCTGTGTGTTTAGTTCATTATCCTTAGTTTTCTTGAGACCCGCAGAGAAGATCAGGTTCAACCCAGAACTCCTTATTTGAAAACATCTGGAAGAGCTGGGTCCCCCATAAACATCTACTGGCCGCCCGTGGCTGTGCCGTCTGAGGGCCTGGGATTGTTTGTAAATGCCCCGCGGTGAGGAGCGCGGCTGTCTGTGCCTGACGGGGAGCAAAAGCAGGGCTTGAAACAGACCCACAACCAGAGTCGGGCCTGGTGAACCCGGCGGTTCGGGCAGCTCCCCTGTGGTGTTCAGATGGAAACCCCACTGTTCCCTCGGTTACCCGGACAATTCAGCAGAAGAGAAGCAGGCGGGTTCGGCTCTCAGCTCCTGGGTACCTGCCGCTGAGCGTGGCTGGTGAGTTCAGTGTTGGGAAGAGACCTGAGCGGCAGAGCTCCCCAGTGTCGGCCCTGTCATCCTCCGCGGCCCCCCTTCGCGGGTGGGCAGGGCCTGCACGGAGGGGACTGCCTGTCGCCCCCAGGCCGGCCGCCCGAGGAGGACTGTCGGAGGTGGAGATCATCTCCCAGCAAGGGGACGAGGAGACCAAGAGCATCACTGCGGGGCAGCTGGCGAGCTTTGCGTATCGGGACTTGCCCCTGGCCCCCGTCGACCTCTCCGCGGCGGGCTCGCAGCTCCTGTCAAATCTGGACGAAGATTACCAAAGAGAAGGGTAGGTGCTGGGGCCGCCTCTGGCTACCTCCCTGGGCACGCAGAGGGCCGAGCTGCCGAGTGGGGTGGGGTGGGGGGACCACGCAGGCCCTTTCCCCTGGAAAAAGGCTCTGGGCTTAGAAATACCTGCCGTCGCTAGACCAGTGTCTCAGGTTGCTTTGGCTCGGAAGTCGGAGAAAGCCCCTGGGTGAAGTTTAAGGATTGACATTCTCCCTGAGCCCCACCCAACCGCGCTCTGGGGGTCACCGAGCCCCTGAGGAGTGGACTTGGGCTGCACTGCCCTTGGCCAGCCAGCTCTGCTTTGATCTAAAATGAAGGTTCTGGGCTGTCTTAGGAGCTGGTGAAAAGTATTGGTTAGAGTCACATTTTTACAGCTTGGGTCCCCTCTGTTTGTTTTCCAAACAAAAAAAAATGTTTTCCCGAGAGAAATTGCCCAGCAGTTGTGAAACCTCATAAAAACGCCACCCAGTGGCTGTCTCTGAAGATACGATTTGCTCGAGTGCTGGGCAGATTCCGCAGGAAAAGGGCCAGGCAGGTGCGAGAGCGAGGGGTGCTGCCCTCTGGTGGTCACAAGCGGTAGTGCAGCCTCAAGCCTTCAGGGTCCAAGTACCTCCCAACAGGAAGGCCTTGAAGGGTGCTGGTTGGGCAAGGCCCACCCTGCAGCCTGTGGGCGTGGGGTCGGGAGGAGGCAGAGGCCCAGCCTTAGCATCACTGCTTTTGCTTCTGGATTGGCTCTTCCATCAGGAGAGTACAGATGAGGGGCCACAGGGCAGCGGCTCTTGGTTTGACCTGAGCGTCCAGGTGTGTCAGGAAAGCTGCTCCTGGCGGTGGCAGCGCGTCCAGGTGTGCCAGGAAAGCTGCTCCTGGCGGTGGCAGCGCGTCCAGGTGTGCCAGGAAAGCTGCTCCTGGCGGTGGCGGCGCGTCCAGGTGTGTCAGGAAAGCTGCTCCTGGCGGTGGCAGCGTGTCCAGGTGTGCCAGGAAAGCTGCTTCTGGCGGTGGCAGTGCTGTAGGCAGCGGAACGGCACCAGGTGTCTGACCTCACCGGTGGTCAGACCAAACCTGGGTTCAGCACCCTTGGTTCTGGGTTCTGGCTCGGAGAGCATTCAGAGCAGGCCCCACCTGTGAGAGAACATTTACTTGGTAGATCTCCCAGTTCTAGAAGCAATTCCTGGGAGAGATGGGCTTAGGAACCAGTTGTAGAGGTAAAGGAAGGGCCCTTGGAGCTTGGGAGCGAGGGCGCTCATGGTCACTGCCTGGGGTGGGAGGGAGGGGGGAAGGGAACGGCATGGGCAGGCGGGAGAGTGCTCTGGGTCCCGTCCTGAGGGCTCTAAGGGTGGAGATGGTGGGGGCCCCAGGGAAAGATCTCAGTAGAATGGTCTGCAGTTTCCCAGGTGTGTCCTCTCGGGGTGGTGGTCTCCACTGGCTGGCTGGCACCAGGGCGGGGTCAGTGTTCGGTACAGCGGGCCCTGACCGTAGTGGTGGCTGGTCTTGGGCTTCTCTGTCGGCCAGGAGCTGAAATACAACTGGAGGCACAGATGTTCCCTCTCGGAGGGAGGTCAGGGGGCCCACACCACCCGCCAGGCTGTGCTGGGGGGAAGAGTCCCTACAATGGATTGTCCATGGCTGGGCACCTGGCTTTCCCCTGTGACTCTGTACCTGGCCCATCTGTTGCAGAGACCAAAGAAAAACCAAGCGACACTTTAGAGAAAAGGAAGGCCACTGTTTAATACGCCGGCGGACTCAGGGAATAACTTTCCAAATCTGAGTAAAGGCACAGGCAGGGCTTCTCTTTATATCTCCCTGTGGCCTTTGTCCTGCAAACATGGATTATGCTTCCGGTCCTTTTTGCAGGCCTTGCAAGAAGGCCTCCAGGTGTTGGGGTTCTCCAGGCCATATCTGATGGTCTGGCCTGGCCCCAGCGTTAACATCCCTCCCTCCGGGGCAGCGCACACTGTTATGGCCTCTGTAACAGGTTCGGCAAGACCAGTATCTGGGAAGGAGGTGGTGACTTCATTATAAATTATCAAGAATGTACACTGAGCTTGCTGGCATGGATTCCAATTGCTAACCCCCAAATATCGGGGTTACATTGGAATTAGCCCTTTTTTAGCTTCTCACATCATCCTTGTTCTGCTCATGGCTGCCACCACAGCGGGAGTCAGTGGTGAAGGGACTTGTCTTGCTGCGGGCTCTGTGGGGCTCACCTGGCAGCCTGAGAGCTTCCCAGAGGAAGGAGGAGCAGGCGCAGGAGGGAGCCAGGGAGGAGGAAGTGAGCAGAAGCTCGCTGCGCGGGGTGGGGAGTGCCTCTCCGCACGCACCAGGCTCTGGGCTCGGCTGCATCTCCCGGGCTTCCCCACATCCCCACCTGCCTTCCTGATGCAGAGCACAGGGCGCGCAGTTCTGCTCGTCTCTGAAAAGCTTCAGTGAAGTCTTGTCAGACACCCCTCTTCCTGCTGGATCTTTCCCGCAGGAAACGAAGGACTTCGGGGACCCGGCGCCCCACCATTCACTTCCCTTCAGTGTTTTAAAGTTTCCTAGAACCTCAGGACGTTGGAGCTGGAACACAGCTCCGAAGTGTCTGGTCTCAATATTCTGCTAGGACAGCAGAGTCCGGTGTGGGAGGAACTTGCCCAAGGTCACACCGTGACAGAGACAGGCAGAGCCCCACCCGCTGGCCCCTGGTGCAGGCCACGCCACGGGCTCCCTTGTCACCAGTCCCTTTCCAGCGCCTCACGTTGAGACCGTGGTTAACATGCACCGAGTGTGGAATGCCACTGCTGGCCACACCGTCCAGTGCCTGCCCCCTTGTGTCCACCCAAACCCGTGACAGGCAGGCACTGGCGGGGGCGGGGGGGCGGGGCACCACCTGGGTCAGGCTGCGGGGCTCGGGGAGGAAAAGAGAGACAGCCATGGGGCTCCAGCTGCCATAACAAAGAGCACAGACCCAGTGGCTTAAACAACAGAAGCTTGTTTCTCCCAAGTCTGGAGATGGGGAGTGAGAGCAGGTGCTGACGGGGGTGGTGAGGGCTCTGTCCGTGGCTGCACGCGTGGGACGGAGTGAGGCCCAGCCGCGTGTCTTCCCCTTCTTACCAGGGCACTCGTCCCAGCACGGCCGCTCTGAGCTCATCTGAACCTGTTACCTCCCAGGGCCCCGCCTCCAAAGCCATCCCATCCAGGTGTCGGGGCTTCAGCCTGTGAATATTCGGGGGGGGGGGGGGCAGAGGCACAAACATTCAGTCCAGAACAGCACCTCCCACACTCAGGTCTGCTTCTCAGTCCTCGGCGGTCCTGGTTCACGTTCCCTCCTGGTCCAAGGGGTCTGTTTCAGGCCCGCTCCACTGTCCTGAGCCCCCGTTCCCCCACAGACGACCTCCTCTCCTCTGAGGCAGACACAGTCATGGGTGGGCTGCGCCCCACCACCAGGCCCCTTTCAGGGCGCTCCTCACCGCCTGAGGGTGAGTCCCCTCCCACCTCCACGAGCTCTCACCAGTGCAGCCGCACCGCCTCCTTCATGGCCGGCCTCCCACATTCTCCCTGTCCCCGCCCTGGTCCAGGTAGCTGCCACCACCTCGCTCTTCCTCTGCAGCTAAACCCCACAGCCTCTCGGACACGGGCCATGTCCCCCGGCCCCTCCCCTTCGCCCTCAGTCCCTGCCGTCTAGCTTCAGCCTCGTCCACCCGTGGGAGGCCTCTCCTGCCGCCATCAGCCTGGTGGTGTAGGGCCCCGGGTTGCCCTCTGAGAGAGCCAGTCTCCATCCAGAAGCAGATCCGTCTGCCTTTGGAGCCTCGTTCTAATCGGGAAAGGCCAGGAGCTCAGTTGACCTGATTCGTGCACTCAATGCAGTTTGACTTGTGTCCCGTCTTGACCTGGCTTTGTGCTTTCACGTAACCGGGCTCTCGTCCTCGTTCTTTGGCGTTGGACATCACCCCATTCACCGGGGAAACTGAGGCACAGGGCTCTCCTCAGAGACCCGCCACCACCTGGGAAGAGGGACACGGGTTGCGGGAGCCGCCTCCTGGTGCAGACTGGAAGCTGCACCTTCTCTCCGCCTGGTCGGCGTGCGGGTCTGGGCTGGGCGGGTGGCCACCCGAGGGGAAGGCCAGAGACGCCGAGTCTGCCGGGGAGCCGCACAGCGGGAGAGAGGACGGCCAGGCCGGGGTGGCGAGCTCCAGGGGTTCATGCGAGTCAGGGGGGTGGGGGGCGGTCTGTGCCAAATGCATAAGGAAAGCCAGGAGTGAAAGATGATCGGCCTTTGACATCAGTTACAGTTTAGGGTTCTGAGAGGTCTGACCGCGAGGCCCCACGCGGGGAAGCTGGGAGGAGGCCGCGTGGACAAGGGCAGCTGTCCCTGGGGGTGAGGCAGGGGGCGCTCTGCTGGGACATCAGGGGCTCCCGAGGGCAGGGGTCAGCGCCTGCGAGCCCGGGACGGGTGTTTGTGAGGGAAGGAAGGACTTGCAGGAGTGAGTGGGTGGGGGAGCCATGCTACGATGAGGATTAGAAGAGGGGAAGCCAGTTCCTTTGGGGAAGGCGGGGGCTGGCCCCAGACCTGCGTGGAGTCCAGGGAGAGCCACGGGGGACCCAGCTCTGGGCAGAACTCAAGGCCTTGGTCCTGGCTGACCCGTCGCTGAGCTAACGCCACACCCTCCGCAGTCATCCTAAAGGGAGGAGTCACTTTGCCTCGGGACTCGGTACAGCTTTAGCATCTTTTTAGGAGAAGGAAAAGCCTTTTGTGGGTCAGGGTTAAAAGGCAGGTTCGTCCCTGCCATGACCTTTTGCAGTGTTAAGCCTGGACCTTCCTGCCTCGTGAAATCTTTGCGTCGTTTTCCCTCAAAGGAGAAAAAGTTAAAAATGAGCTTTATTAGCCCATTCTCTCGATGTCATCAGGACCCATCTGTAAAAGCACAGCCCTTCCTCTGGCATCCGGTGCCCTGGGCTCTGGGCTGACCCTGGGACCTCCACCCTGTGTATTTTCAGGAGATGCAGGCTTCCAGGGGGTTCTTGACGCCTCACAGAGGAAATAAAGATTCAATTCAGATCACAAGTTCCTTTCTGATAAGCACAGGTTAGCCTCTTTCTCGGAGTCCAAGAACTGCAAAGACTTTTCACTGACTAAGAAGGCAGTAAATTTGCAGATACATTATTTTTCAGCACAATAAACTCCATGGCCCCACTTCTCCCAGGACGGGGTGTACACCCGGGCCACCACTGGGTGGCAGCAGAGCCCCTCTGAGCGCTGCCTGGCGGAGGGAGGGAGAGCAATTTAAACTTAGGGTCAGGTCCCCAAGGAAAGTGAGCTGAATTTACGGGGTTCTAGAGCCCCAGTCATCTTCGGAGGCACCTTGGATCTGGACTTTGGCTAAACAGGAAGGGGGAGCGTGGCCAACCCCGGATTTGCGGAACTACAGCTGAGAACAGAGAGAGCTGGGCAGAGAAGCGCATGTGCCTGGAACCTAGCCACTGGCTCCCTCCCCAGCCACCCACCCACTTCCTCCAGGCAGCCCTGCCAGGCACAGGGAGCCTCAGACGGGACCAGTTCCCAACACAGGACTCGAGAGGTGGGAGTTGGCCTCATGGCCAACTTGGTCCAGCAGCACCATTACCTCCTGGGTCAGGCTTGAACCCGAGGCAGCTTTACAGAGCTGTGTGGGCAATGCCCTGAACCCCCACACGGTGCGTGTCGGCCATTGCGCCCCCAGAAGGGGTTTGGGGGCTCACCCCCTGAGTGGGGTGGCAGCTCCTACCTCCTGGCCGGAGCTCGTCATTTCTGAGGGTGCAAGAAGCCTGATTCTGGGACAAGCGAATGTCAGACTCCGTGACCCAGCAGCACCGGCTTTGCTTCCCCCCCCCCTCTCTCCTCCCCCCTCCCTCCCTCCTCCCCTGGGGCAGGGCTGACCTATAGCTCTGATTGCAGAACCGAAGAAGCTGCTCCTGTGGAAACTTGGTTTCTCCAGTTCCCCCCAGGGCTGTGACAGTCACCTCTCACCTCCAGCTGGTGGGTTCCTGTTAGGCGCGTGTGCCGGATTCCTGGGCCTGGATGTGCTGCTGGGCCTCCCTCCTGGACGTGGGTACAGGGACAGAGGATGCCGGACAGGACTTCTGCTGTGGTGATGGCTCCCCAGGAGAACGCGAAAGAAGCCCGCCCCCATGCAGACACTCAGCGCAGGGGCCCTGTGGGCGCTGGGCCGATGGTCCTCACAGGTGGATACTTGTCTGTTTGGAGAAGTCCTACGTGCGAGCTCATTCCCTCTCCTGCTTCCCCTTTATTTCTGTGCTTTTCACGAGTGGGCTGGGCCCGGGGCTCATTGCACAGCCAGAACCCACTCGCAAGGCCGCAGGCTCCGTGAGGGAAGGCGCTCAGCACCCAGCACAGCGGGGCGTCTAGTGGGCACTTAGCCGTAACTGACCGTATGCGGATGGAGGGACTACCGACACCTCCCCTATGTAGCTCATTCGCCCTTTTCTGAGGCCCTGTACCCCACCCCCATCCTCACGGAGGTGTCTGTGGTAGGTGCTCAGTAAGCACCGTGCTCTGGTTCGCAGCCGTTGGTAATATTCTGGAACAGCAGCCCAAGGGTGGGTGATGCTGCTCCCAGTGGGGGGTCAGGAAACAGGCTCGGGGGCTGCGCTTGGAGGGCTCAGCCACGGGGCTGCTGTTTGGAGACACCAGTTGCCACCAGATGGGAAAGATGGGGAGCAGATGGGAAAGGCAAGCTGTTCCCCAGGGTGTTTGTCAACAGGAAGGAGTTGCTTTTCTAGCAGCTCGATGCGGTGACGTTTGTGAAGTGCTCGGGGCAGCTCGGGGCCCATCCCAAGTGCTGGACAGCGTCGGTCACCAGCAGAAGTGAGGCCCAGGTCAGGGCAGACGCTGGTTTCCAGTCAGCGCCATGGCCTCCTCGGGCAGCTCTAATCCTGTGGCATAAACACAGCAACGGGCAGTCAGGGGCCCTCGGGGTGTTCTGCTCACAGGGGAGACCACCGAGCCTGTGTGTCCGGCCCCGTCAGCATCACAGAAGCGGAGCATTTGGGGACGTGGGGTCTCGACTCCGTCCCAGGTTTGCACTTGGGTCCCGGTGTGCTCAGCTGACCCATCAGTGAGGCCAGGCGCCCACACACTCCTCGGGGCGTTGGGCACAGTGCTGTGATGGTGTGCATTTTGGGGGGCGGGTGCAGGGCTGTAGTTTCCGTCCCTGTGGGAGAGCTTTGCAACCATAAGGGTCCTAGCCTCTGGCCCGGCAGTGCCGCCACGGTCAGCGCCAGGCACGAGGCCAGCGGTGCTCTGGACCTCATTCCATGCCTGCGGCCAGACGGCTCCGACTCCCTGGGACCCTCCCTCGTTCCTTTGGGGACTTGAGGGGCGAGCATCTCAGTGCAGGGCTGACAGGGCTGCCTGGCCTGGCTGCCTACAGGGCAGTGGGCTTTGCTGTGGCCCCTGGGGACCCATGGCTGCACTGCCTGTGGGCACTTGCTGGGACGACTTGAGGGTCTCCACAGTCCCCCCAGCTCCTGCTCCCCCCACCGCTCCCCCTTCCCCTTGGATGGCCTGGCAGCCACCGAACCGGATCAGGCAGCCCTGCCGTGTAAGAGCCGGATCCCGCAGCTCTGCGTGTAAGAGCCGGATCCCGCAGCCCTGCCGTGTAAGAGCCGGATCCCGCAGCCCTGCAGTGTAAGAGCCGGATCCCGCAGCCCTGCCGTGTAAGAGCCGGATCCCGCAGCTCTGCGTGTAAGAGCCGGATCCCGCAGCCCTGCAGTGTAAGAGCCGGATCCCGCAGCCCTGCCGTGTAAGAGCCGGATCCCGCAGCCCTGCCGTGTGAGAGCCGGATCCCGCAGCCCTGCCGTGTGAGAGCCGGATCCCGCAGCCCTGCAGTGTAAGAGCCGGATCCCGCAGCCCTGCCGTGTAAGAGCCGGATCCCGCAGCCCTGCAGTGTAAGAGCCAGATCCCGCAGCTCTGCGTGTAAGAGCCGGATCCCGCAGCTCTGCGTGTAAGAGCCGGATCCCGCAGCCCTGCAGTGTGAGAGCCGGATCCCGCAGCCCTGCAGTGTAAGAGCCGGATCCCGCAGCCCTGCCGTGTAAGAGCCGGATCCCGCAGCCCTGCCGTGTGAGAGCCGGATCCCGCAGCCCTGCCGTGTAAGAGCCGGATCCCGCAGCCCTGCCGTGTAAGAGCCGGATCCCGCAGCCCTGCCGTCCAGGCACCAGCCCTGCCCCCTCAGAAAGGGCTCGTTCAGCACCGGGTGTGGGACGCTGCCTGACAGAGCAGTGACCTGGAGCCACCCCTTCAGAGCCACTCCCGTGGCCTTGCCTCACACGAAGGAGCCATCAGACGTTTGCCAGCGTTCACTGTAATATTCTAGAGCCATTCTTTCAAGCGTTTACCAAGACTCCTAAGTATTTAAAGCTGAGGCGGTCACGGCCCGCGGCCCCTCCCCCCAGGATCTCTCTGCGGCCGCAGGAGCGACCGGGGGAACCGCACATGGACCACGGCCCACCTGCCGGACATGCCATCTGCTCCTGGTGTTTCGGCCTTGGCAGTCCCAGTGGCCTCCTGGCGCTGCCCTCCTGGCGCTGCCCTCCTGCTACAGGAGATAGAGACGGGGACACGCTGCCCTCTGGTGGCCGCTCAGGGCCGCGCCACCTGAGCACCGAGCTCGGGGTTGGCTGGGCTGGTGCTGACGCGGTGGAAGAGCATGTCTTCAGGAATGAAGCCGGCACAGGCCCAGGCTGTGGGCTCCGTCCGTCCGTCCGTCCGTGTGGGGCGTGCGGGAGGCCGCGACCCGTCGTTCTCTCATCGTGGATGTTTCCCTCTCCCTCTCCCTTCCTCTCGGAAATCAACAACAACAGCAGCAAAAGGGAAGTCAGCCTGCCCGTGGCTGGAGCGTTGGGCAGTGTGTGATGGTGTGCATTTGGTTGGAGCATCGTCCCGCACACCAATGTACACTGATGTTTCTCTTCCTCCCTTCCTCTCCCTCTAAAAAGGAAAAAGCAAAAATAAGAACAAATCCTCGCGTGAGGATTAAGAACAAACTGCAGTCAGTGCCGCCTTCCCTTTGGGCCACTAAGCTCCTTGGGTCGCTGTTTAACCACTTGGATGTTGGGGAACGAGACACATCCTGTTTTTCTGCTAAAACCCCGTCTCCTCGGAGTGTCGGACTCTTCTGCGTCTCAGAGGACACTTCGTTAGCAGTTTGCAGTTTGCAAACACCCGGCCAGCAGACGTCTGCTCCTTCCGCTCGGCTCTGCTGGAGCCTCAGTGCCCGCGGTCGGTCCTGCGCTCCAAGCCGCTGCGGCCAGGGAGGCCTCAGCACCCAACTCAGCCTGGCTGCTCCATGCGCTGCCGCCCTGGAACGCGACCTCACAGGGCCCTTTTACTGGTCCCTGCAGCGGTGCTGGGCTCACCCTTCAGGTGGCAGCGAATCTGCATCAGTTTTAGGGGCCACGGACCATCAGCCTGGGGTGAGAGGGTGTGGAGTTGGAGCTGGGTCGCCTTGGAGACCTGCAGTGCCTGTGGCCGGGGGAGGAGTTGACAGGAAGCCAGGGAAGTGCTGAGCCGGGGCCTGGGTGAGAGAGGTGTGAAGGATTAACATAGGCCCAGGAAGGGGCAGGAATGTCACTTTGTGGGATGAGGAAGGGGGGTAGGTGAGACACGGATGGGTCAGCAGAGCAGGTCAGCTGAGCAGTGACAGCCAACTTCTCACAGTTCAGGGTCTTCCGTGCACAAAAGCAACTCAGCTGACGGCACCCGTGGGCGGGCGCGCCTGGCTTCCCTGCGCCTCTGCCCCTCTGAGCTGGAGGCGGAGGCTTCATGCCTCGTCCTTCCTGCCCCTGGACAGACACGCCTGACCCGTCCCCTGGTGGCCTCTCCCCCTCTGTTCCCAGGTTAGTGCTGCCTTCCTGGGGCCAGCGTCCCGCGCTGGGGACTGAACCCCAGTCTGCGTTCCCCAGAGCCCGGGACTGTGCCTTTCATTCCCAGAGATGTAGAAAGATCCAGAAAGATGTGGCTGAGCCCATTTCCCGCCGGGCTTCTTGAGCCGTGAGCTTTGTGCCACTGCTGGGGGCTCCGCAGGCTCCGCTGGGCCGACTGAGGAGGAAACCTCCTCCAGGAGCCCCGTCCGGGGATGCCCTCGGGGCCTCGGGGGCTGGGCACGGGCTGTCTGCTCCCTTTGGACAGGAAGGAGGGGGTGGCCCAGTGTGTGGCCGAGACCTTCTATCAACATCACTGTTGTCGTCCTCAGCTCGTGCTGGCTGCGCGGTGCTTAGACCAGCGACGCCCTCATTGAGCCTCCGTGACGGGCTGAGGAGCTGCAGGCAGGGCTCCCTGCCTCCTTCCGGCCTCTGACCTCCGCGTTCCAGGCCCTCACAGGCACCCCCTTTGCCCCGCATCCTGGGTTTCTGACGGGAGTGGATCAGATGCCCGAAGACCCCTCTTCGTCATTCTGCTCCGCAGCCTCCTGACAGATTGTGTTTCTGCGGGAAGAGGGACACGGGGGGTTGCGGGCAGGGCCTTTGGGGTCCCCCCTCAGCGCCTCCTCCCACTCTTGTCCCCGCAGGTCCACCTGGCTGAGGCCGTGCTGCGGGAAGAGGGCGGCCGTGTGGCAGGTATTTTTGCTCAGTGCCCGTCTCAACTGTGTCCTGGTAGCCTGTGTAGTGTTGGTGGTGACTCTCCTGACTCTGGAGCTGCTAATAGACATAAAGCTCCTCCAGTGTGAGTAGCCAGAGGGCCCGCGCACATACGTACGCTGTCATTCCCTGTGCGTCCACCGGGGTCCCCGCCAGCAGCGACCCCGCCACCGCCAGGGAGTGTGCCCCCCATACGTACATTGTCATTCCCTGTGCATCCACCGGGGTCCCCGCCATCGCCAGGGAGTGTGCCCCCCATACATACGCTGTCATTCCCTGTGCGTCCACCGGGGTCCCCACCAGCAGCGACCCCGCCACCGCCAGGGAGTGTGGCCCCCTCACCGGTGTCCTCCCAGCATTCCACCGCCCGAGACCGATCAGGACATGGTGGGACCCTGCATGCACTTTCTTCTATTCCCATGGGGAGTTTCCTGGGTGGGAGCTTCTGTAGCCTGAAGAGAGCTCCCACGTGTGGAGGCATCGCCCCTTGTACCTGACAGCAGCCGCCACGGGCAGTGCACTTCCTTGTGTAGCCCACGTCAGTGACCCCGTGAGGGGGCGAGCCTGAAGGCACCCCGTTCACAGACAGGGAGCGAAGACCCGGAAAATCAGCCCCAGGCGAGAAGTCCTCCAGCTGGGACTTCAGGCCCCAGGCCGGTTACGGGCAGAGCCAGGGGCCTCCCACCGTCGTCCCAGCTGTTGGTCCCGGTTCCGGGTGCGTGGGGGCCCACAGCGCGTCTGCTGGACGTCCTGCTGCAGGGCTGCTAGAGCAGGGGCCCCCAGTAGGCGCCCTGGGGAGGGGCTGGGACTCCTGGTGCCCACAGGCCCCAGTTCAGAAGGTGGGTCGTTCAAGGCCACAGACAAAAGATGAGATCATTCCCCCCAGGGTTTCCTTTCCTGCCCTTGGCCACACCCAGGACCGTGGACCAGTCACCCCAGAGCCGGGACTTGTTTCTCAGGCGCCTCCAGGCCCTGCCCTAGCGCCTCGGGTTCAGGCTCCTTCCCAGGCCCACAGCCGCCCCGACAGGGAGGGGCCCCGTCAGCTCCCTGGGTTCCCGTCAGAGAATCTTCAGGCGCAAGGTGGCCAGCACGGTACCCTCGCCCTGTCTTCAGTTACACCACGTGGTGGGGGGCCCCCCCCCCACCTCCCCCCCCCCCACCTGCTTTTTACGAGGCCTGTCCACAGCGAGTCTCTCTCCCTGGGGTGGGCTGACAGGCACCGAGGGGCTGAGGGCCTGGCCCACCCTGGAACGTGGCTTAAAATGAAATCTCCCGGAGATCGGCTTTGGTGGGAGATCCAAAGCGGCTCATAAAAGGCATCTTAAATCCCATAAAACACAGAGACTTAGAGCTCTTCTGAAGCAGCCGTAAAAAGGCCCAGGAATTCATTGGAGAGACAACAGGGAGAGGGTTTCTGTTTTCGGAGTCATCGGAGCCCAGGCCTCGCCTCTTCCCACGAGTCTTCCGGTGGCCGAGACGGAAGACTGGCGTCTCCGGGCTCCTTTTTAAGGGTCATGTTGGCCCAACGCCCGGGGAGCCCGAGTCCCCCACCCCACCCCCACTCCAGACCCGGGGTCTGCCACCCCAGGGTTCCCCAGCCTCAGAGCTCTGGGGGAGGGTGTGGGGTCCACCTGCCCCTGTGGTGACCCTGGCATCGTCCTTCAGCCCAGGGGACCCTGAGCTGAGTGCGGGCCCCGCTGTGGCCCAGTCGGGAAGCAGCACCTGTTCCAGCGGCATCCTGTGCCCCCTTAGGCCCCACTGCCAGGGTGTCCTGCCAGCACCTCCTACGCCTGGCCCCTGGGAGCACCCCGCACCCCAGTCTCCATCGGAGCCCCCCTGGCCCTGCCATGCCCCCCAGGGAGCACCCCGCACCCCAGTCTCCATCAGAGCCCCCCTGGCCCTGCCCTGTCCCCCAGGGAGCACCCCGCACCCCAGTCTCCATCAGAGCCCCCCTGGCCCTGCCCTGTCCCCCAGGGAGCACCCCGCAGCCCAGTCTCCATCAGAGCCCCCCTGGCCCTGCCTTGTCCCCCAGGGAGCACCCCGCACCCCAGTCTCCATCGGAGCCCCCTGGCCCTGCCCTGGGCCCCAGGGAGCACCCCGCAGCCCAGTCTCCATCGGAGCCCCCCTGGCCCTGCCCTGTCCCCCAGGGAGCACCCTGCACCCCAGTCTCCATCGGAGCCCCCTGGCCCTGCCCTGGGCCCCAGGGAGCACCCCGCAGCCCAGTCTCCATCAGAGCCCCCCTGGCCCTGCCCTGGGCCCTGGCACCTGCTTCGGGTCCGCCACCTGGTGAATGTGCCTGCACGGTCGGAGGCTGACCTGGCTCCTGTATATAAAGGGCCTCTGGAGCTGGTGCCTCTGGAGCTGGTGCCGGTGGCAGGGGTGGGAGCTGGCATGGCGGCTGTTCCTCGCTGGCACCCTGGCTGCTGGAGCCACTGGGCAACGTGGCAGACCCAGCCACATGCTCTGCCACTTTGGGGGTCTGGCCTCCCCCGGCCCCCGGCTCCCTCCTCCAGTTCTCCTTCCAGCTGTTCCCTGAAACAGCCTGGCCGACACCACCACCTCCGCCTGCAGAGAGAAAAGTCACAGTGAGGGGCCTCAGTCCCCACTCACGTGTGGCTCTGGGGCTGATTGTGGGCCGTCCCGGCAGCTCATCTAGACTGACAAGCCGCCCCGGGTCCGAAAGCCCCATGTTTCCCGAAGCCCCTGGAGACGGCAGGGCTCAGCTGGAACCCCAAGAGGCGGGCTGGGGGGGGGGGGGCATGTAGAGGAAAGCATGGCCTGCCGGCCCACCCCTCCACCACCTTGGACACCACCTGACTCCGTCCAGACCTGAGCCTCCCGGCGGCTGGACTCCTGATGCATCCACGTCCTCGCTCCCGACACTGCCTGTTCCTCTGTTTGTTGCAGTTTCCAGCGCCTTCCAGTTCGCCGGCGTCATTCACTGGATCAGCCTGGCCATCCTGTCCGTGTTCTTCTCCGAGGTAGGCCCTGTGGCTCCTCTTCCTCCCGGGAGGGGGCTGTGGGAGCGGACGGCCCAGGGCGCTGACCTGTGGGAGCAGGACCCCAGCCCTCCCTCTGCCTGCACACATTCCGGCAGCTCCCAGGCTGTCACAGGGCATCCTGCCTGTGTTTGAGGAGGGGCTGCAGGCAGGGTCTCCCAGGAAAGTGACAAGACTGGCTTCCTGCTGGGGGCGTGGCGGTCTGAAGGCCTGGGGCGTTACACATGGAAATGCAGTTCTCCTAGCTAGCAAGTCTGCTCACCTCTCTGTCTCTCTCTCCCTGTCTCTTCCTGTCTCTCTCCCTCTCTCTCTCTCTCTCCCTGTCTCTCTGGCGTCCAGAATCCTGGGTGTGGGTTGGGTGTGGGGTATGTGGGCAGCATCAGTGAATCACAGATCACTCTCCTGCAGCCTGTGGAATCGACAGGTGAACCCAGGGCTAAGGGTCAGACTTGGGGGCAGATCCCCGGGGTCCCGGCAGCCCTCCGAGGTCATTGTCCTGGAGGTGCCTCAGCCTCAAAGGAGTGCGGCTCCCAGCTGCTGCCCCCGAGTGCCCTGCCCTTCCTGGCCCTCCCCTCCCCCACGGCGTCCTGCCCACCAGCTCCATGCAAACCTTGGAGACTGTGCCATGTGTCTGTGCTGCCAACAGAAACGTGTGATCAGTTTCTGAGGTTCCCTGCAGTCCCCCTGCTGTGGTTTATTGTCTGCAGCGTTTATTGCCTCCGTCCCTGCCTCAGACAAGCCCACCCCTCCCCCCACACCCGGCTGGGCCAGGCCCCGGCTTCCAGGGGCAAAGTGAGGAGGATGGGGGGCCCCCTGACCTTGGACCTGGTAGAAGACAGGGTGGGGTGCAGCAGTAACGGGGTAACAGGATAACAGAGAATAACGGGAGCCCCACCTCCCCCATGCACCCCGTCCTGCATGAGCAGAGGGGCTGGTGCACGAGGACCACGTGCTCCCCCGAGGGTGTTGTCCTGCTCACAGGGACGGGGCCCCTCTGGTGAGACGGGCCTGGGCAGGTGCTGGGGGAGGGGTGATGTTCCCAGGGCTCCCAGATGCTGAGGGGAGCACGGAGCCTGGGTGTGGAGCGGCCTCACAGAGGTGACCTGGAGCCAAGGCCCGAGGGGCGGACAGCCCGTCACCAGGCGGCGGAGGGCCTCTGCCTCCCCGGGGAGGACGGCTGGGAGCTGGGGGGACCCACACCCCCGGCTGCCCCGCCCCACGGGAGACGCCCCAGCACCACAGCCTAGTGTTGGGGGAGAGGGAAAGGGGGAAGAGCCTGACCCCGACCCCTGACGGGCACAGCCCGGAACTTGTACACAGAACGTGGTCGCGTGGGCACGGCTGACTGGGCAGTGTCTCCAGCAGAAGCTGCAGTGACTGTGCACGAAGGAGAGGGAGACGGGGAGGGAGCCACGGGCCGAAGGGGGAGGAGCTTGCACATTTGTCCCTTGGCAGGTGGCATCACGGTGCCCGAGCTGCCCCTGGAGAGGGGGCTTCGGAGCCTGTGCTGTGGGCCGGGGAGCCCTGAGGACATGAGCGAGGGGCTGGCACCCTCATGGGCACTCGGGTCGGGTGGAGAGGGCACTGGGTGGAGGGGACAGCTTCCCGTGCTGGACAGGACTCCAGGTCCGGAGCCTCCGTGGGGCCGGGCCGTCACCCACCCCTCCTGTGTCTCCCTCAGACCGTCCTCCGCATTGTGGTGCTGGGGATCTGGGACTACATCGAGAACAAGATCGAGGTGAGGCCAGGGTCCCCGAAGCCGCCCCCGGGGCCAGGGCCGGTCACACGCTGCTCCCCCACCCTGGACGCGGGTCCCCGCGAGGGAACAGGAGAGAGTTCCCAGGAAAGGGGTCTAAACAGTCCCCACACAGTCCTGCAGAACTTTAACTTATTCTTGAATCGTTTTGAAATGTATTTTAAAACCAGTGGGTGCCGTCTGATGGCCCTGAGGTGGGGAGCTGAGCGGGCCGGGCTCTGGGTTGGGCCTGCCCCCCGAGCCGAGACTGGGATGTGCTGGGTCGGGAGGCGGGAGGCCTGGCTGCCTACTGCCCACCTGCCTTGCCTCCCACCCATTTTTAGCTTCTTTCTCTGAGCAGACGGACTTGCCTTGAGGTCTCAGGAAGGCTGGAGCTGCAGGGTCACAAGGCTGGGACCTGCCTGTCCTGGCCCTGCCTCCTGAGAACAGAGAGCAGAGATTCGAGAACAGAGACGCGGGGCAGACTCTGGGCTCCAGCTGCCCAGGGGAAGGGACGGGCCGTGGGGCTGCAGGCCCAGCCCAGAGGGGGGGGAGGCTGGAGCAGCCCAGCCCCTCTGAGCGGAGGACCAGCTGGGGGGCGGCGGGGGTCACTGGACGGAGCGTGGAGCGTGCGCAGGAGCACCGGACGGGGGAGGGGGGGCAGGGGGAGTCCCGAAATGCTGAGCGCGTCAGGGGAGACTGCCCGGGGTGGGGCCTTTCACTGTGGGGACAGGAGCGGGGCCGGGGCAGGGGCGGGCTGGCCGGCGCTCTGGTTGGGGCAGCGAGGATGCCCAGCACTGGAACCCCCTCCCCAGGTGTTTGACGGGGCCGTGATCGTCCTGTCCTTGGCCCCGATGGTGGCGTCCACTGTGGCCAACGGGCCCCGGAGCCCCTGGGACGCCATCAGCCTCATCATCCTGCTCCGCATCTGGCGGGTGAAGAGGGTCATCGATGGTGAGTGTCCGGAGGGCTCCACGGGGCGGGCTGGGGTCCCCGGCTCAGGGTGGTGGGCGGGGACTCGCGGGAGAGCCCAGCCTGTCGCTGCTCCCTCAGGGTCAGTTCAGGAACTGCTCACATGCTGCCCGCTGTCCCACACAGACACTGAGTTCAGAGGTCAGAGGTCACTCATGCACTCGACATGGCTTTCTCGTTGGCTTGGGTGGTCGCCCCTCACCTGAGAGCCGACAGCCGGGCCTGCCCTGGAAAGACTAGCTCCTCACAAGCCAGTGCCCCTGCAGCTGCCACCGGCTGTTCGGGTCCCTGGTTGAGGTGCTGCTCTGTGTCCATCAAGGCCCAGCCGGGTGCCCCCAGGCCTGTCTGCTCGCCAACAGCCAGTGTGTCTGGGAGCTGCTGGCTGGTGGGTTCAGCCCCAGCTCCCTCAGCCCTCGTGACTCACGCTCCGTCTCTGGGCCCCCTCCCTGCCCTCCTCTGCCTCCCCCTCCCAGGGCCTGGCTGCCCTCCTCTGCCTCCCCCTCCCGGGGCCTGGCTGCCCTCCTCTGCCTCCCCCTCCCGGGGCCTGGCTGCCCTCCTCTGCCTCCCCCTTCGCGGGGCCTGGCTGCCCTCCTCTGCCTCCCCCTTCCCGGGGCCTGGCTGCCCTCCTCTGCCTCCCCCTTCCCGGGGCCTGGCTGCCCTCCTCTGCCTCCCCCTTCCTGGGGCCTGGCTGCCCTCCTCTGCCTCCCCCTCCCGGGGCCTGGCTGCCCTGCTCTGAGCCTGTCCCCCAGATGCTGGGTCCTGACCCGGTGGCTCCCCTGTTTCCAGAAGGTGGTGATAGACCAGCATGTGCCCCCAGAGGAGGGGCCTGGGTGGGAGGGGGCGCGCGCACACACACACACACACACACACACACACACACGCTGGCTCCCCTGTCCTGACCAGGAGGGTGGAGCCCTTGGCCCAGTGGAGGTGCTGCCACTAGGAGGACAGATCTCAGCCCACAGGGCAGGGCCGCCCCCCCCCCCCCCCCCTCTGGTTGCTGTTGGGCCCTGGCATCCCGCGGCCCCGGGCCCTCAGGGATGCGCCTCGGCCCGACCTGCTGGCTGGCCTTGGTCCTCACGGCCGTCTCTGCCACAGCTTACGTCCTGCCCGTGAAGGTGGAGCTGGAGCTGGTCATCCAGCAGTACGAGAAGGCCAAGGTCGTCCAGGACGAGCAGCTGGAGAGGCTGACGCAGATCTGCCAGGAGCAGGGGGTAACTGTGGGCACAGGGGTTCTGTTTGGTCTGTGCAGGGCTGAGATCAGAGATGGGGGGGCGGGGTGCGTCTGGAAGGCCCAGCCAGGCCCAGGTTCTTTGCACTGGCCCTTGGCACCCACTCCGCTCTCCAGACTGCACCAGCCGAGCCGGCAGCTCAGCCCTCGTCTTCTGGGCACAGCGTCTCTGTCGCAGGGGAAGCCTGTCTGCTGGGCCCAGACAGTCCTGAGTGCCAGCCGTGCTTTGCTCTCTGGGGACTGTGGTGAAGACTCGGGGACCCTCCGTCCCCAGGACTGTAGCCAGGTCGTGCCCCCCTTTGCCCTCATGTCCTTGTCTGTGGGAGTTCAGGGGTGGGGATGGCAGTGTCCGCAGGCGGGGCTGGGGGCGGGCGGGCAGCAAGGCTGCGTGCTCTGCAGGACACCTGGCACCAGCGAGCAGGCTGGGAGCGCACAGAGGGCCGGCCGGCCAGGAGGGGAACCTGGGTCCCTGCTCCCTGGGCGGCTCTCCCGGCTGGAGGAGGCGCCGGAGGGTGGGAAGCCTGTGGAATGTCCCACAGGACATTATCTATATCTGTATCTGTATCCATATCCATACCTATCTGTACCTGTACCTTATCTCTCTCTCTCTGTCTCTCTCTCTGTCTCTCTCTCTATCTCTGTCTCTCTCTCTCTCTCTCTCTATCTCTCTATACAGTCTGGCTCATTGGAGCCTCAGAAAATGTAAACCGAGAGAGAGAGATGCTGAATCACTGGGTAACCACCGACAAGTGCACGGTCAGGGATTGTTGCTCATGTCGAGTTGGTCAGAGCTGGTAGCTCCGTGGTATCGAGTCCAGTGCCTCGCGCTCATCAGGGAAGCGGGAGTGGCCTCGGGGCTGTGGGCCGCCTTCCTCCTGCAGGAATGGCCACCTGGACGGGGCAGGCTGAGGCTGGGAGCCAAGGGCCCTGTGTCCCTCACTGCCTCCAGGCGCCTCCCAATTCCAGGTCCTGGCATTTCTCCCTTAGCCCAGGGGACAGAGGGATGTGCACAGGTTCTTACTGGCTGGGCCTGAAGGTGGCGACGTCGCTTCTGCCACCACCCGTGGGCGGAGCTCAGTTGCAGTCACACCTAAGGAGCTGAGGAGGAAGCCGGCCCCTGCACAGTCACCAGTCCCGTCCTCATGACGGGCCCCCTCTCTCCCTTTCCATGGAGCCAAAGGCGTCATCTCGCTTGGTGACGCCCCCTGCCCCAGTGCCCGCCCCCGCCTTTTCCCTTAAGAAGCAGGTGATCATCTTGACCCCACGCACAGGCATCTCGGGGAGGCAGGTGGGGGCGCATCCATCAGGCCAAGACCTGTCAGCTGTCCTGCTCCCCTCCCTCCACCCACTCTGGCCCCTCACGGGCAGGTCATGCCCCCCGTCAGGGAGCCGGGGCGCCTGCGCCAGCCTTGCGCCTGGTTGTGGATGCCCGGGGCCCCGAGACAATGCTGATGGCCGATCGCTCGCTGGGCCTCGGCCCTGAGGCCGCAGTGCCCTCCGTGGCCAGAAGCAGCAGGAAAGGGCTCTGTCCGGACTCTGGGGGCGCCTGGCGCTGGCTCCTTCCAGGGAGCCCCCCCTCAGCACAATAGCCTTCGCTACCTGGATTGTTCAAGGTCTCCGCTGCGGGATGTCAAGTGTGTTTTAAAAAAACATGGGAAGTGATTTGTAAAACAGCCGATAGCTTTAATGACAAACCTATTTAGCTGATAAAATTAGCCATCAGAAGAATAACTGATGTTATCCTTTTGCCATAATTTAAATTTATGGCCAACTACCCGTCATTTCACAGTGGATGGCAAGGGGCCAAGTTTGCACTCGGCTCCCCTGCTCCTAAATCATAAGTTTGCCGCTGTCTCCTGGTGTTTATTGTCCCCAACAACGGCAGCCCTAACGGGAATCAACACTGGCTGCGTCCCAGGAGCAGACGGGCGTGCAGGCCGGCGGTCTGTGCCGGCAGCACTAACAGGACGGGAGGACATGGCTGCTGCTGCATTAGATGCCCTCACGCTCCGGCCAGAGTGCGCATCGATCGGCCAAGGCGTGTCCACTGCACTCAGCCCAGACCATCGAAGGCAGAGATGCGCTGGGAGTCCCATCGCACAGGGGCCACCCCCCCCCCCCCAGCACATTACAGCCCAGCCCTGCGGGGCCCCCTCACTCCAGTAATGCGTGCGGCTTCCCCGGGGACCTGGTTCTCTGGTCAGCGATGCTCAGCTAACGACGTGCATTAAGGAGGGCGGTGCCTGCACCTCCTTTTTCCCTGAGTCCAGGACAGGCTGTCCCCCATTGGGCCAGTTTGCACGAAAACTCGCTTCATGTTGTCTCCACCGCAGGCCCCGTCCCTCCCAGAGGCCTGCCCAGGGGCCCTGCAGTGGGTGTTCTCAGGCCCACCTCCCGGCCCCCTCACTGCCAGGCTCTGCCTCAGATGCCACGATCTCTGTCTACCACGTGGCCTTGGGCTGGGCAGGCCCCGGCCTCCGGCTGTCTGGCCTGAAGTCCAGTGGGACACTCGCGGGCAGCGTGCTGTCGATTACAAGTTATCAATAATGCATCTGTTCCAAACGGCCCGGAGGCCATTAGCTGGGCCTGCCGCCCGAGGAGCAGCCTTGGAGAAGGGCTGGGTGTGCCCACGGGAGTTCCCATCGGCCTGGCAGGAGGCTCCCCTCCCCCCAGAGGTCAGGGGGCTGCCTCTGGGCCTCTGTGACCTCAGAGTCTCTGCCTGAGGGGCCGCTGGAACCCTTTCCCGGGCCGAGGCCACCCTGGCACATGTCAGCCGATTTCTCACCCTTTGAGGCCAACGGCCCCATTTTAGTGCTGGGCTGTTGAGGCCCAGAGTCAGCCTCACCTGAGACCAGGGTCGGGGCAGCCTGTGAGCGGGGTGGGGAACAGCATGGGAGCGGGGTGCAGCCTGTGAGCGGGGTGGGGAACAGCATGGGAGCGGGGTGCAGCCTGTGAGCGGGGTGGGGAACAGCGTGGGGTTGGGGTGCAGCCTGTGAGTGGGGTCGGGGTGCAGCGCTGGGGGGAGGACGCCAGCTAGTCAGTGCCCTGGGTGGTCCCCGCTGCAGATCATCAGCACAGACACCGGACGGGGCTTCAAACCCAGGCTCCCCGCGGCCTCCAGGTGCTTCCCACAAAGCACAGCTGTTTCCGGTTCCGCCTCAGCAGGGCCCGCGGGTGAGGCCGGACACACTTACTACCTGGAGGCGGCTCTGTGGTGCAGTCCAGCCTTTGGGTGCTCAGAACCCCCGTGAGCACAGGGCCCCAGACCGCTGGTCTGTACCCGCCTGCCTCTCCACAAACCCCACCTTCGCCCCCCAGACCCACAACCCTCTCCTCTTGCAGTTTGAGATCCGGCAGCTGCGGGCGCACCTGGCCCAGCAGGACCTGGACCTGGCCGCGGAGCGGGAGGAGGCGCTGAGGGCGCCACAGGTGCTGCGGCCGCGCAGCCGCTACCACGTGGTGGAGGACACGGCGACTGAGGGCGACGCGGAGCCGCTGCAGCCCTCGCCAGGTAGGCTGCCCGCGTGGGGAGCCCCTCGCCTCCGCCTCCCCGGGGTCTGGAGTTTTGTTCCTTCCTCTGGGACATGCTTGTCTCCTCTTGGCTGCCTTTCTGTGTGTCTGTGCGTGAGGTAGAGCTGCCGTGTCTGCGGGTCTTGGTCGAGTGGCCTCATGTCGTAGGTGCCCGGTGGCACCCGAGCGGGCAGCCAGGTGTCCCTCGTGTGGGCGTAGGTGCCCTCCTGTGGCTCTGGCACATCCGTGGGAGGGCGACCCTCGGCGACTGCTGGTGAGGCTGGCGTGACGGCCGTGAGGAGCTGTGGTGCAGGGGCTGAGCCCACGGAGCAGGATGGCGAGCGGGCTGGTGCCTGACGCGTTGGTCGTGCGTGTGTTCGTGGTTGGGTTGTGCTCTGGTCGGAAGCTGGGCACCAGGCGTGTCTGTTCTGAGGTCTCTTGGCAGGTAGAGGCCAAGGTCAGCTGCTGCCTGGGCCCTGCCTGGCCCCGGGGTGTGAGCTGCGGAGGGGTCTGTGGTCTGCAGACGGCGGCTCCTCGTGCTGGGCTGGGAGGGGCCTGGGGAGCCTGAGCTGCAAACTGAGGCTGCGGCTCCTCTGCCGAGCTCGGGCTGTTCAGACGTCTGGGACACGCCGAGGCCAGAGCTGTTTGGGGCTGAGAGGCTGTAGGAGGGTCTGCAGCGTGAGCACGACAGGCCGTTCGTAGGGAAAAGCCAGGAAGCCGTTGGGGGGGACAGGGTCTCGGAATGCCCTGCACGGGGAGGGCTCGGCAAAGCAACAGTGGAAGGAACTGGGAGAGAAAGTGAGACACAGCCATTGGTGCCTCCCACACGCACCTGGACCTTCGTTGCAGGTACGTGCTGTTGACTGGAATCGAACCCGGTCCTTCAGTCGCGGTGCTCTGGGCGTGGAGCAGACGGGCCAGGGCTTCAGGCGGTGCTCAACGACGGTCGTTCTGTCGCTGGGCTGTCATCCTGATGTGGTGGCCGGAGGCCGGAGGTGCTGGCGGGGGCCTGGGGGGGGGAGCTACAGCCTTGGCCTACGCGGGCACCTTGACCGGGAGCCCCGGGAGCCACGGTTAGCCGCCTGGACGCAGGCGAGCATTCCCGGCACAGGCACGCTCTGCCTCCCCGGATCGGAGCTCTGGAGGCAACAGCTTGGCCATTATTGTCCCTCAGCCGGTCGCCTCTAGGCCCTTGGCCCCTGATGCCCGATTGGGCCCGGGGCCAAGGTCTGGGGTGGAGAGCCTGCGAAGCAGCCACGGCTTTAACCCCGTGTTCCTAGGAGCCCGGAGACGCTGTGCGTCCTGGCCGTCTGTCCTGCGCCTCCCTCAGCCCCATGGTGGGCACTTCCAGGACAAGGAAGGAGGCGGAACGGGAAGGGACGAAGCTGGGTCAGGCGTGAAGCTTACTCGGCTGTCACCAGCTGGGGGCGATGGGTCTGTGCTGCTGTCCTGGAGACGAGGGGTGCCTGAGGCGTGGGGCTCCCACAGATGCGCCAAACACGCACCCCTGGAGGCAGCTGGAAATGCCCCTCCCGGCCAGCCCTGGAGCCTCACCCCTGCTTCCCTCAGCTCCCCTTCCACCACTTCCTCGCACTCCCTAGGCAGGAGCAGGAGGCTGCACGGATGCAGGGCTCCCATCCTCGAGGGAGAAGGGTGCCCAGCTGCCCCTCTCTGCCCAGGAGCTGTGTCGCGGCAGAGATCGACGTGACGTGAGAAATGATGGCTGGACACGCTGGGGGCCCGGGCCCCTCTGGAGATGGGACAGGGCAGCGCGTGCTGCTGACGGTGACCCAGAGGCCAGCGAGGGTGCACCCCCCCCCTAGGGGTTCACCTGCAGACTCGAGGGCGTCACAGGAGCAGGGGGAGGGTGCCCGAGGTGGGGTGCCGGCCTCTCAGCAGCTGTGGTCACGGCCACACCCACGCCCGCCAGCTGTGCTGAGCGTCTCTGGCACAAATCATCTGAGAGCCTGTGGAGTCAGTGAAACTCTCCTCCGAATGTCTTGGTCTCGAAGCTTCCCCGTCACTCACCTTCCAGCCCCTGGTGGGCCTGCCGCGTCCTCACCACACATCACAGCGCCCTCAGCCCCCCACCCCTGCCCAGCCCGCAGGACTGGCCTGCCCTGTGCCACCAGAGCTGCTGGGAAGGGAGGATGGTCTGGCTGGAGGGGGGCTGGGAGACGGGGGGGCTACAGGGGAGAGTTCTGGAGGCGAGCTGAGTGGGGAGCTATGTTGCCGCGTTAGAGGGGGACCCAGGGGGCAAGGTACTGGGGCAAACCAGGGTGTGGAGTGAGATTGTGGAGCAAGTGTGGGGAGCATGGGCCCAGCTGGGGGGGGGGGGTGAGATCAGTGGTCGAGTCAGAGTGGGGAGTCAGCCGGGCAGTTCAGAGGGAGGTTTGGAGGGTGAGCTCGAGGGGGATCTGGGAGCAACCAAGAGCATTGAGCAGGGGCGGGGGGCGGGGGGCCAATTTGGGGAAATAGGGAGCCACCTGGTGGCTGACCGGAGTGGGGAGCTAGAACGGAGAGCCGGGTGTTTGGAAACACTGAGACTCTAGAGCAGGGAGACGGAGACGAGGGGGAACCAAAGGGGGAAGGCAGAGTGGGGAGTTCTGAGGGCAGCCAGGGGGGTGAGCTAAGCGGTGATGTAGAAGGGGGAGCAATGAGGGCAAACTGAGGGGTGAGCTAGAGGGGTAAGGAAAGGGGGTCTCGGGGTGAGGGGGCAAGCTAGAGTGGGGTGCTAGTGAGGGGATCTATGGGCAGAGCTAGAGAGGTGAGTTAGAGTGGGGAGCTGAAGGGATGGCCTCTGGTAGGAGCTAAACCAGAGTAGCTGGTGGGTGAGCTAGAGGGGCAAGAAGGGGGAGCTACAGTGGGGAGGGAGCTGGAGTGGGCAGTTAGGGGTGCAAGCTGGAGGGGGAGCTGAAGGGTGACCCAGAGAGGTGATCTTGGGGGGCAGGCTAAACGGGAGCTAAGGAGCGAGGTAGATGGGGAAATGGGAAACTGAGCTAGTGAGTTCAGCTAAGTGGGGAGCTAGGGTGGGCAGTGGGGTGCCAGGGTGGGCAGTGGGGTGCCAGGGTAGGCAGTGGGGTGCCAGGGTGGGGAGTGGGGAGCTAGGGTGGGGAGTGGGGTGCTAGGGTGGGGAGTGGAGTGCCAGGGTGGGCAGTGGGGTGCTAGGGTGGGGAGTGGGGTGCCAGGGTGGGGAGTGGGGTGCTAGGGTGGGAAGTGGGGTGCCAGGGTGGGGAGTGGGGTGAGCTGGGGCAGCAGCTAGAGCAGCAGCTAGGGGCATGCGTAACTGGGGAGCGAGGAAGGCGAGCTGGGGGCTCTTTAAGGCTGGGAGCTGGGTGGGGAGCAAGGGGTGAGGTGGGGGAGTCAGTGGAACTCGGGTTGAGTTATGGGGGCTGAACTAGAGTGGGCAGTTCGAGTGTGGGACTGGGAGGTTGATCTGGAAGGGTGGGCTGGCGTGGGAGCTAGAAGTAAAGGGGGGACCAAGTCAGAAGAGAGAGTGGGGTGATGGACAGACGAGGGGGTGAGCTAGAGGGTCCAGCTAGAGGGGTGCTATGGGGGCAGAATAAGGTGTCAGTAAAGGGTGGGAGCTAGAGTCTGGATCTAGGGGTCAAGCTAGAGTGAGGTGCTAGAGAGCAAGTTAGGGGGTCAGTCCACAACGAGTTATAAGGGTAAGCTAGAGGGGCAAGTGGGGGTGCGAGCTAGAGTGGGAGCTACAGTTGAGATAAAGTAGGAGCAAGGGAGATGGGTTATGGGTGGGGCCAGAGTGGGGAGCTAGGGGGCAAACGCGGGGTGAGCGAGTGTGGCAGCCTGAGTAGGCAGCTAGGTAGGAAAACGGGGTGTGCTGGGCGGCCAGCTGGAGGGGGAGCTAGGGGCAGAACTAGGCAGATGGTCTGGAGGGATGAGAGCTGGAGTGGGGTGAGCTAGAGTGAGGGGCTCCATGAGGAGGCAGAGCAGGGAGACAGGGAAGGAGCTAGGGGGCCAAGAGAGGGGTGCAAGCTGGTGGCGAGCAGAGGGGCAGCCAGAGTGGGGGGACAGGGA
The DNA here is from genome assembly GCF_014108235.1 of Myotis myotis. NCBI lineage: Eukaryota > Metazoa > Chordata > Mammalia > Chiroptera > Vespertilionidae > Myotis > Myotis myotis. The sequence goes on from NW_023416327.1 coordinate 1,501,938, forward strand.
GGTATGGGGCAGGCTAGGGGGTTGAGCTAGGATGGGGAGCAAGCTGTAGGAGGCAGCTAAAAGCGAGAGGTGAGGGGTGAGCTAGTGGGGAGTTAGAGGGGCCAGTATAGAGTGAGGAACTGGGGGTCAAGCTAGAGTGGGGGTGAGCTGAAGCAGGGAGCTGAAGGCGGGAACTAGGGAGGAGGGTGGGGAGCTAGAGGGGTGAGCTGGAATAAGGAACGAGGGGGGAGATCTGGAGAGGTAGCCAGATGGTCCAGCTAGGGGTCAAGCTAGAGTGGGGTTCTAGTGTGGGGACTCACAGGGGTGAACTAGAGGGGTGAGCTTTCAGGGGGAGCTAGCAGGACTAGCTAGGGGCGGGGACAGAGTGGGGTGCTAGGGAGATCAAGGGGGGTGAGCTAGAGTGGGCAGCTAGGATGGCAAATTACAGGTGGAGCTAGAGGGGCAGCCAGGTGTTTGAGCTGGGGGGGTGGGGAGCTGGTTGAGCTGCGGGGATAGCTGGAGTGGCTGTCTAGGGGGTGAACTAGATTGGTGAGCTCTAGTGGGGGGACTAGGGAGTGAGCCTCAGGAGTGAGCTAGTGTGTGCAGTCGGGGTCACAGCTAGGCAGTGAGCTGGAGGGGTGATCGAGATTGTGGAGCTAGTAAGTCCCTGTGGGGAGCTCAGAGGGGAGGTGGGTGGCTGACCTAGAGTGGGCAGCAAGAGGGTGCCCAAGGGGAGCGTACGAGGGTGGTGCGGCACATGGGGAGCAAGTGGGGTGAGGTAACTTAGAGGGGGCAGTGAGGGTTCGTGCTGTGGGCTAGGGCTGGAGGGGTGAGCTGGAGCAGTTTGCTGTAGTTGGATCTGGGGCTGTGATCCAGAGTGGGGAGCGAGACTGGGGAGCTAGTGGTGTGAACTAGAGGAGCTACAGTGAGGAGGTGCAGTGGGGAGCTAGAGGGTGGGGTGATCCAGAGTGGGCATTGAGGGGGGTGGGCGAGGACTAAGCCAGTGGGTAAATGGAGACTGCAGGGGTGCAAGGGGCTAGAGTGGGCAGTTAGGGTGTGCGCTTGACTGGGCTCTAGGGGGTGATTGAGAGCAGGGAGAGAGTGGGGACCTAGGGGTCAGGCTAGGGGTGAACTTGAGTGGGGAACCGAGTTACAAGCTAGGCGGGAGCTGGTCTAGGCAGCTGGCAGGTGGCAGAGTGGGGAACAAATATGGGGCTCCTGGGAGCTGGGCTACATGGAGCTAAAGTGGGGAGCTAGTGAGGTGAGTTAGGGGTTTTTAGCGAGTGGGGAGCGCGTGTGGGGAGCTGGGGTTTGAACGAGAGGGAGGAACTAAAGAGGGCGCTAAAGTGGGGAGTTATGGTCCCAGCTTGACTGGGATGTCAGAGGGGCACCCCACAGGGGGAGCTAGTAGAGTGAGCTGGGTGCCGGGTGGGCAGCTGGTGTGGGGAGCGCGAGGGCATGTATGGGGTGAGCTATGCTGGGCCGCTATGGGGGCTGGCTGGAGGAGTGAATTAAGGGGTGAGGTAGAGTGGGGTGGGGGGGAGAAATAGAGGGGGAGCATTAGCGTGGATCTAGGGGTGAGCTAGTCGGGCGAGCTAGGGGGGCCAGCATGAGTGGGATGCTAGGGTTCAAGCCAGTGGGGACCTAGGTTAGTGAGCTGGAGGGGGAGTACGGGTTGAGCTATTTCGTGGGGTGAGCTCGTGTCCGGCGCTAGGGGCCTCATTTACTCCTCTCCCCTCCTCTCTTCCTGTTTCTCTGCTACCTCTCATCTCCGTCTCTTGCTCCCTGCTCCCCTCCCCTCTCTCACGTGCGTTAAAACGTGGCTCAGTGGTTGAGCATCGACCTATGAACCAGATCACAGTTCGAGTCCCGGTCAGGGCACAGGCCCGGGTTGTGGGCTCAAAGTAGAGGAGTTGAAGGTGGTGACCCAGGGTGGGCCTTAGAGGGTGACCCAGGGTGATGTGTGCTGGGGGGGGGGGGGGGCCTAGAATGGGGAACCGGAGTGGGGATGGAGCGTGGGGAGCTATAGGGGACTAGGTAGGTACCAGGGGTGTTAGGGGCCAATCTAGGGGGACGAGCTAGAGTGGGGAGCTGGATGGAGACAGGGTGGCAGCTCTTGGCGAGTTGCAGTAGGGTGCTGGGGGCGAGCTGTGAGTGAGGGAAGCTGAGGGGGGACCAGGGCGGCATCTAGAGGGCAGTGTCCCCGTCCTCCCCTTTGCCCCACCGCTCCCATGACTTGTGCTTGGCGATCCTGTGTTGTCAGTGTTGCTGTGCATGTGACGTACGTGTGCATTGGGTCTGGAGCTCTCTGACGGTCACACCACCGTCCACTCCCAGGGCTGGTGGGGCTCAGCCCTGCCGCGTGTGGACCCACAGTCTATAGAGGCGACGTCACAGCATCCTCCTGTTTCGCAGACAGCGGCGTCCCGGATCCGGCCGTGTGTGTGGTCACCACGGCTGCCATAGACATCCACCGGCCGGACGTCTCCTCGGACCTCTTCTCGGTGGACGCGCCCCTGAAGCTCAGCAGCAAGGGCGGCTGGGTGAGCTCCGCCTCCGCCTCCGAGAGCGCGTCCTGCTCCACTGGCAGCTCCGTCACCGGGGCCCAGAGCGACAGCAGCCAGACCCTGTGCTCCTCCCGCGCCTGCAGCACGGCCCGCCCCGCGCCCCTGCCCCTGTCACCGCCACCCCAGCCGCCCGTGGCGGAGACCACCGTCCAGGACCTGCTGTCCTCCCTGTCAGACGACCCCTGCCCGTCCCAGGGGGCCTGGGACCCAGCCCCCTTTGCCCAGCCCAGCCCCGCGGGCTCCCCCCAGACCAGCCCCGAGCTGGCGCACAGGGTCAGTCTGCTCAACCGCAAGAACCAGGAGGGCTTCCCCGTCCTGCAGCTCAAGCCCACCCTCCACTTCCAGGCCCCGACGCTGCACAGGTTCTCCTCGTTGGAATCCAAAGAGCAGACGCTGCACAGGGTCCCGGAAGCCTAGCGCCCCGCCGGGCTGGGGGTGACGGGCAGACAGCCCGGGGCCCAGAGGCCACCCAGGGCCACACGAGGGACCCAGGAGCCCACCTGGCCGCTCGGGTGCCGCCTGCCTCCAGGGAGGGGACGCCAGGCCAGGAGGACACAGGCCTCAGACCTCACCGCCCAGAGCTGGTGCCTCCTCTGGCCGATCAGGGGACGGGGGTGCTCGGCTGGGGTTTTAAACCATTTTTACCGGAACCAGCCTGTGGCCCAGCCTCTGCCGTCGCCTTCGCTCCCGGCCCCTCGGGAGCAGCACTGTGAGCAGGGGCCCAGCCCCACCCACGCCCTCTCGTCCAGGCACCTGGGTGGAGCCGTCTCAGACGACCCCTGAGCCCACGTGGCTCCTCATTCTCTCATTTCCGCATGAGCCTTTCTGAGTATTTTTAAGACGAACCCTAGTTTCCACCCTCACAGGACGTAAGGGATGAGTTTGGAGGTGGGTGGGCGTGTCCTGGGGAGGGACGCCATTTTGCACACTCAGCTTTGTAATAAAAGCAGCTGCACTGAGCCCAGGTTGGCAGGCGTTCTTGGGTCGCTGGCCTCGGTGAAGCCTGCAGTCCTCTCTGGGGTTGGGGTTGGGGTTGGCTGCTGGGACCCCACCCAGGGACCCCACCCTCTCCGGCAGCCCCCGAGGCATCTCCAGAGGAGGGCACCTGGGCCAGGCAGGACGCTCACCCTGCCGGCCTGTGATTGGACGAGTCCCTTCCCTCATCGCCCCCCAGGAGGCCAGAATCCCCCCTTTTCACCGACAACTGCCTGACCCAGCTCCCTCCCTGGGATCTCGAACTCAGCAGGTGAAAAGCTGAGCTCCACCCTGACGCCCCCATCGGGGCTCCCTCCTCTTCCTCCACAAGCAGCCGCCAGCCCTGGCCATTCTGCCCTCCAGACCCCATCGCCCTCCAGCCCCTTTGTGAACTGGCTTACCTGTCCCTGTGGCCGCCCTTTCTCCCTCCGTCCCTGTCCAGGTTGTTCTCAGTGACTCTCACGCACCCCCCTTACCCCCCCCCCCCCCCCTAGGCAGTCAGGGTGTCCACAGGCTCCTGTGGCCCCAGGAAATCCCGATCCCAGGCTGTGGCACCTGCCTCCCGGCGCCCTGAGCCCCGAACCCTGCACAGGCCACAGGCGGGGCCAGCACTGGGGCAGACCAGACGGCTGAACTGGAGGGGGGGCACATGTCCGCCAGTTTTGGGGTGTCACGTGAGGCATTCTGGGTCCTCGACAGCAAAATTACAGCTCCCACTAAGCGCCCTAAGGCCGCTACACATGGGCTTTAGTCCCCGGCGCCCTGTGAGATGGTGTCACGACCTCCGTTTTAGAGAGCGAGCCCCAGGCTCAGCGCCTCCGAAACTCCTAAGGACACACACACCCCAGTGAGGCGCCCACCCTGGGTCCCAGCCCCACCCCCGCCGCGTGCGCCAGGCTGCAGAGCTTTGGAAGCAAAAGTCACAGCTTTTGCCACATGAAGGGCGGAGGGCACGGCATGACTGAGTCTCTCGGGCAAGAGCCCGGCTGCCTAGTGCCGCTGCCCGTGGTCGAGGGGCCTGTCCTGAGCCAGAGGTGAGACCCAGCCGCCAGCCAGTACTCGCCCCTGCTGTGGGCGTCTTCTCCGGAGAAACCAGAGGCCTCGAAGGACAGCCCTGGGGACGCTGCTAGGCAAGTGTCTCCTGCTCCCTGCCTCAGTTTCCCCACCTAGACATGGGGACGGCAGAAGAGCTTCGTTTGGAAGCTGGTTTCTCAGGGTGACACATGGCCGTGCGGTGCATTCTGCCGAGCAGCCCCTGGTGAGAACGGCAGGGCCAGACCAGGACGGGAGAAGGATAACGAGAGGTGCCCCCCCCGCCCCCGCCCGCCCCCAACAGTCCACGGTCGCAGCTTAGCGGGTGCGCACGTACATGCCAGGGCACAGGTGTGGTGTGGAGCCTGGAGGTGAGAGTAAAAGCGTGTGGCTTTCATGGTGCCCCTGGGGCCCGCCTTTCAGGGCCCCTCCGGTGCCCCCAGAGGGGGAGGGCCTGGGAACACAGCTGTCTCCCGGCAGCCAGCAGGAGGGAGAGGACAGCAACAGCTCCCAGTCCTTCACTTCCTGGGTGATGGGCTCTGCAGAGGGGGTGCTGCTTTCCCTGCTCTAGAGGGAAACAGTGCAGATGGTTAATTACTGACCTGGCGGGGAGGGGGCGGGGGCATCAAACCCAGGTCTGTCAGGCTGCTAGACGTCACACGGCACGTGGAGGAGTGGGCAGCTGGGATGGAGCCAGTGGCACAGCCCAGACAGAAGTCGGCCTCCAGCCCAGGCAGCTGCCCTCCCTGTGGACCCTCCAGCAGGGCCCCTCCCTGCCCAGCCGCAGCCCCAAACTGGACGGGAGCCACTCCTGTGGCCAGGGTGCCCCCTGACAGGCCGACCCGGGCAGCAGGGGCCAGGCTCAGAGCCAGCAGTGCTGGTGGCCAGCCCCCAAGGGAGCTGGGCCTGGCCCTGTCTGCCTCCCCTAACGACGCCAGGCCCAGGCCTCTAACCCGAACCCTGGCCTTCAGACCAAGTCCCACGGGCGGGGCTTCCACGGGCCGTGCCGCTCAGGGAGGCCCGGTGCTGCTCCCGGGCCACGTGGTGCCTCTTCATCTGACGAGAAGGCCGAGAGCAGGGCTGTGGGCGCTCACTGCACAAGGGGAAGGAAGGGCCTCGCCTTTACACGGGCACTGACAGCAGCTCGGGTGGCACAGACGAGCCCGGGTCTCGAAAGGGGTGGGGCCTCCGCCTCAGCTGCTGCTGTGCCTAGAGGGTGTCGGTGCCCAGGCACCTGACGCTGGGCCAGCCCTGCTCCTGGCTGGCTCTATGGCCGCCCCCCCCCCCGCCCCCAGGATCAGGCAGGATGCTGACCCCGGGATGAAGGTGGCAGACGCCCCAGTGCCTGTGATGACGCACCTTCCACAGGTGCTCGGGAGCCTCAGGACGAGGTAGGGCCCCTCCCCCTCCACTGTATAGAGAAGGGGTGGGTGCGGGGCCACCAGGGACAGCCGGTGTGCAGACCAGACCAGTGTCTTCCCTGGGCAGCGTGGCCCAGAACAGGGAGGCCAGGCCAGGACTGGGGAGACCCCCACCCCCATGGTCCTGGTGCCTCTGGACCTTGTCCACCTGCCTGCTGCCCGGGACACACGTCCTCCCGGCTGGCTCTGCTGCCCCTCCTGAGTCAGCTCAGCTTCTCCTCTCGCTCCCTCCACTCGCCGGGCCCAGCCAGGCCAGACGAGGTGCCTCCCCTGTTCTCCCCAAGAGGGACTTGGGGCCTGGAGGGTGGGTGAGAGCAGACTGGCCTACGGGCAGCACGGCTGGACGTGGGGAAACGGGACAGTGTATGTAAAGGCCCAGCACAGACCCTGGGCATAGAAGCTCTCAGAAAGGATCACCATCACATCGACCTGCCAGCACTGTCCACAGGCAGAAGCTAGGAGACACCCTGAAAGATAACCCAGTGCAATAGCCGTTTACACGTGATGACAACGTGTGTGAAAGGAGACCAACAGGACAACGGGCTGCATCTGCAGCAGTAAGAGCACCAGGACCAGAGCCCACGTGTCCTGGTGACCAGCCTGCTCCGCGCTCAGCCCTCTTGGATCCAGGCCCAGCCCAGCACCTGCCTGTCACCGCGGCACCAGGGGAGGAGGCAAAGCCGGTGAAGTGTGGACAAGTGAGGCTCACCAGGGCCTGACTGCACCCCAATCCAAGCCCCACAGAAAGGCAGCGCCAGCTTCCCTCCCAATAAGCCCCTCCTTGATCACTGCCCCGTGCTCTCATGACAACCAGAGGATGGAGTCCTGCAGAAGCTGGAAGACGGGGTGGGGGTGGAGGGCGGGGGGCAGCCTGGTGCAGGGGAAAGGCCCTGCTCCCCAGACCTGGAGTCCAGGCAGGTTCCACACCTGCTCCCTGGCTGCATCCTGGTCGGTCACCGCTCAGCCAGTCCCTTCATCCGGAAAGTCGGGGCGATGACACACGCTTTGGGGACCGCTGCAGCAGAGGATGGGACGCACCCAGTAGGTCTCCATCAGGAACACTGGCCAGAAGTTGTGGTTTGTGTTCTAGTTCTACCACTTGCTTTGGGACGGAGGCAAATCAACTCTCCCGAAAGGCTGGTTTCTCACGGGTTCTACCCTTTCCACCTCCGACGTACTTTAAACAAAATGACCTTATAAGCCAAGGACTATCAGCAACTCTTCTTCATTTGGGTTTCCCACAAAGTATCTTTTTAAAACCTTGGCATATACCAAGTTGTGGCAGTATTTCACCCGAGCGGCTTTCTAGAAGATTCTCAGGCAAGTCACCTTGAGCGAGCCAGATCCATCTGTTACAATCTGGTCCTCTGGGTTCCCAGCCTCTCAGCACACTTGTGTGCAGATCAAACAGCCCTTCCGGAGGGAGTGCACTGAAGCAGCCGGCCCTCCCTCCCAGGAAGAGAAAGGGCACTTACAGCTGGGGTTCCGCCCCAGCACACGCTCCGAGCCTCGGGGGAAGGGCCCCCCTCTGCCAGCCTCGCCCACAGCTCTGGACCGTTTCTGGCCTCGCGGGACCCATTCTGTAGCCAAAGAGCTTTCAGCCAAACCCATCCAGGCACAAGCCACAGGGTTCCTGCCACAGCCTCCCAGCCACTTCCCCTCCTCCCTCTGACCCTGCACACTCCCCCGGTTCGGTTCCTCCTGGGTCAGGTCGCGGGCCTTCCTCACAGCCTTCCTCAGGGCTCTCGGCTGCAGGAGGGAGGCACACAGCTCTTCGCGGAGCACTCACTCACTCACTCCTCTGCCTCATTAACAGAAGGCTGAAATACCAGAGACATTTACCGTCTAAAGTGTCTCGCAGCGAGTGATCATGACACAAATCGAAAAGGTTCAACTCACAGCTCTAGGCGGGCCCCTTCACCTCCCCCCGCCCCCCCCCTGCCCCGCGCGCGCGTGTGCGCACACACACACACACACACACACACACACACACACACACACGTATCGCCGGTCACTTCCGTGCTCTTCCCCGTGTCCTGTTAACCCCTAACTGCTGCACACCTGCGTCAAGGTGGCAGCTCTGTCACAACTCCACCGCCTACGGCCCTAGACACCTGTCCACACCGTCCTGCAGTGGACGGCCTGTTCGGGGGCTGCACTCGCACAGCGTCCGGCTCTTTGTGACACTCGACCTCAGCCACGCCTGGGGCAGCCGCGTGCGAACCACATCTGTTCACCCGCCGCTGCTTTCTGAGAGCTCACAGGAGGCCACGGGGATAAACAGAGCATTCTCTGCATGTGATTTTAAACGTATTCCATAATAACAAGCATAATTCGCAAATCGACCGAATGACCGTCTGGACTGGACGACCACGCTGACACACACTGGCGCCAGGCCAGCCAAGGCGGGTGTGATGCGATGGGTCGGGGGGCCCACCATCGCCCCCTGATTGCCATGCAGAGGGAGGCCCAGGCCACCATTGATCGTGAAGCCCTGGCCAGGTGGGCGGGGCCTCCCTCTGCTGGGCAATCAATCTTGGAGCCCGATTGCGATCGTGGAGCCTGGTGAAGCCCGGTGAAGCCCGGTGATCGATTGCCCCAAAGAGGGAGGCCCAGGCCAGTCAAGCGATCGCACTCATGCCTGTCGCCTGCAGAGGGAGGTGACCGGTGGCGGGGGAGGGGGGGGCAGCGCCACACAGATGTCAAGCAGTGGCAGTGGCAGCAGCAGTGGCAGGGTGGGGCCAGCTGCCAGCAGCCGGGGGAAGGAAAGCCGTGATAGACCCTGATCGCTGGCCCAGCCAAGGGACCCTACCCGAGGGGTCCCGGATTGCGAAAGGGCGCAGGCCGGGCTGAGGGACACTCCCCCTCACCCTGAGCATGGTTCTGTGCGCTCACTGGGCCGTTAGTTTATAGCAGCATCAAAAAGCAGCCCCTCCTTCTCCCCTCCCCTCTCCTCTCCAGACACAAAGTCCTACAAGCTGACAAAACCTTACACGAAACGGGAAACAATCTGACTTCAGCCGGCAAGCACATTCCGCAGGACCAGGTGGAAGTCAGGGCGCCATGACTTTCTGAAGACAGAGGCATCTTTAAGATAACCACCACGCGGTGTGGCCCTGCCTTCTTAACTCCGAATCTGCCCGTCTGTCCCCTCTCTTAGCAACGAGGTCAGGGGACTAGGATGGCGGCAACATTCACGTTCACAGACAGAGACCTCGATGAACCAGGCAAAGAAAAAAAAAATGAATTTTTACTACCTTTCTTCAATTTTCTCTCTCTCTTTACGAAGCGAGGATATTTCTGGTAGTAGTTTAAAGCTGTGGAAAGACTTTATTATATTTTATTACAGAATTAGAAAATTTCAAAAATAATTGTTTGGAACCACAGTTAAAAAGAAACATAAAACCCCCATAAGAAAGCGTTCTGGCACCTGTTAGAATTTCCCCTCGAGTTATGAAATGCAGCTTTCCAGCGATTGTTATAATAGCCGCGACTGTAATTTCAGTGGAATACTCATAATTTTTCTTCTGAACACATGATCATGACTCATTTTTTCTTTAATAGCTCAGTCATTTCAGGAACTACCTGCAAATTAAGAAAAAGAGTAATTAGGCCACTTGAGGCCACTGTGACTGGTCACCACTCCTCAGGAAGCCCTCAGAGGCCACAGGAAGTGTGAAGCCCTCCTGTGCCCAGGTGCCTCCCTCCTTCCTCCAGCCTCTCCTCCCGCCGTGGAGAGACCCTGACACAGGGCTGCAGGGCCAAGAGCCCACTCACTGCCTAGGAGCTTTCTGACACATCACAGCCCTCAGAAAGGCCCCGCACAAAACACAAGTCCAGCGTCTCCTGTCTGTGCCGAGTACCAGCTCCCGGCATTCTCCCCGCCCCACTGCACGCCTGCCTTCCCTTCAAAGGCCACACCAAGTCTCGCTCAGTCATGCCTCTGCCAACCTCCTCAACCTTTCCTCCTGTCTGTCCATTTGCTCATCGTTCATCTCACAAGCACTGCCGTGCTCCGAGGCACGCTGACCACTGAACCATCGCTATTAGCACCGAGGCCTCCTGCCACCACGGTGCTGGTCCGCAGGACAGTGAGGGCACGGGGAGGGCACAGTGAGGGGCAGGCCCAGGCTGAGAGGGCTATTTACTGACCCTGAGTCTTCCCAGTTCACTGGCTGCACCGGGACTTTCAGTGTGGAGCTGCCCATGTGGGACCTGCAGGGGGACGGTGTGAATATCCTCACCCTGGCTGCCAAGCGACCCACCACCGTAGCGCAGACATGCCCGCTGCACCCCTGGTGAGTGCGCCTCTCAATTATTTAGCAGAGCTACTCCCATTGGGCGGAAACAATGTGCTCGTACAAAATTCATCGAGATTGTCGACACGTTTCTCCTGAACGTGGCTTTGTCTGCAGCCCATGGAAAGGCCCTGTTTCCCGCGGAGCCGGCAGGGAGCCGGCAGGGAGCTGGGGCGTCAGCTCGGGCAGCAAGTGCTGGCACCCCCTCCCCCTCTCCTCGGAGGATGGGCCGCGAGCGCGGGCCAGCCACTCACAGGACATGCAGGGTGTGCTGTGCCAGGGAGTGTAAGGCTGACCGAACAAAAAGAGACATAGATGGCGGAGAGAGAGAAACCCCCTCAACCCTTTTTGGGGCAGGAGGACCTTCTGTAAGGTTTTTAACAACTATGTGTTCTAAACCAAATTCATGTTTCCTTTAGAAAAAGTTGAGCTCTAGCCTGTTTTTCATGAAAAATTTAATCTAAAAAAAGGTGTGTTTTTTTTTAACACAGCTATTGAGTTATTTTCTATAAGATCTTAATCCAAAATAGATAATGCTAATTTTCATTCACAATGTTTGAGATTTTTTTTTAAATGTTGTTATTCCTTTAAATATCTGATTTTTAAAAGACAGAGTGTGGCCCCAGTGAATACATTCACTAAGTCACCATGTCTACTCCTCGGTCAGAACTGCCGTAATCACCACCGATGTGACCTTCACTCTGATCAGCTGAGGACGCAATGTGACGGGCACGTCCGAGATGTGGTCCTTTTATGTGAGATGCCCTGGTGCTGCCCTCCCGCCTGTAGCAGCTGGTGAGCTAGGAAGGCAGTGATGAAAGGACAGAATCAGGAGCCGGCAGTAGTTGTGTTAACAACTTGCGGAGTAATTTCCCCAAATCACAACTCTCAGGGACACAGACAAATGGAGGTGAATGCATTTTGCTTGTAGAGACAAAGGGGAGGGCTTCTGAGGGGAGGGTGCCAGAAGCGGGGGCAGGTTCCCCGGAGGCTGATGTGACTGTCCGCACAGTACCTGCCAAATAGGAGTCCAGGTTGATGAGATGCCAAGAGCCAGGTGGATATTTTAAAGACAATACAGACCCCTTAGAGGGAGAAGTATCACGCTCTAGGTAAACACCATGTATTTATTAGGACAACTTCACCTGAAGTAGCTCAAAATTATGTCCATATATTAATATACACACACACACACACACAGACACACAGATGCACGCACACACCATGTCTCCGTATACCAGCTTCCTCCCTGATCGACTCAGAGGTGCTCGGGGCGACAGGAGAGACGACAGCCACCACGCGCAGCGCCAGCCTACCTTGAACAGATCGGCGACTATTCCATAATCTGCCACTTGGAAAATGGGGGCCTCGGGGTCTTTGTTAATTGCCACAATTGTCTGTGAAACAGAAACGAGAAGTTTGGTCTTTGTCAAGAAAACAGACCACGTACATGGGTAGTTCTATGTTCCCTTCCCCACTGACAAACGGGCAGGACTTTCACAGTCCGACTTAACACACAGGCCACACGACTGTCACTCCCAGCCCGGGGGAGCCCGCAGAGCGAGGGCAGCATCTCCCAGGACCGGAGCCTGCAGCTCAGTTAGTCCAGGAAACTACGGCCGGAGGAACAGGCCACAGGAACGACAGGGGTCAGAGACAGTAAACAAGGGTCCCCTCTGAGCCTCAAAGTCACGCGGACAGACCGTCCGAGCCGCAGGCTCCGATCTGGGTGGAGGCGTCTCTTCTGGGCACAGGGAGCCTGGTTCCCGGCGACTGGCAGAGGTGTGTGCAGTGAACGCTGGGTCACCATTTTCCTGGAGACCCTTGCTAAGCATCTGACAGTTTCATCATCTGAGAGCTTTTCCATCCCTCGATAGCAAGGTTACTTTTTAAAAAATATTTTTAAAATTGATTTCAGAGAGGAAGGGAGAGGGAGAGAGAGAGAACCATGGATCAGCTGCCTCCTGCACGGCCCACACCGGGGACTGAGCCCATAACCTGAGCATGTGCCCTTGACTGGAATCGAATCCGGGACCCTTCAGTCGACAGGCCCACGCTCTATCCACTGAGCCACACCAGCTGGGGCTCAAAGTTACTTTTAAAGAAATAGCACCAAACTGTGGGCAAGGAACCACAGAAATATTTAAGAAAAATATTTGGGCTGGTTAGTTTTTTAGATTACTAAAAGAATATTCCTGAATTATCAACTATACATACTAGTAATTATGATAAAACCTTGCTTACACCCTAGAGCAGTGATGGCGAACCTATGACACATGTGTCAGAGGTGACACGCGAACTCATTTTTTTGGTTAATTTTTCTTTTTAAATGGCATTTAAATATATAAAATAAATATCAAAAATGTAAGTCTCTGTTTTACTATGGTTGCAAAGATCAAAAAATTTCTATATGTGACACAGCACCAGAGTTAAGTTAGGGTTTTTCAAAATGCTGACACGCCGAGCTCGAAAGGTTCGCCGTCACTGGCCTAGAGCTTAAATATATTTTTTATTGATTAAGATATTACATATGTGTCCTTATCCCCACCTTACCCCCTACCCACCCCACCCCCCGCTCATGCCCTCACCCCCCCCACCCCCCCGTTGTCCATGTCCACTGGTTAGGCCTATATGCTTGCATATAAGTCCTTTGGTTGATCTTTCCCCCTTACCCCCACCCTCCCCTACCTTCCCTCCAAGTCCCGACAGTCCAATCAATGCCTCTCCGTCTCTGGATCAGTCCTTGTTCATCAGTTTATGTTGTTCATTATATTCCACAAATGAGTGAGATCATGTGGTATTTATCCGCTCTCCAGTTCCATCCATGCTGTGGCAAATGGTAAGAGTTCCTTTTTCTTCTTCCTCTTCTTAAAGAATACCTTTCAGCATTTCATATAATACTGGTTTGGTGGTGATGAACTCCTTTAGCTTTTCCTTATCTGTGAAGCTCTTTATCTGACCTTCAGTTCTGAATGATAGCTTTGCTGGATAAAGTAATCTTGGTTGTAGGTTCTTGGCATTCATCACTTTGAGTATTTCTTGCCACTCTATTCTGGCCTGCAAAGTTTCTGTTGAGAAATCAGCTGACAGTCGTATGGGTGCTCCCTTGTAGGTAACTGAGTTTCTTTCTCTTGCTGCTTTTAAGATTCTCTCTTTGTCTTTTGCTCTTGGCATTTTAATTATGATGTGTCTTGGTGTGGTCCTCTTTGGGTTCCTTTTGTTTGGGGTTCTCTGCGCTTCCTGGACTTGTAAGTCTATTTCTTTCACTAGGTGGGGGAAGTTTTCTGTCATTATTTCTTCAAATAGGTTTTCAATATCTTGCTCTCTCTCATCTTCTGGCACCCCTATAATTCTGATGTTGGTACGCTTGAAGCTGTCCCAGAGGCTCCTTACACTATCTTCATATTTTTGGAATCTTTTTTCTTTTTCGGTTGGGTATTTTTTGTTTCTTTGTATTTCAAATCTTTGACTTGATTCTTGGGATCCTCTGGTCTGCTGTTGGATCTCTGTATATTATTCTTTATTTCAGTCAGTGTATGCTTAATTTCTAGTTGGTCCTTTTTCATATCCTCGAGGGTCTCACTAGATTTATGGAGGGTCTCACTAAATTTATCAGCGGTTTCCATAAAATTCTTGAAAAACCTTATAAATGTGGTTTTGAACTCTATATCCAGTCGTTTGCTTTCCTCCATTTCTGCCATTTGTGACCTGTTCCTTTGTCTCCGCATTTTTTATGCTTCCCTGTGTTGGTAGAGTGGTTTTGTGTGCTAGGTGTCCTGTAGGGCCCAGTGGCTCAGCCTCCCCCGTTACCTGAGGTGGACACTCTTGGTGCACCCCCTAGTGGGCTTTGTGCACAGTCTTGTTGTAGTTATGCCTTGATTGTTGTAGGATCACTGGGAGGAGTTGACCTCCAGGCCAACTGGCAGTGAGAATCAGCTGTGTCTGCAGTGGGAGAACTTCTGTGCTGAAGACACCCTTCTGGGGCAAGACTTGCTTCAGTGGGGCTTTGGTGCTCACTGAGTCTGCCCCCTGGGTGTGTCCCTTATGGATCTGAGGAGTTGTAATCCAGATGGTCCCCCTCTGACCACTGGGTACACTGGCTCTTGGAGGTTACCCAGCAGGAGCTATGAAGAGAACTGCAGATTCCCCTTCCTTTTTTGGATTTTGGAGGTGCCCTGACGAGGCCCAGCTGTGAAGCAATGCAAGCTGCTGTGGGGTCTTGGGCCTTCTCTTGGAAGTTCTGGGTCTGTGGCCCAGCTGCAGTTTGTTAGGTAATTTTCAGGTTGCAAAGGGCCAGGGCATTCATATGCAAAAGCCTCTGCTGCAGCCTGGGTGGGGCAGGGTCTCAGGGAATCAAAGGGCGGAGCAAGGAACTATGGCAGATCCTCAGCCCTGCCCTAAGGGGCCGCGCGAGTCTCAGTGTCCTGATAATTTAAATGCTGCAAGCACCTCTGAGGGTAAGCCGCCCTCGAGTTCCGATTTCTGCTCGCTGCCAGACAGTCCAGTTTCTCCCGTATGAGTCCTGGGTCCCCAGAGACTTCCCGGAACCGGAGTTCAGAGCAGTCGGGAGCTTGTGACTCCCTCCCGATTCAAACAGACAGCCGGGCCCTCAGGTACCAGCCCCTTTCTGTGCACTCGAGCCTCCGTACCTTTGTACTTTACTTCCGCAGCTCCTCTGAGTCTCAGTGTGCTTTTCTCTTTCCTTCTATTGTAGAATTTCCACTCCGCCAGCCTTCCTGCAAGTTCTGGATGATGTCCGTTTTGTCTTTTTATTGTGTTTTGAAGTTGTTGTAGGAGGCAGCAATTTCGGTGTTTCCCTATGCCGCCATCTTAGTTTCTCCTAGAGCTTTCTTTTTATGTCCTTAAAAATCCGTGCTCTTCCTCCTTACAGAGTTTTAAAAGCAGATTGTATTCAACCATATCAATATGCATACTGTTCAAAAGTGCTTTCATTACACTGATTTGCTTGATATAATAACACATCTCATATTCTTTCAACTAAATCACAATGCTCTTTCAAACTGCAGCTATCAGATTTATGAAAGCAGCCATCGGATTTAAGCCAATCACTCCGAAGTCCTGTTTCAGAGCTTAACCAAAAGGACAGCCAGACTGTTGTGTCTCCCACACCAGACAGTGATGACAGGGGCTGTGTCTTTCTCAGCTAGGCTTCCCCAGCATGCAGTGCAAGTACGTGCTGAGTAAACATTTGCCGACTGCGTGGACAGACGAAGTCTTGGCTCCGGTTTATTCCTGTGGGCTGCTCCCTTTTTGCTTGGGCGTGTACTATCTGGTCTAGTCCATCTCTCACCCAATCCAGCCCTGCTGGCCTGCAGCAAGCACTTTCACCAGGGTCATCTTGGCGGGCAGTCTTTTATTTTCGAGAAGCAGGATTCTGGGTATGTCTGAACTGGCCCAGCTAAAAATATGTGTTACGGTTGCTGGTTTTGGAGTGTTTTTTCCCTCTAATGCAGCAATAACGTTTTCCGTGTTGGCACTGCTGTTTTCAGAACTCAGTGAAGAACCTGCCATCCGACTGTAAAATCTGACTGGTTTTGAGGCAATTCATTTAGAGGTTACAGAAGGTAGTGCATGTATCCTTTCACGGCAAAAGTTAAACCTGTTAAAAGTTTTATTACCTTTTATATCAAGCTTCCATCTGAATGGATAAAAGCAGGGGTGTCAGAAGCATCTCTGACTTCATGACAGACTAAGTTCATCATTCGAACTGCACAGTGTTATGCGTGGCTCCGTGTGCCGTGTTCTGAGACGCTCACAGAGCCGTTGCGCAGGAGCACAGGACTTCCAGACATGTCCAAGAGAGACGCTCACAGAGCCGTTGAACAGGACTTCCAGACATGTCCACACAGCAAGTGGAATTCAGTTTTCGCTCTGTGCGCTGGATTTTTAAAACTGCTGCAGCATTAAGACTCCAACTCACACGTGCCGTCACCCTTTAGCAACAACCCGAGAAGGGGGGCCTTTCTATGTATGGGGGGCTCTTAGGGAAGCAGGCAGAGAATGAGCTGTTTTCACCCGTTTTCCATCCACAGACTCAGAGCTGAAAGGGACCTCCACACTGCCCTGGGCAGGCCAGGAGCTGAGTGCACACGGGACATGCCGAGGTCACTAGCGCTGGAGCTGGACGCGGGGTCAGGCCTTTTCCAGGCACAGCACTGCCCCCCTACATCCTCAGGCCCCAGGCCTACATGAACGGTTGAACTCCACGCACTGTGAGATCAATTTTATAAATAGGAAAGTTTATCCACTTAGCAGCACTACTGTTGTGTCATTACCTTGCTGTCTTTCATCCCAGCTAAATGTTGGATGGCTCCAGATATTCCCACAGCAATATACAGTTCCTGAAAGAAGAGAGGCCGTATCATTAATATGTATTTATGTTATATAAAAGGACATTCATTAAATTGTTAATCAAAATACACTTACTAAATCTCACATGCAGGACAACCCAGGCCAACAAGTTCTACTGTAAAGACACTGTCGCACTAGCCCTCTCCTAGCACACTCGCAAAGCAGCATCGGAACGGGTCACAGTTCTGCGAGTCCTTCCGACACACACGTCCACATTAGACTCAACAAGGCTTCAAAGCCTCGCCAGCCCTAGCTGTTTGGCTCAGTGGATAGAGCATCAGCCTGCAGGCTGAAGGGTCCCGGGTTCGATTCTGGTCAAGGGCACATGCCCGGGTTGTGGGCTTGATCCCCAGTAGGGGGTGTACGGGGAGCAGCCAATCAATGATTCTCTCTCATCACTGATGTTTCTGTCCCTTCCTCTCTGAAATCAATAAAAACGTATTTTTTAAAAGCCTCTCCATGTGCATCATAACATACTAATAACATTGTTGCTTCATTCCAACAGTCAATGTCCATATACATGTAATATAAATGCAATTTTCTTTGAACCCCCAGAAGTGAATGCTGTTTGTTGACGTTCACCATGTCCCGGAGGAAGTAACAGACTCTGGGCCAAACCAACCCAGACAGGTGGCTCCGGGCCTTCCCGCCTTCTCACCAGCAGCACAGACAGGCGGACAGGCCCACGCGGCCACAGGACCTCCCCGACTGTCCTGCAGACAAGGGTTTCTGAATGAATAAAAGCACGAGAACAACGGCCGAGCTGAGCCTGGGGTCCTGGCTGCTTCCTGAGGTCGGTGGCTCAGGCAGAAAGGCTGCAGTCACTGGTAGAGGATGTTGTCGGCTGCCTTCCCTGGCTCAGGGGCGTTTCTGCACGTCGATAAAAAACCACCACTATCACCACCACTACTACCAAACCCCCACAGGAGGCCAGGAGAACTCTATGTGGACCAAGGCCACCCTGCCCAGAGGCACTTTCCTCTAAACCAGATAGTGAGTGAGGAAGAGAACGTGGAGAGACCATGAGAGGCGTGTTGAGGGGAGAACAGCACTTAAGGGCCAAAGAGTGGTGAGAGGAGGAAGGGAGCAGGCACAGAGGAAGGCGGGTCCTGGTGAGATTGGAGCCCCAGCGGCCCGGGAGGGAGGGAACCCAGAGGGCGAGCCCAGGCCAACCAACAGCTGCAGCAGCACAGCCGGCCACTCAACTGGAGAACAGGACGGTGGGAGGAGTGAAGCTCAGCCAGCAGAGGACAGGGTTACTCTGCGAAATAAGACAGCACCTCATTGCAAACAAGGGCCGGCAGAAAAAGGCACAAATCCCTCCTCCTCTGTCAAAACTGGACAGACTGTAGCTGCAGACTCGCCCACAGAACAGGGGCTGAGACGGAGCTGCCACGTCAGGGGCTGTAAGAGCACTGCCCTGTGGCTACGAGCCAGGCTCTGGAATCTCGCTGCCCAGTGTCAACCCCAGCCCAGCCCCTGACAGACAGGTGAGGGTGGGCCATTCTCTAGCCTCTGGGCCCAGCTTGCTGGTCTGAAAAACCTCAGTTATGCGAACCCTCTTCACAGGTTTCTGTGAGGCTTGTCTGTAGCTTAGAGCCCAGCTTCCAGACCCCGCGGCCACGTGAGTTAAGGTGCGGTCCCCTCAGCGCACAGGTGGCCGCGGAGCCCCGTGCGAGCTGGGCGGCGTGGACACGGAAGGGCCCTGGAGGGAAGCGTGATTCCCATCAGTCACTGCACATCTTCATTTTTGTGACAGTCATTTCCCAACAGATGGCAGTAAAGCCACTTGAGAATGGGGTCCTTTCCCGATTCATTCAGACGAGCTGTGTGACCAGCAGACTTGCCGGGCAGCCAGAACCCCGTGGTGCCAGCACTGCCCTTCCCAAGCGCCCATACGAGGGAGAGCTGAGAAGCAATGCTCGCTGCGACTTTCCTGTGTCCACATCGTCCTTGCCTTCCAGGTGGGAAAAGACAACTCGCTCACGCTCACAGGCTCACCACAAGGGCTCAATAAGAGGGTAACAACCCATGAACAGTTCAGGAAACACTAGTGTGTGAGGGAGCGCAGGCCTCTTGCGCGGCCCTGGCCCTGGGAAGCACGAAGGCCGAGAGGCAGGGAGCCGACACCCGCTCGTCACCTCTGCCCGCAGGACCCACGTGTGCAGCCGGTCCCGGCCGTGCTGCTGCCACAGTCCTTCGGGCCAAGAAGCTTTCACAAGCCGGTTCCACTGGCCCAGGCTGAGGACAAGCCCACGTGGCTGAGAAGCAGGCAGATGCCTGGACTGAAGCGTGAGTCCTGCAGAGCAGGCATGTGGCCGCGGGTCTGACACGCTTGTCAGAGAAATCCACCAACGGCGGAGCCACGGGCAGTGTCCTCTGACAGGCGACGTGGCCTGGGCGCGTCCTTCAGGAGAGTCCTCGCTTCCCTCCAGCTCCGCCCTGGCCGTGTGAGGACCTGCCCGCCGGGGGCCGGGCGGAGGCAAGGGCAAGCGGCCGTCCACCTGCACATGTGACCTCTGCCCACCCCGCTGATGAGTCCGGAGGACGTGCAGGGTAACGTGAGCCGCATATTCAATTCCACTGTCCCGTCAGCCTCAGCAAAGGAAAAAGCAGGTGAAGCTAACTTTAATGAATTCCTGCTCAGACCACCACATCCTGATGGGAACGTGCTGGACAGGAGCGGGGAGGAGCCTTCGGGTCAGCTCTGCAGGTGCCTGCGGGGCCTGTGCTGGTCAGAACAAGACCGGCCACGGGGTGTTAAACTCTGAGAACAGGCGCAGCAGGACTGACCACGCAGTCGCAGTCGCAGGGCATCGGGCCCATCACAGAGAACCACAAGCAGCTGAGCACTCCCGGTTCAATACAGCACACGCACACTCTGAAAAGAAACCATCAAGTTTTTTTCTCTAGTAGGTTGTGTTTTTTCTTAAAACTCTAGAAGAACCTGAAAAAAATATATCCTTAAAAACTCACACTTCTTGCCGAAACCGGTGTGGCTCAGTGGATAGAGCGTCGGCCTGCGGACTGAGAGGTCCCAGGTTCGATTCCGGTCAAGGGCATGTACCTGGGTTGCAGGCACATCCCCAATAGGAGATGTGCAGGAGGCAGCTGACCGATGTTTCTCTCTCATCGATGTTTCTAACTGTATCTCTCTCCCTTCCTCTCTGTAAAAAATCAATAAAATATATTTAAAAAAAAACAACAAAAAAAAATCTCACACTTATCAAAAAAGGGGGGGGGGAGCACCTAAATAATCTGAATTAATAAATTAAAAATTTTAAATACCTGGAACAAAATACCAAAAAAAGAGAGCACAGCGGTCCCCCTTGCACAGTTTCGGTTACAAATGAGCAACTGCAGTCCGAAAACATTAAATGAAAAATTCCAGAAATGAACAAGTTTTTCCAGATTTTAAAAATTAGTGTAGCTGACATACGATATTACATCAGCTTCAGGTGTGCAACACCGTGACTCCACATCTCCGTGCCTCACAATGTGGTCGACACGGCAACCCTGCTCACCTCCATCACCACAGTCACTGTGTATCAGTGACCACACTTTACACCCCGTAACTTCCTTACTTTGTAACTGGAAAGCCGAGCCGCTTAGTCCCTTCATCACCTTAATTCACACGCGCTGAGTGCCGTGATGAAACCTCACGCTGCTTCCAAAACATCTTCAGATGATGTAATGTTGGACAACCACACACACTGATCTGTTCAAGTGAAGTTCTCATCTCAGAAGCCACTTACCAGTTTTTTCTCAGTATTAATAAGAACTCCACTTGTAGAGTTCTCTTTATAAGGTAACTGACTCAATTCCTACCCTAATACCGTATATTTCAAGTGAATGAAGGGATTCATTTACTAATTTCTTACTGTGCCTAATTTATCAATTTTATCATAGGAATGTATGTACAGGGGAAAAAACAGTGTACAGGGTGGGGCAAAGGTAGGTTTACAGTTGTGAGTACATGAAACACAGTTATTTATTACTATTTGTATCTTCATCTGAGGATGTATTTATTGATTTTAGAGAGAAGAGGAGGGAAGACAGAAAAAAACATCGATTGGTTGCCTCTGTATGCACCACGACCGGGGATCAAACCCATAACCTTTTTGGTGTACGGGACAACACCCCAACCGAGACAGCCAGGACACAGAGTTTACTCTTGTATTACATTAATTACGAGAGGCCCAGTGCACGAAATTTGTTCACTGGGGGTGCGGGTGGGGGTCCCTCAGCTCGGCCTGCGCCCTCTCGCAGTCCGGGAGCCCTCAGGGGATGTCTGACTGATGGCTTAGGCCTGCTCCCCAGCAGTCGGACATCCTTGCCACGGCCGCTGCACTCGCCAGCTGTGAGCCCGGCTCAGAGCTCCTGGCTGAGCGGTGCTTCCCCTGTGGGAGCGCACTGACCACCAGGGGGCAGCTCCTGCATTGAGCGTCTGCCCCCTGGTGGTCAGTGCACGTCAGAGTGACCGGTCATTCTGACGCTCGGTCGATCTGCATATTAGCCTTTTATTACATAGGATAGGACAGGATTACTTTCCATATGAACAGCTGTAAACCTACTTCTGTCCCATATATAGAGGGTTTGGCACCACATGGGGGTCCTGGAATGTACACTCTGGATAAAGGAGGATGACCACGTAACAGAAAATGTGGGGTGCACTTAACAGTAATACTTAGGATGACAGAAAATTAGTGAGCTGAGATCTCAGCTCAAGAAAGTTGAAAATGAGCAAGTGTAAGAAACCATTTGTTCAGTCACTAGTATCTATCTATATAAAAGCCTACGTGACCATCAGACGGGTAGCAACGACGCGCACTGGCCACCAGGGGACAGACACTCAATGCAGGAGCTGCCGAGCTACAGTCACTTGGCAGCTGCAGTTCCCGGGTGACGCACTCAGAACCAGAGAGGAGGGAGCCGACTCCGAGTGCGTCACCCGAGACCCGCCCTCTCGCACTCCGGGACCCCTCGGGGGATGTCGGAGAGCCGGTCTCCCCGATCCCCGCAGGCCCGGCCCAGGGACCCCACGGGTGCACAAATTGGTGCATCGGGCCTCTAGTAACTAAATAAATAAGGTGAGAGAGAGAAGGTTCAGGTCCTGACTCTTCCACTTACCATCTGTGTTCTTGGGAGTTACTTAACCTCTCAAGGGTTCACCTCATTGTGAAATGGAGGTAAACACGCGCAGCTAATGGGAGTGTGCGATTATCAAACCACCACGCACGTGAAGTGCTCACAATAGGCTACAGAGGCTATAGGTGCTGCCAGCATTACCTAATCATCACCAGACCTTTAAACTAAAAGTTATAATATGACAGCCACCGATCATATGAATTCCACTTCACTTGAGTAGTTTCAACTATTAGTCTCTCAAAGAAATTTCTTTTTACAGTGACATAGTTCTCCTGGGATAATGTACTGGAAAAATGTCATTGATTCCTGTTGGTTCCTTTTTTGAATTTAAAAAATATATATACTTTAAAATTTATTTCAGAGAGCGAGGGAGAGAGAGATAGAAACAGAAACATCAATGATGAGAGAGAATCATTGATTGGCTGCCTCCTGCACGCCCCTCACTGGGGATCTAGCCCACAACCAGGGCATGTGCCCTGGACCAGAATCGAACCCGGGACCCTTCAGTCCACAGGCCTACGCTCTATCCACTGAGCCACACCCGCTAGGGCCTTTTTTGCATTTTTTTAAGGTGAGCTATAAAGTTATTATTTCTGCCCAACTTCCTAGACAGTGGTGGTTGAATGTGGGGTGAATTTCTTTATAAAATTCAAACACAATCTTTGTACAGGGATACGTATCCCAGATACACATTATCAAGACATTAAATTGGTTGTATAAAATATGTAAGAGGTAAAAATTGGACAAGTTTATGATATAAACTCATACACTGACTCTTTCTGGAATTGGGACAGTATTCTGCCTGCAGAAACTTCAATCTGCTTTACTGTAAACAAAGTAGAAAAATTTAAACATTTAGTTTTTTGTTTACATGACACATGAATTTGAGTGGAGTGGTTAACTCTGGATCTGCCAGAGCACAAAGGCCAGGCCAATACTGCTTCATCTCTGAAAATCAGGTTTAAAATTTCTTTTCTACCAACAGCCTCCATTTCTAGACAGAGTTGGGGAAGGAATATAAAAAACTACATTTCTTCGAAGATGAAAATTTAAAAAAACATCATAAGCAATTCCAACTAAAGTTCAGAGATCCAACGTTACGTTCTCAAAAACAATACCTATCACTGTCTCAGACTGGACAACAGTTTTACAACATGGCAAGCTCTCTCTCCACCTTCCTTACTCCAAAGACTACAGAGGCATAACCTTCAACAGCAACTGTTCCAGCTAAAACATGGCACACACCCACAGGACAACTGCCGGGTTAGGAGTTAAAGGGAGTTTATTACAGCAAATAACGAATGTCTTTTTGAGGAGTAGATTAACCTAACTGTACTTTCTAATTACGGCAAGTCTCCTGCGCATTAATGTTGCTGTAGTTCATCTTGCTGCTCACTTAAAGGCCAAATTATCTTACATTTGCCAAATGTGTTTAAGTCCCTTCTCTTTTTGGACGAGACCCCCAAATGCGAAGCACAGTGATCGGTGGCTCTTTCCCCAAAGAGCGCCCTCCTGTGCCACAAACTCCCGGGCAGGGCGATGGCTAAACTGAGCGTCACACAAAGGGACCTGACCCCCACTTGGGTTTGGAGCTCAGAGGACGTCCCATCCATCAAACAAGGCTCCCGGCGAGGACAGCACTCAGGACGCACACTCGCCACCACAGTCACAGCCGTCGCGGGGATGCCAGCAGCCACACTGTGCTCTGTATGCATGACAATCACCCAAAGGAACGGATAATATTCCCATTTACAGACGAGAAAGCACAGCCTCGGGCAGGGTGAGTGAGTTGTCTAAGGATCTATCCACATAGTAAAAGGCAGGATTCTTAACCCAAGTTTTTTAAATTCAGTACTTTCTCTACTATCCCACAATAGCTCGTATTGTGACAGTACTGGCAGCTTTAATTGAAGTCACTAGTCTATTAAAACTCTAGTATACGTTTATCTAGAGGTAAATCTCTGAAGCCAGATGAGATGAACAGCTAACTTGGGTTTATATGTAAAAAGTAGCATCGGTTCTAGCTTCCACCGGATTCTGTCCCCCGTTACTCAGAACCAGCTGGTACTTTATCTCTGGGCTCCTGTGCTGAGTAGGGACACACGCTTCACCCTGCAGCTCTCTGCCAATCACTCTCAACAGAACACTTCTCAGCCAGGCCCCCCACGCGCACCAGCAGCAAGGCCGTCAAGGAGACGGACCCAGAAGAGGCAAGACTTGGAAATTACTGCTTACTGTTGTTGATGCTTGTTTTAATTTACGTACCTGTACTGAAAACTAGCTAATAGTTCCAGATAAAACAACACTCGGACCTGGCTTTCAATGTCGTCAATATCTGGCTCCCAATGACTCCTAACGGGAAGTCAGAGCAAAGGCGGCAGACACTCAGGAGGGGGCAGCGGTCCTCGCCCAGCCTCTGGAGGCTTCACATGGACGGAGCTTCCCAGGCGTGTGCTCATTGGACAGAGGATGTGAGCCCTGAATTCAGTCAAACATATTTGGAACCCTAACCCCAGCCTTGGAAATGAGCGTCTCCATGTTCTCCTGCCGGATCCTCTTTCCCCAAGAGGAGCCAAGTGGGTGCCTTCCTCCAACTCCCTGGAGGGGACACGCCCAGAGCAGACGGCAGTTCATACACCACAGCAGATGCGTCAGCATGTACTCCACTATTTTGTACAAAATGTAAACGAATAACCCAGTTGCTCAAATACAAAGTTAAAAAATTTTTTTTTTTAAAAAATAAGGACATTAACTATACTGTGGCTCACAATTGGAAAAGTTTAACTGTAACTCAGAAAAAGTGAAGTTTCAGCTCTTAACCTTTTAGTACTGTTTTTAAATGATGGGTTTTGAGTACATAGGATGCACAGGACCTGAAATAAGGTTTTTCTTCAGAGAATTTTTTATAGTAAAGTATAAATTTAATATTGAACTATTTTGCAATTAAGTGCCTAGTATTAACTTGAGCTTCTACATTATTTCACACATTTTCAGTGTGGGAAAACACTCCCCAAGTTTACTGAGAATGTGAGGAAGCCAAGTATGCTATTAGATGCCTTGTTGAAATTATTCAGATTAATTTATATTGAAATATTTGGGTAAATGACACCAAAGTACTTAGATATATAACCAATCTAGTGCAAAGCTTTGCATTTCAGCAGGTTAAATAAAAAGTTTGACTATCAAGTATTTTATCATTAAGGTTTCCCAAGTCAGTCAGAACATGCTGAATTGTATAGACCAGTCAAGAATACTGGCGCAGTGAGGAACTCTAAGGTCATCTAAGCAATCTCTACTTATCAATGAGAAAAAAACCGAAGCCCCAGGAACAGCTCACCAGAACAGGCTCCCAAGTACTACTCTCTTCACTCCCCTTGCTGCTACTTTCCAAAAATTACTAGGAAAAGTAGGCCACTGCTTAAGCACAGCCTTTCTTGATGTTTAGTCTAAAATTACGATAAGCCCTAGCTGGCTTGGCTCAGTGGATAGAGCGTCGGCCTGGGGACTGAAGGGTCCCAGGTTCAGTTCCGGCCAAGGGCACATGCCCAGGTTGCGGGCTCGATCCCTAGTAGGCGTGCAGAAGGCAGCCGATCAGTAATTCTCTCTCATCTTTGATGTTTCTATCTCTCTATTCCTCTCCCTTCCTCTCTGAAATCAACAAAAATATCTTTAAAATAAAGAAATAAATAATAAGATAAAATAAAATTATGGTAACTTTTATGCCAAGGAGCTCATGAAAGCTACAAAATAACCTGAGAAAAACAGTTTGGAGGTTCCTCAAAAAGCTAACCACAGCCCTAGCCAATTTTGCTCAGTGGTTAGAGCGTCAGCCCGCAGACTGAAGGGGCGCAGGTTCGATTCTGGTCAAGGGCAGGTACCTCGGTTGCAGGCTCAATTGCTGGCTCTGGTCGGGGCACATGCGGGAGGCAACCAATCCATGTGTCTCTCACAGAGAAGTTTCTCTCTCTCTCCCCCTCCCTTCCACTCTCTAAAAATCAACGGAAAAAATATCCTCGGATGAGGATTAACAACAACAAAAAGCTAAATATAGAATTACTATCTGGCCCAGCAACCCCACTCCTCGGTGTAGAACCTAAAGAACCGAAAACAGGGACTCAAACAGATACTTGTATGTGAATGTTTACAGCAGCATTATTGACAATGGTTAAAAGGTGAAAACAAAACAATCCAAATGTCCGTCAACAAATAAATGAATAAAAAAATGTTTACGGAATATTATTCAGACATTTTTCAGCCATAAAAAGGAATAAAGTTCTTACACACACTATAATACAGATGAAATCTGAAAACACGCTAAATGGAATAGACAGTCACGAAAGGACAGATAATGTAGGATTCCACTTTTATGAAATACCCACCAGCACAGGCAAAATCACAGAGACATACGGGGATGACCAGGGAGGACCAGGGGCTGGGGTGGGAGGGAGGAGCTACTGTTCAATGCGTATGGAGTTTCTCTGTTTGGGACCATGAAAAATTTTGGGTATAGTGATGATGGTTGCACAACACTGTGACTGTTATTACTGCCACTGAATTGTATACTTAAAAATGACTAAATGGCATATTTTGTTAGATTTCACAACAATCAAAAAGTCATTAGAAAGTTATCACCCTGTCAGAAAACACACAATTCTCCATCTTTTTTTTTAAAATATATTTTTATTGATTTCAGAGAGGAAGGGAGAGGGAGAGATAGAAATATCAATGATGAGAGAGAATCATTGATCGGCTGCCTCCTGCACACCCCACACTGGGGATCGAGCTCACCATCCAGGCATATGCCCTTGACCGGAATTGAACCCGTGACCCTTCAGTCCGCAGGCTGACGCTCTATCCACTGAGCCAAGCCAGCTAGGGCCAATTCTGCATCTTTAAAAAACTTAATTCTAGACTCTCATGTTTTTGCCAATTATAAAATTTAATTACTATAATGTTTAAAAATATTGACAACAACAATAAGGGGGAAAAGGTACTACAGGATCTACGTGAATTCTCTGTCCTATCTTTGCAATTTTTCTGTAACTCTAAAGCTGTCTAAAAAAGAAAGTTTATGGGGGGAAAAAAGCCAAGCAGATTTGTGAAGTTAAGCCTAAGTTACAGAAAGATTTCCTTTTAGCACCTTCTAGAGTTGTAAGAATTTCATTAAGTTATTAAAATATTCTTTTGTACAAGATGTTAGTACTCATATCTTGGACCTTAAAATGAACTAAGGGGTGGGATTACATATGCTAAATGTCAGTTATCCATTGAATAAACACTGCCTTCTGGTGCATGTCTATGTTCTCTGACATTCATGTGCATGTTTATATCTGAAGCTATTCATGAGAAAGTAAATTAGTTTTAATATGAACCAAAAATTCAGTTAGAATAAGAATAAAAATTTAGAATAATTCTATTCCTTTCAAGTTACCACACCAAGAGAGCTACAACAAAGATTTTCTGTCTACTCTTACTGATTTTCATGTCAGCTGTTAAATTGGACTGACAAGATAGGTCAATATATCGTATCAGTGGAATGCTTTCAAAGTTACTCTATATGTAAAAAGAATTCAATAAACTCTCCAAACTTACAAATTTTAACTTTATATATACAATAATATTGTATGAAAATTTTAGTGATATAGTCCTCTGGAATAAATGTTTAGATAAATCAGTCTAACAAAAATGAACCAAAGATAAAATCAGAAGTCAAAGATACAACTAATTGTTAGCAAATACGTGTTTAACTCCTGCACAACCGGTTTATGCATCCAGACCCCCGTGTATACACTCTGCAGCCTCTCCTGGTCCCTCCGGGCTGCACTGCAGGACTGACCGCCCGCCACGCGACGGCCTCTAAGCAGCTCCGTGCTCAGGTGCTGGTGGACGCCAGTCCACACAGAATTGCTCTTGGTCCTCTTGGGACTAGAACAGCAATTGCTTTCAGCTAAATGCACTCACATATGAATATTTTAGTACAATTTAATGCTTCTATACCAAACCCAAAGGAATAAAGCATCAATTTGTGAACACAGTTCTCTGGGAGTTAAAAGCCAAGCTGGATAATGCAGTATGAAAAGGACACTCAATCTGCAGCTTTTTAGCTGGACAGAACAGCAGTCCCAGCTGTATACAAATAACTCTATAAAGTTTGTTCCTACACAGACTTTCTCACATTAGTGAGTTTTCAAAAAGAGCCCCAGAATCAAAATTTCTTGTGTTGATAAATTCTCCCAAAATTGCTTCTTCATCTAGTAACTTTTCGCTTACTATCAGAATTATAAATGGACCCTGATCTGTTAGTGTAACACCAAAATGTAGACAAAGCAACCTACTACCACAAAGAAGATGCACTGAATGCAAAAACCCATTTCCCTGGCAATAGATAACAGATTCTATAATGACTGCAACATGCTTCTCGCCTAATGGTTAGGAAGGTGAAGTCAGCAACAGTCTCTGCAGGCAATCCAGAAACAAATGTAAACGGGGAACTGCCACTGGCCAAGGCTTAAAAGCCATTCTAATTCTAATCATGGCATAAATCTGACATTGTATTAAGCTCAACAAATATTAATGTGCTAATAACATCCAATGACATTATCAGACATCAGCTACCTAGGAATAAGCTTAACTAAAGAGGTAAAAGACCTCTACTCAGAAAACTACAGGACATTGAAAAAAGATATAGAGGAAGACATAAACAGATGGAAGAACATACCGTGTTCATGGATTGGTAGAATCAACATCATTAAAATGTCCATACCCAAAGCAATCTATAAATTCAACGCACTTCCCATTAAAATACCAACGGCATACTTCAGAGATCTAGAACGAACTCTCCAAAAATTCATCTGGAATAAAAAAAGACCCCAAATAGCTGCAGCAATCCTGAAAAAGAACAAAGTAGGTGGGATCTCAATACCAGATATCAAGTTGTATTACAAAGCCACTGTTCTCAAAACTGCCTGGTACTGGCACAAGAAAAGGCATATAGATCAATGGAATAGAATAGAGAGCCCAGAAATCGGCCCGAACCAATATGCTCAATTAATATTTGACAAAGGAGGCAAGAACATACAATGGAGCCAAGATAGTCTCTTCAATAAATGGTGTTGGGAAAATTGGACAGATATATGCAAGAAAATGAAACTAGACCACCAACTTACACCATACACAAAAATAAACTCAAAATGGATAATGGACTTAAATGTACGACAGGAAACCATAAAAATTCTAGAAGAATCCAAAGGCAACAAAATCTCAGACATATGCCGAAGCAATTTCTTCACTGATACAGGTCCTAGGGCACTTGAAACTAAAGAAAAAATGAACAAATGGGACTACATCAAAATAAAAAGCTTCTGCACAGCAAAAGAAACCATCAACAAAACAACAAGAAAACCCACTGTGTGGGAAAACATATTTGCCAATGTCATATCTGATAAGGGCCTAATCTCCAAAATTTATAGGGAACTCATACAACTTAACAAAAGGAAGATAAACAATCCAATAAAAAAATGGGCAAAGGACCTAAATAGACACCTTTCAAAAGAGGACATTCAGAAAGCCAAGAGACATATGAAAACATGCTCAAAGTCACTAATCATCTGAAAGATGCAAATCAAAACAACAATGAGGTACCATCTCACACCTGTCAGACTGGCTATCATCAACAAATCAACAAACGACAAGTGCTGGAGAGGATGTGGAGAAAAAGGAACACTCATGCACTGCTGGTGGGAATGCAGACTGGTGCAGCCACTATGGAAGACAGTATGGAGTTTCCTCAAAAAACTGAAAATGGAACTCCCATTTGACCCTGTGATCCCACTTCTAGGAATATATCCCAAGAAACCAGAAACACCAATCAGAAAGGATATATGCACCCCTATGTTCATAGCAGCACAATTCACCATAGCTAAGATCTGGAAACAGCCTAAGTGCCCATCAGTAGATGAATGGGTTAGAAAACTGTGGTACATCTACACGATGGAATACGATGCTGCTGTAAAAAAGAAGGAATTCTTACCATTTGCAACAGCATGGATGGAACTGGAGAGCATTATGCTAAGTGAAATAAGCCAGTCAATGAAGGAAAAATACCACATGATCTCACTCATTCATGGATAATAGAGACCATTATAAACTTTTGAACAATAATAGATACAGAGGCAGAGCTGCCTCAAACAGATTGTCAAACTGCAGCGGGAAGGCCGGGGAGGGTTGGGGGGCAGGAGGTAGGGGGAAGAGATCAACTAAAGGACTTGTATGCATGCATATAAGCATAACCAATGGACATAAGACACTGGGGGATAGGGGAGGCTAGGGAACTGTCTAGGGCGGGGGGATAAAATGGACATATATGTAATACCCTTTGTAATACTTTAAGCAATTAAAAAAAAAATAAAGAATTAAAAAAAAAAAGAATTCAGCAGTATCTGTTCATTATTTCAAAAGAAAAAAATGTCTTAGCAAATGAGGATTTGTAATAGTAACTGCTGGGCACAATTTTAAGTGTTTTACATATATTAACTCAGCAAGATTTTATAACTACCAAACAAAACAGTGACTATTTTTTATTGATTTCAGACAGGAAGGGAGAGGGGGAGAGAGAGAGAGAAACATCAATGGAATCATGGACCGGCTGCCTCCTGCATGCCCCCTACTGGGGATTGAGCCTACAACCCGGGCACGTGCCCTGACCAGGAACAGAACTGTGACCTCCTGGTGCCTAGGTCGATGCTCAGCCCTGAGCCTCGCCGGCCGGCCCCACAGCAACCATCAACTCCACTAGACGGTGACAATACTGTACAGAGAAGTTCAGGGGTTTGTCCAAGGTCACACAGGAAGCCAGTGGTAACACTAAGAGCTGGACTCAGGCAACCTGGCTGGAAAGTCTAAACCCTTAACCCTTTTTAACTATTACATACAGTCTATCGTAGGGAACTTCTTTAATCTGATAAAGAATGTCTACCAAAAACAGACAGCAAATATATCTAGTAGTGTACTAGTAGAGGGATTTCCTTGAAAATAAGAATAAAGATGTTTATCATCACCGCTTTATCTAATAATATCCAAGGTCAAGACTTGTCTGTGTCTATGGGTTATGCATATATGTTCTTTGGTTAATCTTGTCACTGTCTTTCATCCACTGCCCCTCCCCTCTGACAGTAGCTGTCAGTCTGGTCCAGGTATCTACGCCCCTTGCACAGCAAAGGAAACCAACAAAATGAAAGGGCAACCTACTGAATGGGAGAAAAGTATCTGCAAGTCAAATATCCAATAAGGGGTTAATATCCAAAATATATAAAGAACTCATACAGCCCTAGCCGGTTTGGCTCAGTGGATAGAGCATCGGCCTTCGGACTAAAGGGTCAAGGGCACATGCCCAGGTTGCAGGCTCGATCCCCAATAGGGGGGGTGTAGGAGGCAGCCGATCAATGATTCTCATCATTGATGTTTCTCCTCTGAAATCAATAAAAATATATTTTTTAAAAATAGAACTCATACAACTGAATAGCAATAATAATAATAATAACCCTATTTAAAAATGGAAAGACATACAGATAGATGGCCAACAGGCACATGGAAAGGTGCTCCACATCACTAAATCTTCAGGCACACACAGTACTCTTACAGCTTTTCAACTTTCTGTAAGTTTGAAATTATTTCCAAATAGAAAGTTAATTAACAAATAGAGAGGAACGAAGTCTTTGTTGCAACATAAGCTATAGACTGGTGGTTTCATATCACTGCGTTGGAATTCCTAAAGGGAGCATGAATCCATCAACATACCAGGAGATGTTCCATATATACGTGTTCAATGATCTTCTGTATGTGAGTGTAAACTGCTGTGAATATCAAAGAAAAATGTACTTAGAAGTGTAACCAGCCCTGGCCAGTGTGGCAAGAGGCAGCCCGCGCACCAAAGGGTCACTGGTGTGATTCCCAGGCAAGGGCACACGCCTGGGTTGCAGGCTTGATCCCCGGCCTCACATTGATGTCTGTCTGTCTGTCTGTCTGTCTGTCTCTCTCTCTCTTCTCCCACCCTCCCTTCTTCCCTTCTACTCTCTCTAAAAATCAATAGGAAAAATACCGTCGGGTGAGGATTAACAAGAAAAAGTGTAATTAAATTCACAGAATCTTTTGGATATTATGTTTTCTCAAAATTTTTGATGATAAAAGGAAAATTATTTTGTGAGTACAATGAAATGTTTCCCTTACTTGAAAAAACAGGGCCTTCTTACTATTTGCGATGATGCTTTTCAGAAC
The DNA here is from genome assembly GCF_014108235.1 of Myotis myotis. Taxonomy (NCBI): domain Eukaryota; kingdom Metazoa; phylum Chordata; class Mammalia; order Chiroptera; family Vespertilionidae; genus Myotis; species Myotis myotis. The sequence goes on from NW_023416327.1 coordinate 1,534,002, forward strand.
TACTACAAGAGGTTCCTAGTAGAGAACACAGATCCAAGTTTAATGAAGATAAATGAAAGGACTGTGCCCAGTTTTAAACACAAAGAAACACGCATGACCAGCAGACAAGGGAGACGGTTCAATAGCTGGCGAGAAAGTGGGGGGATCAGACAGCTCTGCGTGTCCACAAGCGGAACCCATGCCAAGGTGGGGTGTGGCTGCCAAGAACCTAATGCAGCATTTAACAGCATTAATTAAAATATTATTTAGGAGAAAATAATCCAAATCTGCACTAGTCGGAACAGTGTGAAGTAACGCATTATTCAATCCAGGGCCTCCGGGCTCCTGCTTACAGCCGGGGGAGTAACTCCTGTCGGACTCGCCATCCTGAGGAGGAAGCGAGGCGCCTGGTTAAACACAGACAGTCCCTGTGTACGGACACGGAGACCCACCAGACAGGAGCATCTGAGGGGCCAGCTCTGCAGGGAGGAGGCACGAGGTGAGCCCACCATGCACCTCTACCTGCTCCCGATCGGAGAGCAGCCCCTGGAATGGAAACCGCAGTCATATTCACTGAGGAAACACACAGCGCCAGTCCCTTGGCTGCCACGGTACCAGGAAAGGAAGGGAAAACCCCAGACGGAACAGACTCTGCTCAGCACTCGGTGAGGCCTGCATCAGCCCCGTGTGCGGTGCCTCTACGCCACGCAAGGACGAAAAGAGAAGGCAGAGTTTGGAGTTGTATTTCTGCCAAGTTAACTGCCTGCTAAAGTCAAAACGTAATATTCTTCAGAGGAATATAACAGAATCCATAATCTCTACATGTTATTCACCGTCTATAATCCACTAGTACCAGGACAGGGATGCTCAGATACGGTCTGCACCTCCCTGGGGCCCCAAGACCCCTCCAGGTGTCACCAAGGTCAAGACTTTCAGTGACATCAAAGTGGTACCTGCCCTTTTCTCTCCTCCTATCACACTGTACAGTGGAGGCTCCTGGCGACTACATGACTTATGAGGAAATCACCACTCTGATAACTACGAGAATGTACCTGTGCTTTTGTGTTTCCTAAAAACCTTTAAGGTAATAGGTCTTCAAGTATAAATATGAATGTTTAGAGAGCTTAACTCAGTTCGTTCTCAGGACAGTAATGGTGCTCTTGCAGTTATAACTGCTACAAGGTCTTTAACCCCATTACCACCCAATAAACTGACATCTGAAATCCCAAAGGTTCCTTGTACACACAAGCAAACACAGTATTTGTTGTCCTGGGTGGCATTAACACTTAATTTTTAAAAACTTTATATATTTTAAATTTTAAGCCTATTATTTTTTAAACTTTTTAATGTTTTTATTGATTTCAGAGAGGAAGGGAGAGGGAGAGAAATAAAAACATCAATGACGAAAAAGAATCATTGATTGGCTGCCTGCCTCCTGCGTGCCCCTCACGGGGATGGAGCCCACAACCGGGGCGTGTGCCCTGGTTCAACCACAGAGCCATGCCAGCTGGGCTGAATGTTTTATTTTACACACAGACATGGTGAGTTTAAAAGCCAAAAATTATTTATTTTAACTTTTCAGACCAGAAAGCAGAGAGTCAATTCTGAGAAAACAATTGAAAGTTTTTGTTGCCAAGGACAAAATTTGAGCATTGAGGTGATAATTAGAATTCTAAAAAACTTGGATCCATGAATATGAGCTTTAAAGTGTCTTTTAATAAGGCAAGCGGTGATATTCGTAAATGTGATTTCTTTGATATTGATAAAATATGGTTTGCACACTTGGGAGATGTGCCAACTCAGCAAACCGTTATTTTCTAAATAGACAATGCGTAATGTTGCAAGATGGCAAAAGATCCATTCAAAGTGCAATGTAGACCAATGGATCTTAACGTAAGAGAATGAAATGTTCATTGATATGGCTTCAGAATCCACACTTGAAATAACCTTTCCGAAATGACTACTTGCCAAGTTCTGATGTGACGTTAAAGAACAGTATCCACAATCTTCTGAAAAGGCCATGAAAATACTCCTTTCACCAAGGTGTTTTTCATAGAACTAAAACACACCATCCAAAAATTTTCATAAAACCGCAAAAGACCCCGAATAGCCACAGAAAACCTGACAAAGCAAAAGGAAGTGGGAGGTCATGCTACCTGATCTCAAACTAGACTACAAGGCGTGGCAATCAAAACGACATGGTATGGGCATAACAACAGACACACAGAACGATGGAACGGTTACAGAGCCCAGAAGAAACCCACACCTATGTGGTCAGTCAGCACATAACAAAGGAGGGAAGAGCGCACTGGGGCATAAAGACAGTCTAGTTATAAACGGCCCTGGGACCACTGAACAAATACAAGCCACAAATGAAACCAGACCACGTTCTTACATCGTATACAAGAATACACTCAAAATGGCTAAAGGCTTAAATATAAAACCTGAAACCATAAAAATCCTACAAGAAAACAGGCAATCATATCTCTGACATGTCTCTTAGCAGCATTTTTTCTGATCTATCTCCTCTGGCAAGGAAAACAAACAAACAAAATAAGCATCAAACTAAAAAGTGTCTTCACAGCAAAGGAAACAAACACAAAGAGAACCCACTGGATGGGGAAGGCAGTCGCCAATGATACATTCAACATGAAATAAAACGGAAGACGAACAGGGAAAACATTCACAGCGCACGCATCTAACAAAGAGTCTGTACACAGCTTACATAAACAACTCCTCCAAAGAGATAGTAACACAAAGCATCCAATTTCAAAATGGGCAAAAGACTGAACAGCCACTTCAAAACAAATTCCAAGAAAATACTTATAATTTTGACTCTTGTGAAATTTTGAATGAACATCTGATGAACAGGGCACTGAGATGAGAGACATTTCTAATGGCTGTGACAATACAGGCTTCCCACTCTCTCAGAGTAGAGTGTTCCAAGGAAACCTTCCGTTAAGCCAAATGGCATAAAAATAAGCAATTGTCATTCATTTATATGCAGTGGTTCTCAACCTTCCTAATGCCGCGACCCTTTAATACAGTTCCTCATGTTGTGGGGACCCCCAACCATAACATTATTTTCGTTGCTACTTCATAACTGTAATTTTGCTACTGTTATGAATCGTCATGTAAATATCTGATATGCAGGATGGATTTTCATTGTTACAAATTGAACATCATTATAGCATAGTGATTAATCACAAAAACAATATGTAATTATATATGTGTTTTCCGATGGTCATAGGCGACCCCTGTGAAAGGGTCGTTTGACCCCCAAAGGGGTTGCGACCCCCAGGTTGAGAACCACTGGTTTATATGGATAACTGTGTGCGAGTTCCCAGACCCCCACACGGCCTGACACACGGAACCGAAAGTAACACCAGGTCACAGTGAACGCAGGGCCACTCCCACCGTCAGGACGCCACTGCCTGTCACTGCAGAACAAACACTGAATACGATTTTCGCTTTTCACTTTTTTTCACAAAAGTCATAAATCCTCTTCAGATTTCTTTCAGTTAAGCGAAACAGAGTAATAATGTAGGACTTTCGTGAAAGCAAAGTGGCTTGACCCACGCTTTCAAAAAGCGAAGGTACCTGTATCTTGCTTTGAAATACAGTAAGGCCACTCATTTCCCTCCACGTGATATTTAAAGTGGCTGAGCATCCTACTCACTGAAGACTTGCATCCTCTAAGAAATGTGATGATCATTACGTATTCCAAAGACTCAACTGTGAAAGCTAAGCATTCCCTTTGTAAGTTCTGGACAGGTTTAACTGAGGAACTTCCTGGGATCGCTTATCTAGGTGGATCCGAATTTTCTAAATTTCATGCAACTAGATAAAATACAGAAATGCAGTAGGTGTTCAGAAGATGTAAGACTACAACTGTCGTCCACAGCCCCCAATTTCAAGATTCCGTGTTCATTACTATAGACTCATTATTCTTGTTGATTGATTTTATAATATATAGGCTTTATACCAAATATATGTCAATGTGAACTTATAAAGTCCATTTAACAATGAAATGCTGCTTTTACCAATTTTATATTTCGTGTTATAAAATGAATTTGAAAAATCTGAAAAACAATGGTGGATTTAAGAACAGCCAAGCACTGACCGAGTCCCGGAAGTCCACAGACCTTGTGAAGAACACACTCACCATGGTAACGGCTACCTGCTTACGCACACGGATCAGGACATAAATCACTGAGGTGAGTGTTCAACAAATGCACACGGTCTGATCCCCATGTAACTTTGCATATTTTATTGCAATACTTACCGGTGCTACTATCTTTCCTGTCTGTCCAACTTGCATGTCGTTGGGAACAAAGCCAGCATCCACAGCAGCACGAGAAGCGCCAACTAAGGGGAAACGGTCATTGTTTAAGCCGATGTTCAGCTAGCTGGGCTGCCACTGATAATTACAGAACAAAACAAACCCCCCAACACTGATAGAGTACAGTTAGAAACTTATTTTATTAAGGTCTTATGTTATCAACTCCTTCCTTTATCAAGCCCCTTTATTTCTCAATGATTTTTAGCTTCTGGGTCATTGTCACTTTCTCAAATACTAGTCTTCATTCTTGGAGATTTTAACACCCTGGATTCGTAGTTCCTTAAACGACTCTCCTCCAGTTACTGTCATCCACGCTACCTCACCCACACCCACGGCCATATACCAACTTCTCTGTTACCAATATCCCTTGACAACTTCCATTTCCAAAGTCTCTCTGTGACCTCCCTCTTCCTAACTGACTTCCATTAGTGCCTAACTCCCACTGGGACCCACAATTCTATTCCCTGACTTTCTCTCCCCTCGTATGTTCTACCTTTCCTATAAATGATTAAATACAATTTTAAAATATTAAATGTTCATTTCAATTTGTATGAGATTTATATCAGACCACCAATAAAGAAAAAAACAAGGGCATTCCTGAATCTGAAGTAGGCACTGGAGCTAATATTTAAATTCTCTTAAAAATGGAAAAAACTACTAAGATTTGGCAAATTAAGTGTTGCATAAATAATAAAAAAGACTGGAGACGCCCACTCCTCACTGAATGCTTTATCATTACCTTGAAGACTAAGAAAAACTGTTTCAGAGAGAAACGTAAAAACTGGAAAAAGTAAAATAATTTTCAGCCTTGAGTGACACAGACATATGAAAAAATAAAGAAAAAAGATCTCCAATGAAAAGGGAACATTTTTCTGCTAAGGAAAACAACTTTACCTGCAGCATGTAGTTGATCTGCCAAATCATATAACAACTTAAAGTTCTCGCCACTCTTCAAACCCCGACCTCAATAAAAAAGAAAAAAAATAGGCAAATATAAACTCCATTCTACAAAAATTTTGCAAGTTGGTATACCTGAGCAATCTTCGCATTTCACAACGGTCACAGTAAGCATGCTCCCTCCTCCCAGAAGTCTGTCCCGTCTTGCCTGGTGATGCTCCTATACTTCCGTGAGCATTCCATACCGCTGTCATTAACTAACAGTTAACTAAGGGGATAACCCATCTTTCAATCAGTCTCCCCACGAGCACAAGAACTCTTTAACTGCGGGATCCACATCTACCTCGGTCACTGCTATAGCCACGGTATTTAGCAAAGCTTCACTGAATGACTGAAGTGATTTGAATGGAAGTCATTCCACTAGACTTCCCACACCTTACCAGCAAGAAGCCCTGCCTTCCCCTCTTTCCCCAGCACTGTGCCATGGGCCTGGCATAGAGCAGCACCCAATAACAATCACTTCTTGAATAAATAAGGGATGAAATGAGTCAGATATATCTTTTCAACATGTTAAATTATTTCCCCTCAATGCCTCTTGCCAGTGCAAGGCTGTCTGGAAGCTTACTTATTTTGTTTGATGTTTACTTTGGAAAGATTTTAAAATCATAGCCGACTATATAAAATGGGTGTGTGTTTTCTAAAAACAGGAGCATGATATACAAAAAGAAGCAAGCGTGTGCAACATTAACAGCTTTGATATTAAACGTGAAGACACTTTCAAAGAGTTATTCATAGAGAAGGACCCTGTAAAGCACAGCAAGTTGAAACAAAGGAGTGTGAAGGGTGAGAATCACACCACATGGCCCAACATCCCCCCCAATTCTTTCTATGACTCACAAGCCAACCGTACTCCTCAGAATAACTAGGAAGTCAGTCAATAAAACAAAGACACTAAGCTGTAAAGTTACGCTGATACGCTCTGTACTCCGCTCCCCCTGGGGCCAGGGACACAGGTTTGCAACAGAAGCCCAGCGTGGGCATTAAACCCATGATTCCATTTTCCTACTCGGTGAAATGGAAACAATACTCACAAGTTACCTACTTCTTACATTTGGAAAAAAATCTGTGCTCCTCTAAAAGAAACACTGATACAATCAAAGTATTTTAACTTGGCGTCATCGTTTAAAATTAATGCTTTACAAGTCTCTCTTACCGCCAGACACCACCACTTTGGCGCCAGTTAGCTCTGGCCGATCGCTCTTGGTTAGCTTCTGGTCGAGCCATTCTGATGTCCCCACCGGGGAAGCGCTGGGTGCTGCACACATTGATATTGATATATAACAAAACAATGACTATGAATTCCAGTTGTAAAACAACAATAATGTTTAAGAGAAACACACGAAGAAGTAATTCCATGAAATTTAAGTTTGTTGGTTGCTGTACATTTTTTGGGCTCCCACTTACATTCTCTCTGATTTTCTGAAAGATGCAGGGACCAGATTCTAGCCTTTCCCTCATTAGCTGCGTGCCTCTGAGAAGTCAGTTAATTCTGAGATTTACCTATAAACTGGCATAACCCTGTCTACGCGGGTCAGATAAGATGCTGTGTCTGTTAGGGTGTAGCACTGGCTGCCCATTTACTATTACATCCTTCCATTCAGCAGAACCTCCAAGTATGACAGCAGGAACAGTGAGAGGAGAGCAAAAATCTTAACATCCACGGAGCACATTCATCTTAATGGGCCCTCTCTCTCCCACCCCTTTGATCTACCAAAGCAGCTATCCTTGTACCAAATATGACATGAAAAAGACGTTATAAATATGTCTTACTTTTGGGTAAGATTGGGAATATCACGGCAAGTTCTCTGCATTAGAAGTTTAACCAGAGACCATCTCTGATGCTCATCTATGAACAGAAAACAAGGAACAAAAACAAATACAAACCGCAGTGAACGCTCACCCTTCTCAGAACTGGCACCGCCTCCACTTGTTGCTGCCGCTTCAAAAGCTGTTCCTCGGACAGAAAACACCTTCACCTTTTCATCACACTTCACTGTACATAACGCGTTTCCTGAAATACAGGTTTTTGTTTTAAAAAAACAAACCAACAACCAGGAAAGATAACAAAGAATATTCTTTTGGTTCAGAATTTACTTCACACACACAGGGCGGAAATAACTGTGGGCCACTTGCCTCCTTCCTCTGCTAAGAGTAGGGGAAAAGGCCTAACACTGAGGGGACAGATCAGCACACAGTGGTTTAACCTTGGGGATATTTAAAAATAGGACAAGCTGCTGACCTGCCCAGAAGCAACTAATTGAAATAGGAAACCGCACGAACACGGCACACTCTTCCTAAAAGGAATAAAAACCTCCTCCTCCAACAACAACACAGTCAGTAACTCGATGGCATGGGCTGCACCAGCGGAAGAATAAAGAGCTCCGCCCGCTAAGGGAGGAAAAGACGTGAGAGATGACAGGGCAGAAAGGAAGAGACGTGGGGCCCGGCCAGTGTGTCAGCTGGTAGGCCGTCGTCCCATGCACCGAAGGGTCGCCGGCTCGGCTCCCAGTCGGGGCACAGGCCCGGGGCTGTGGGCTCCGTCCCTGCCGTGGGCCTGCAGGAGGCAGCGGTCAATGCTGCCCTCTCGCACTGATGCTTTTCTCTCTCTTCCTCTCCATTCCTCTCTCTCTAAAAATCAGTGAAACTATTTTTGAAACTAAGCATAAGAAGCGTGATCGAGATTTTAAAAGGTTTTGGGACTTATTCAATAGCAATCGCACTCCGAATGACCTAAGCTATGACCGGATATTTCTCTCCAAACGCTACTGAAGATCAAAGTTCTGATGTGGGAGTGACCATTTATCTTGAAACACAACTTCAATCAGAAAGAATTAACAACAGTGTGCTTAGCCAAAGGCCGATCAGCCAGAGAGACACGGAAATGAATTTCTTAGCACAGATGGAAGGGAAGCAGCAAAGAAGGCTGAAAATGCTATTTAAAAAAAGAAGAAGAAAGAGAGTGTTGCTTTTCCGGGTGTCACTCACAAAATGTATTGAATAAGGAATGCAACTCTCACTGACACTGGGTGACCAGGAAGGAAAGAACCGTGCTCTGGGTCTATCAGAGAGAATGTCCTGTCCTGGTCCGGCGAGAATGCGAAGGTTTTTCTCAGGAACCTTTAAGATGGTCCATTCAAAGCACGTGTGTGATTTTTTAAACAACCCTGACTTCAAGATTAATTTCTGCTTGTAAAATTGACAAACATTTAACATTTTAAATTAATTACTTTCCTTAGGTGCTCACCTGCATAAATAGTTCTCACAAATGTGTCAGGTGACTTGATTGCAATGATGTCAGAAATTGGGGCAACATCAAGTTTGGCTGCGACTCTGGGCAAAAGGTTCTAAAAGCAAAATAAGCAGTAAGTTATACACATACAAGCCGATGAATGGCTCCAAACTACCAGCGATAACATTCTCTAAATGATATTCTACAGAAATTTTAATTCATATATTTTATATTTCACATACGTCTTTGGACACTACAGCTTTAAGCACAACTTTTTGTATAGTCTTTGTATTAAATAAGAGTCTTTCATGACTCTAACTACATTAAGAATTTGGGTTTTATATGTTAATAAACCACCTTAACTCAGTAAGTTGAATTATGAGATGCTATCTGCTTTGATGAACATCACTTACAAAGTGTGACAGTTATGTATTACTGAATTTAGATGAGAAAAAACAGGAAAATACTTAGAAGAACAGTAACATTCTCAAACTAAGAATAGACTTGTATACATTTACTTACTGTACATATACGTATACTTAAAAAAGACTTCAAAGGGGATAAAAGAAAAGAAACCCAGGAGAACCCCCAGGACCCCAGAGAGACGGGAAGACGCCCTGACAAGACTCCTCTGGAGCCCCCCCCCCCCCCCCCCCTTTATTAAGAACCTCTCCCGCAGACCACTGCCCGGGGGCGCACACGCCCTCCTCCGCCCAGCACAGAGCACTAACCAGGTCACAGCTGTGCCGAACCAAGGAGGTCTCCGCCCACACACAGCTCTTCCCAAATCCCCAGTGAGGGAGAGCCTGGCCTTTCTCAATATCCATCCGTTACCCAAACAAACCAACTCTTAAGATGGGCGACAAATACAAATGACGTTCACACTCACACAGAGATAGTGCAACATGGTTTTTAAAAATACATTTTTAAGTAGCCTCCATGACAAAACTTGAAAATCTGGAAGTGACATTCTAATAAATTATGACAAAATCTTAAAAGAGCAGAGCTGTCTCTGACAAAATTCGAAAACACGGAGATCATGTTTTAACAGAAATTGTAACAAAACTTTGCAATAAATGTTAGCAAAACGACCACATTAATTCAGAAAGCCGAGATCAGCTCTCGAAACAAAGCCTGCTGTGGTTTCAGCCCTGTGACCTCTAGCCCTTCCGAGTAGTGACATCAAAGTCCACCCTACACCTGCTCACCTTTCCGAAGGCAGACGCTCCCGCACAGATGTGTGTGTAACTGAACTGCTTCTGAGTTGCCAAAACCAATGGTGTCAGTTCCTCTGAGAATCAAACACATCTGATAAGTAGATTTCATAATATTCCCACACCATATGGTCATCAATGAGACATGACATTCTTGTCCCCTGGAAAACCTACCTGGAAGAAGGCCCTTGTACGCGTCATTCTGAGCCACCAGAACTTTTGCTACACCTGCTACTTTGCAGAGATCTTGGGCCACCTGTGATTAAAAGTGTTTAATTATCCATCTAACAGGAAGATGCAAACAGAGCCACCACTACAAGTATCAAGAGAGCATAAATCCTTAAAGGGCAGTTGTAAGAATCCTTATCAGAGAAAGGGCTTACTCAGAAATAAAAAATATATACCCTTTAACAAAGAAAACCTATGTCAATTGATCTTACAAATTGACCTTAAACGAAAATTCCTGCCTTAAAAATGAAAGTACTAATTGATAAACCAAAATCCACAAAGCTCTCATCAAATTTAGTTGTGCCCTGGGGTTCCTAGGGGTAAGAACAGGACCCAGCCACAGTGGCTCACAGCCACAGCCCTTTACTTGGCAATGACTTCTGCTGATATTAGAATCAGTCAATCTGGGCAAGACCAAAATCTCTTATCAGTCCGTTCACTGGCAACCACTGAGTTCCTGCCCACTTACATATATGTATTTATCTGTAATGAAATATAGATTCCAATTCCTCATTTTTCCTGTTTGGATCAGGATGGGGTTCTGCCTTTGGACCACTCAGGTTTCCTGTAGAGAGAGGCAGCTAGAAGTCCCCCTTCTCAGTCTCTGAAATCACAGCATGGCTGGCTTTCCTATTACAGTCTTCTGTCTTCTGGTTGACGTCCATGCTGACTCACTGATGAGCAGGCATTAAAGGCTGTGTCTCCTGCCCCCTCAAAGGATGGCAAGGCTGGGAGAGGAGGCCCTGCACAAGAACCTCTGCTGAACCAAGTGTCACTGGCAGGGCAGGCCACCCTGTTCTAGCAAACTACCTTCTTCTTATCAGCAAAAGCTTCCAGGACTACAGAGAAACACCTGCTGCCGATGATGAACGGCTACAGAAAACAGTACAGAGCTGAAATCTGCCTCGGCCACTAACGGTCTCCTTATACAGGCACCGATGGTTTTCCTTTAAGAACAGAACCTGACAGGATAATAAAATTATAACTGAACAGAAGATGATTTCTGCTTTGATTTTTCTCAGAATAACGTAAATAGCATTTCAAATATTTTAACATAGTATTAGAATAATTATTTAAAATCACACCAAATAAACAATCAAACCCGGAACTTGCATATCTGAAATCCAGTCCTATGCCATCCATCGGCACCAGGGGCTAGTGTCAACCACGTCAGGCTCAGTAGTTGTTAGCAGCTTTAGGAAGAGAAGTCCATAATTTAACCCCAAGCCAGGCAGAATACGTTCTTTTAAGATATCAGTGTCATGTGAGAAGTCAGAAGCCACACTAGCATTCTGAGCCTTATTATACCACGTGGTCTGCAGCAATGAACGGATTTAATAAACAGTAAACTTCTGCAAACAGAGAAGGAAACACGCCTTCTCCAGAGGCCGTCCCCCAAGTCCCCGAGTGTGGGAGGGGCCCGGAGGCTCCGGCTCATCAGCGTCACTGAAGCACGATTCCAACCGCAGGCGGCCCAGGGGCCCAGGCCCCGCACACCAGGAGGCGAGTTTACAGAGCGGTCACGGTCTTATGCCAACAACAAAAACGAATGCCATTCGCTGACGCAGACCATACCAACTCTCACTTGGAAAGCACAGGACTACTTCCATTTGCGTTCTTACACCAATGAAAGAAGCACGCATGGTACTGGGTCCAGATTTACCACTTTCAGGAATTAAAAGCAATTAGCAAGTATATTCATCAATACAAAAAGGAATCGGCTATTAACCTCTAAGGGGACTCCAATATTATCATTCTACTTGGTACCTGATGGCACACGATGGTGCCAGGGGAACTAAATCAAGGTTCTACCTCATTCAGAAGATGAAGTGCTTAGTGGGCACCTTGGCTCTCTTCACACACAGTGAGGGTGTGACACTGGCCACGTAATGAGGATGGGGCCGGTGTGGGTTAGTCCTCACCGTCATTCTCTGCTACCATCTTTCCCTGTCTCCTGATGGAGATTACATTTGCTATAATTGACCTTAAAGTCTCTCACCTTGTCACATTTGGTTCCAGCTATTAAGCAGGACACTTCCCCTCCCAGGCGTGAGGCTGCAGTGATGGTGTGTAAGGTGATGGGTGCTATGGTATCATTTGCGTGCTCAGCTATTACCAGGGTGCTCTGAAATCGAAGCAATGTGGCCTAAAAGAGGGAAAAAATGGAAAAGAATCTTATAAAACACATTTTTTTTTACTGATTGCTAAGCATGTGTGCTTTAAAGAAAACTGTACACAATATATCAGTTCTTAAATCCTATATAATAAAAGGCTAATATGCAAATTGACCAAACAGAGGAACAACCGGTTGCTATGACGTGCACTGACCACCAGGGGCCAGACGCTCAATGCAGGAGCTGCCCCCTGGTGGACAGTGCACTCCCACAGGGGGAGCGCTGCTCAGCCAGAAGCCGGGCTCACAGCTGGTGAGCACAGTGGTGGTGGGATCCTCTCCCGACTCTGGCAGCGCTAAGGATGTCCCCCAAGGGCTCCTGGAAGGCGAGAGGGCGCAGGCCAGGCTGAGGGACCCCCCCTACCCCCCCGCACAAATCTTGTGCACCAGGCTTCTAGTGTATTTATAAAACACTTGCTCAGTAGCAAAAACTAGACTATTGTGTCTACCACTCACTCTATTACTAATATTCATACCTAATAAAACAAACATGCAAAAATTAGTATTCTACTGTTAGAAAATTTTGAGAATTATTTCAAAATAATTTCCCCATTAATCTATGTTCAATGAGAAACTCAATGTACATATAAACTTAAAACCCTTAAGCAGAACATGTTAGTATCAAAGTAGGGAACAAACTACTACCAATTACACTCACTGGTCAAAAAGAAAAAAATGGACATTTAAGGCCTTTTCCAGCTCAAAAGTTCAGTCACCCTAAAATCCTACTTTAAATACACTAGTGGCATAGAATACGACTAAGGATTCAAAGAGTACAACAACGAAAGATTCAAAAACTACAGATCCATTACTGAAAAGGCTTTTTTATTTGTTTTATTGATTAAGTTATTACATGTGTGTCCTTATCCCCACATTACCCTCCACCCCCCCCTCATGCCCTCGCCCCCCTGGTGTCTATGTCTGCTGTATATGCTGCTTGCATATAAGTCCTTTGGTTGATCTCTCCCCCTTTGAAAAGGTTCTTAAGCAAAAGTCACTTGGTTATTTTATCTTATGCACCATCCAAGGGTCCCCTTTTTTATGGAGAAAAGGAGCCAAGATCTTAAATACTTAAAGATAATGATTGAAATACTTAATAAGGTAACTACCCAGAAAAGAACCCCTATCTCTTCAAAGCACTGCTACATAGCCCTGGCCAGTGTGCTCGGTGGGTGGAGCGTCGACCCGCACAACAAAGGGTCGCGAGTTCGGTTCCCAGTCCAGGGCACGTCCCACGTGCAGGTCTGATCCCTGGCCCGGTCAGCGCCTGCAGGAGGCAACCAATCGATGTGTCTCTCTCACATGGATGTTTCTCTCTCCTCCTCCCCACTCTCTCTGAAAAAGCAATGAAAACAATAGCCTCAGTGAAGGTTAACAAAACAACAAACAACCCACAGCACTGCTGTCTAAACCAAGACTGTAACTGTGGACCGCGCCGCTGTCCATCCTGGGCCCTCAGAACCACCTGGCGATGCCGCGGCGCCTCTTCCTCCCCACCCTCCCCCGAGGCTCCGCCCACCGCCCTGCCCAGCGGCTCCCTCCCCCGAGGCTCCGCCCACCGCCCTGCCCAGCGGCTCCCTCCCCCGAGGCTCCGCCCACAGCCCTGCCCAGCAGCTCCCTCCCCCCAGGCTCCGCCCACCGCCCTGCCCAGCGGCTCCCTCCCCCCAGGCTCCGCCCACCGCCCGGCCCCGCGGCGCCCTCCCCCGAGGCTCCGCCCACCGCCCTGCCCAGCGGCTCCCTCCCCCAGGCTCCGCCCACCGCCCTGCCCAGCGGCTCCCTCCCCCAGGCTCCGCCCACCGCCCTGCCCAGCGGCTCCCTCCCCCGAGGCTCCGCCCACCGCCCTGCCCAGCGGCTCCCTCCCCCGAGGCTCCGCCCACAGCCCTGCCCAGCGGCTCCCTCCCCCGAGGAGCCTGGCGCCTGGCGTCCTGCTCGCGGTGAACTGAAGGTCAAAGGGCCCGGTCCCTCCGACACCAGCGCCGGGAGCTGTCCAAGCGCTCGGTGCCCCTGCCGGCGGCGTGCAGACCTGCGGGGCCACGGCAGCAGCACCCAGCCGCTCAAGAACCGAGCCGGCTGCGGACTACACGGAGCTTGGAAAAGGAAAACAGGAGAAGCGTCCTTCCTCCTTCCTCACCCCAGCCGCACCCCGACTCCAGGCGAGGGCCCAGGCACGGCTCCCGGCGCCTGGGCGGCACAGAGGCTGCCGCGTTCACCCGGAGGCAGGGCCCGCCGCCCAGGGGAGATGACAGCCGGCTCTCTGCGGAACTGGGGCCCACAGCCCCCCCCTCCCCCCCAGGTCTGCCCGCGTCACCCTCCGAGGCTGGGGGTCAGGGGTCGCTGCGCACGTTCGGAGCCACGTTCTCGGAGAGAAGCCAACACGCACCGGCCCTGCGGCCTCCTCCGCTCGCGGCAGACGGGCCCTCGCCTCCCCGCAGCGCTGCGCCCTCCTCCGCCAGGCACCGCCGCCCGCACGCGCTGGGCCGGGAGCACATGGGGTCCTTCTCCATCGGCCCGAACAGCCGTGACGCTGCCCCGCGTTTCATTCTCTGAGAAGCAGCCAGAGAAGCAGGAGCTGCTGGGAGTTCCCTCGGAGGCGTGAGCTGTGGGTGGTGAACGCCACAGGCGCGGGGCCAAAAGGAGCTGGGATCTAACTCCCTCCTTCACCCGACAGACACCCCAAACCTCCAGCAGGAAGAGTACTTTTCACCCTGCCCCCACCTTTAAAGAGTGAGGGGTACGGTGGGGGGGGGGGCTTTCTGTTCCTTCCCTCGAACACTGAGAAGCAGGAATAACCAAGTCTCTTCAAGTTCTACTGAGAGATGAATATGTGCTTCGTCACCTGTCTATTTTTTAACATGTCCATTTTGTAGTCAAATATATCGTGCATTCCTGTACTTAAACTAAATAACTCACTCACTGAAACCTCTTCCATAATAAAACGCGGTAACTGTTACTCGTGCGTAGAAATGTCACGTGACACTGGTTCTAATATTAAAAACACAGTCAATTCACTTCCCTTTAAACACAGACAAGACCCCTGGTGGACACACTGGCAGGAGCATCAGTTTACGGACTGCACCTCATGCAATAAATCTTTCCAGAACCACATCAAAACCGGCTCGCTTTCCGTTCAAAAGAAATTAAAGTTTGCATTTGAATCACAGAGTTCACTCTCTCTCATTCGTCAACGCTAAGCCACGGACTCTGAAAACGGCCATTTCCCCCCGAAGTTTCACAGCTTCCGACTCACGACAGATACGCCTTCCGCTGGCAACGAACACGGCACGGGGCACGCCGACGACCTTGAGCAGCAAGCGTTGCTTCACTCTCCACAGAACATGTTTCTTCCGTATTTCATTAGCCAACAAATTAATTCCAAGTGCCAACGAGGAAAAGAATAGGAATAATTCAGATTACTATCCCCACCAGATGCCAGCTAACTGCAAACGCCACCTATTTTCCCTCGCGTGTCCCCAGCTCTGACTGCAGCCGCGAAACACGCCTTCCGGAACAGACGGCACCGAGCGGCCCTCAAGGCGAAGGGCTTTGCTCAGGGCACCAACAGGTCCAAACTGGAAATGACTTAGATCCAAATGCAGGCCCCTAAACTCACATTCTGGCCGTTTAAGGCGTTTCCTTTCTTAATGATTGTGGTTATAAAGTAAAGCTGACCGTCTTAACCCGTTGTAAGTGCACAGCTCAGCAGTGTTACGTGTCAAGAGTGGGGATTTCAGATGAGCTAGGGTGACGTTCACACATCCTACATGTAAGTGGAACAGGGGGGAGCGAAGGGACTCCACTGAGAAACATGGGACAACTTGGCCTCAAAAGCTTTCAGAGGAATAATGGTGTGACCTGCCACTGAAGGCCCACACGTCCATACGTGCGCCCACATGTATGGGAAGGGACTGTTCCTCCCACAATAAGCAGGAAGCTGGAAAGCGCAGGAGGAATGCTGGGACCAGGCAAACCACGCTCAGGGCAGCGATCGTTGCTCAGGCAACAGATGCTCAGCCTCGGGGTGAAAGTCCGACAGGAAACAGGAGCCCCACCGTCTCGTGCATCCACGGGTCACGGCTCCACGTATCTCCCTGCAAATCAGTTTGTAAACACGGCGCGCAACCTGACAGCGAGAATCCACCCTGGTCACCTCGAGCGCACACCGCCTCCCCCGACTCACACAGGCAGCCTGAGTGCTGGCACTGCAGCTGAAGTAACACGTCTGAGCAGAAACAGCCAGGCCGAGGACAAGCTCCCCAAGAAGCTGAGCATCGCCAGCAACGCTAGCTCCGCAGAACGCGCCCGAAGTTCGCCCCCCTCAGCGTTTGTCTCACGTGCCCCTCAAATGCCTTTCCCATTACTGCGCAGGGAGGTAAGGGGTGTGTGCCTGTGCGTGTGTGTCTATCTGTGTGTGTGTCTGTGTCTGTCTCTCTGTGTGTCTGTGTGTGTCTGTCTGTGTGTCTATGAGTGTATCTGTGTGTGTCTGTCTGTGTGTCTGTCTGTGTGTGTCTGTGTCTCTGTGTGTGTATCTCTGTGTGTGTGTTGTGTCTGTGTCTGTGTGTCTGTGTCTGTCTGTGTGTGTATCTGTCTGTGTGTCTGTCTGTGTCTCTGTGTGTGTCTGTCTGTGTGTGTCTGTGTGTCTGTGTATCTGTGTGTGTGTGTTGTGTCTGTGTCTGTCTGTGTGTGTCTCTGTGTGTGTATCTGTGTGTCTGTCTGTGTGTCTGTGTCTGTCTGTGTGTGTCTTCATGTGTGTCTATGAGTGTATCTGTGTCTGTGTGTGTGTGTGTGTGTGTGTCTGTGGTGTGTCTGTGTCTGTGTGTGTCTGTGTCTCTGTGTGTCTGTTGTATGTCTGTGTGTGTCTGTTGGTCTGTTGTGTGTCTGTGTATCTGTCTGTGTGTGTCTGTGTCTGTCTGTGTGTGTGTCTGTTGTGTATCTGTCTGTGTGTGTCTATGTCTGTTGTGTCTGTGTGTCTCTCTGTGTGTCTGTGTGTCTGTGTGTCTGTTGTGTGTGTGTCTGTGTGTCTCTCTGTGTCTATGTCTGTTGTGTCTGTTGTGTGTGTCTGTATGTGTGTGTCTATGTCTGTTGTGTCTGTGTGTCTGTGTCTGTGGTGTGTCTGTGTCTGTCTGTGTCTCTGTGTGTCTGTTGTGTGTGTCTGTGTGTGTCTGTGTCTGTGTGTGTGTCTGTTGTGTGTCTGTGTGTCTGTTGTGTGTCTGTGTGTGTCTATGTCTGTTGTGTCTGTGTGTCTGTGTGTGTGTCTGTGTCTCTCTCTGTGTGTCTGTTGTGTGTGTGTCTGTGTGTCTCTCTATGTCTGTTGTGTCTGTGTGTCTGTTGTGTGTGTGTGTGTGTGTGTGTCTGTGTCTGTTGTGTCTGTGTGTGTCTCTGTGTCTGTGTCTCTGTGTGTCTGTCTGTCTGTATGTGTGTGCCTATGTCTGTTGTGTCTGTGTCTCTCTCTCTGTGTCTGTTGTGTGTGTGTGTCTGTGTCTGTGTGTGTGTGTCTATGTCTGTTGTGTCTGCGTGTCTCTGTGTGTGTTGGTGTCTGTGTGTGTGTGTGTGTGTGTGTGTGTGTGTGTGTGTGTCTGCTGTGTGTGTGTCTGGGTGTCTCTTTGTGTCTGTTGTGCGTGTGTCTGTCTGTGTCTCTGTGTATGTGTCTGTGTGTCTCTCTGTGTCTGTGTCTCTCTCTGTGTGTCTGTGTGTCTCTCTGTCTGTTGTGTGTGTGTGTGTGTGTGCGCGTCTGTTGTGTGTGTCTGTATGTGTGTGTCTATGTCTGTTGTCTCTGTGTCTGTGTGTCTGTGTCTGCTGTGTGTGTGTCTGGGTGTCTCTCTGTGTCTCTGTGTCTGTGTGTCTCTGTGTGTGTCTGTGTCTCTCTCTGTGTGTCTCTGTGTGCCTCTGTGTGTCTGCTGTGTGTGTGTCTGTCTGTGTGTCTGTCTGTGTCTATGTCTGTTGTGTCTCTGTGTGTGTTGGTGTCTGTGTCTGTTGTGTGTGTGTCTGTGTCTCTCTGTGTCTCTGTGTCTGTGTGTCTCTGTGTCTCTCTCTGTGTGTCTCTGTGTGTCTGCTGTGTGTGTGTCTGTCTGTGTGTCTGTGTGTGTCTATGTCTGTTGTGTCTCTGTGTGTGTGTGTGTCTGTGTGTGTTGGTGTCTGTGTCTGTTGTGTGTGTGTGTCTGTGTCTCTCTGTGTCTCTGTGTCTGTGTGTCTCTGTGTCTCTCTCTGTGTGTCTCTGTGTGTCTGCTGTGTGTGTGTCTGTCTGTGTGTCTGTGTGTGTCTATGTCTGTTGTGTCTCTGTGTGTGTTGGTGTCTGTGTCTGTTGTGTGTGTGTGTCTGTGTCTCTGTGTGTGTCTGTGTCTCTCTCTGTGTGTCTGTGTCTGCTGTGTGTGTGTCTGGGTGTCTCTGTCTCTCTGTGTCTGTGTCTCTGTGTGTGTCTGTGTCTCTGTGTGTGTCTGTGTGTCTCTCTGTCTGTGTCTATGTCTGTTGTGTCTCTGTGTGTGTGTGTGTCTCTGTGTGTGTTGGTGTCTCTCTCTGTCTCTCTGTGTCTGTGTCTCTCTGTGTGTCTGCTGTGTGTGTGTCTGGGTGTCTCTGTCTCTCTGTCTCTCTGTGTCTGTGTCTCTGTGTGTGTCTGTGTCTCTCTCTGTGTGTCTGTGTGTCTGTGTCTGCTGTGTGTGTGTCTGGGTGTCTCTCTGTGTCTCTGTGTCTGTATGTGTGTCTCTGTGTCTCTGTGTGTGTGCGTCTGTTGTGTGTGTCTATGTCTGTTGTCTGTGTGTCTGTCTGTGTGTATCTTGCGGGTCTGGCTGATACCTGGACTCTTCCCAAACCCACGCTTTCACCTTGTTTGTCTTAGATCCTTCGGGGGAAACCAAAACCACAAAACAAACAGAAGCCTCCCGGGGACCAGAAGGAACGCGGGCTGCAGGAAGGGCCTGACCTTCGTGGGCGGATGGGAGTCCGGGAGCTGCTTTTAATTTTATGGGACCGGGGGCTGAGGGAGGGCTCCCTGCGCGGGGGGTGGGGGGGGACAGGAAGAGGGGCAGCCCCGTCTCCGTGGGAACCCCGCGGCGCCCGGGACCCTCCTGCGACCCGACCCCGGGGGGCCACGGCGGACTCACTGCCGGTCCCGCCGCCGCGGGAGGAACACCCCGCTCAGTCCTGCTCTCGACAGACGGGGGAAACGGGGCGACGCGCTGATGATAAACGCGCCCAAAGCGGGGCGCCCCCCCCCCGGCCCCCACACGCAGCAGGCGCGGCGTCGCGCGGGGCCCACTCCCCGCACCTCCACGCGGCGCAGCGACCACCCCCGTCCGCCCGCGTCTGGCTCCCCCGGGCCCTCCGCCCGGCCCCCGCGCTGGGGGGTCAGACCCTTTCCGGACCCCCCGGCGGCCACATGCCCTCCCGCCCCGCGCCCGCCACCTGCGGGGAACCGGGGGGTGGGGGGGGCGCGGCAGTGAGAACCCGGGCGCCGAGCGGAGCCGAGCCGAGGCTCAGGGTCACCCCGCCCCTGACCCCGGGCCCGCGCGGCCGCCGGAACCGCCAAGGGCAGCCCCAGGCCGTGGGCCGCGCGAGGCCCGTCAGGTCCGTGGCGCCCGTGACCTTCGCCGACACCGACGCCGTCGCAGGGACGGCGGCCTGAAGGCCCGGCCCCTGACCCCCGCCCTCCACGCCGGGCCTCACCGCCCCCTGGAGCCGCCTCGTCGCCACCGCCCGGAACATGGTCTCGGCTCGCGGTCGCCTCAGGCAGCCTCGGTCTCGCAGCGGCTGGACGCGCGCCCCGACCCGCAGCGCCTCTGCCCGTCACGGCAACGCTCGCGAGACGCGCGGACGAGAGCGGACGCTCGGGGCGAGGAGCACGAGCGGGGGCGGTTCCTGCCGCGCCATTGGGCGGCGGCGCAGCCAATAGGGACGGCGGAGAGAGGGGGCGGGGCTTAGGAGTGGGGCCGACGCGAGGCGGCTCGGCCACGCCCCCGCAGTGATGACGCCACGCCCCTGGCTCCCAGCCCTCGGGTGTCCCCGCCCCTCGCTCCGATTGGTCAGCGGAGCTACACCTGTCAGGTGCTGACCCCACCCTCCCGGCGCGGGAAATGCAGGAAAAGGCTGCAGAAGACGTTGCGGTCTCGGGGCGAACACACAATGCAATATATACAGATGATGTGCTGCGCGCAACTGGACACTTGCTGCCTCTATAATTTTCTAACCAACGTGACCCAGTAAATTCAATTCATTTATTTTTTTTAATAATATATTTTTATTGATTTCAGAGAGGAAGGGAGAGGGTCAGAGAGACACATCAATGATGAGAGAGAATCATGAACCGGCTGCCTCCTGCACGCCCCCCACTGGGGTGATCGAGTCCACAACCCCGGCCTGTGCCCCTGGCCGGAATCGAACCCGGGACCCTTCAGTCCGCAGACCAACGCTCTATCCACTGAGTCAAACCAGCTAGGGCCCAATAAATTCAATTAAAAAAAAAAAAAGAGGTGGCTCTCACCTGACTCCGGAGAAAACATCCAAGCAGACATATTCCTACTCTGAGAGGAGGGGTTCGCCGCAGGGGTGATATCTGACCGGGTTCCGTGGCGAGGAGCTTGGTGGCACAGACAGGGGAGGGTCGTGAGGGAAGGTGCAAGGACAGGGCAGGAGGAGGCAGAATGGCTGGGGACAGGGCTGCAGATGCGGCTGGAAGAGCAGACGGGGGGAGGTCTTGAATGGGGTGTAACTTGGGGCCCCACCCTAGCCCTCTTGTGTCTCGATTCTCCTGTCCCTGGGCAGACCCCCCGACTCCTGCCCACCAGCTCAAACCTCTGACCTCTGCGCCCACAAAACCACCCGCCTCCCCCGCATCTCCTCAGGATGTCCCTCAACACCTCAGACCCCCCCCCCCCCGTCCACTTATTTTCTTTAAAATAAAATACATCAGCCCGGCCGGCGTGGCTCAGTGGTTGAGCGTCGACCTATGAACCAGGAGGTCAGGGCTCGATTCCCGGTCAGGGCACAGGCCCGGGTTGCGGGCTCCATCCCCAGTGTGGGGCGTGCAGGAGGCAGCCGATCCGTGATTCTCCCGCACCATTGATATTTCTATCTCTCTCTCCCTCTCCCTTTTTCTCTGAAATCAATAAAAACAAAACAAAATAAATACATCGTTTGAAAAAGCCAGTCATTTAACTGTCAATCCTTACAAAGGTCTTGCTTGTGCTACGTCTCACACACCAACGCCGACCCACCCTGCTGCAGGACTCCAGGGAGGAGGACTGCTGCTGCTCACCTTGGTTTAACGAGCTTTGCAACCTTCAGTTCTGTTTTCTATCGATCGGACTCAGATGGCCCGCTTCCCAGAGCTGCCCCGGAGTGTCTGGGTAAGCATTTGGGGGGCAGCCGTCTGGTGATGGCGGAGGCCCAGAGATTCGTCTCGAAACTGCATTTGCACAGCAGACCCAATTCGTCGCTTAAAATTTGGGAGCTGGTGGAGGTTGGACCTGAATACTGTTTCTGGGTGGTCTCCCCCTCGGCTTCAAATGGGCCAGGTGGAAATGGGCCTATATTCTTCATAAAAATATATTTAAAAAAAAAATGATTTCAGAGAGGAAGGGAGAGAGAGATAGAAACATCAATAATGAGAGAGGATCACGGATCAGCTGCCTCCTGCGCCCCACACAGGGGATCGAGCCCACAACCCCGGCCTGTGCCCTGACCGGGAATCGAACCCTGACCTCCTGGTTCCTAGGTCGATGCTCAATCACTGAGCTCTGCCAGCCGGGCGGGCCTGTACTTTTAAAACCTGCTTCGTAGTTTCAGGCTCGTCTGTGTTCTCAAGAAGAAATTATTTTGCAACAACCTTCTGCCTTTCTAAACAAAGCACATGACAATGGACCAGCCTTCCTGCCACGCCTGCCAACAGCGGGGTTTCTTTCTCTGCGCTGAAAACACCGACGGAGGGTTTCAAAGGGCCACTTTCCGACTCCCCTTTCAACTTGCCTTTTCCTTCCCAAGTGTTGTCATTTCTCTGTTTGAAAATCATGACCGTAAAACCTCGAACATTTATGGGTTATGCAAACAGCTTCCCTTGGTATATTTTTAATAATCTCCACTCTTATTATTACCAGATGTTGAAATCCCCCATGATAACAGAATGACAAACTCTAAGGGTAAGATTATGTGAGCAGGAGAAATGCGATGTTTCTATTCTGGGATAACAGGTGTCGGGGCCTGGGTCTGTTTCAAGTTTTTTTTTTTTCCTCCCACTTCGAGAAATTCTTTAATTTCATGGATCCTGTGTGTCTCTGTTGGTCAGAGTACTGCGAATGCCTTCCTCATAGGGGTTTGGTGACAAACGTGAGAGGTTATATGTTGTATTGGTTACCTATCGCTGCGTAACAAATTACCCCCAACATGTAGCCGCTTGGAACAACATTTATTTTTTTAAAATATATTTTATTGATTTTTTACAGAGAGGAAGGGAGAGGGATAGAGAGTTAGAAACATCGATGAGAGAGAAACATCGATCAGCTGCCTCCTGCACACCCCCCACTGGGGATGTGCCCGCAACCAAAGTGCATGCCCGTGACCAGAATCGAACCCGGGACCTTTCCGTCCGCAGGCCGATGCTCTGTCCACTGAGCCACACCGGTCACGGCGGAACAACATCTATTGTCTCACACAGCTCCTCGGAGCTGGGAGTCGTGGCGGGCTCAGCCGGGTGGGTCTGGCTCAGAGCCTCTCACAAGCTGCAAAGCGCTGGCCGCAGCTGCCGTCTCTGGAGACGCCGGGGGGATGGAGGACGCGTGTCCCAGCTCACCCACGTGGCTGGCGGCAGGAGACTTCGGTTCCTCTCTACAGGGACCTAACCAGATGGCTTCCCCCAAAGACTGTGATCAGAGACACCCACAGAGAGAGACGGGAGCTGCAGCCTTTTATACCCTAAGCTCAGTGGTGACGCACCATCCTGACTGCTGCGTTCCACTGGTCACACGAACCGGCTGCTGGTACCCTGTGGGCGGGCGCTACCCACGGGTGAAAATGACAGAGGCAGGGAAAATTCAAAGCCATCTCGGGATAAAGTAGACACAGTCCGTGCCCTTCAGGGGCTTCCATTCTAGAAGCCCATAGTAGATGCTCAAAAAATGTTCTCCATGGGAAGTAAGATCTTAGGTATTTCTCATAGCAATATTTTTATGACCTATCCCCTCAGGCAAAGGAAACAAAGAAAGAAACGCAAAGAAATGGGACTACATCTAACTAAAACCTTTTGCACAGCTAAGAAACTGTCAACAAAATGAAGAGACAACCTGCTGAATGGAAGAAGATATTTGCCAATGACCCGTTCAGTAAGGGGTTAATATGCAACATTTAAAGAGAACTCATACAGCTCAGCCACCAACAGCAAACACTCCACTTAAAAGGACCCGAATAGACATGCAAAGGACCAACAGACATATGAAAAGATGCTCAATTAGCCCCACCTGGTTTGGCTCAGCGGATAGAGCGTCGGCCTGCGGACTGAAGGGTCCCGGGTTCGATTCCGGTCAAGGGCATGTACCTTGGTTGCGGGCACATCCCCAGTGGGGGCGTGCAGGAGGCGGCTGATCAATGTTTCTCTCTCATCGATGTTTCCAACTCTCTATCCCTCTCCCTTCCTCTCTGTGAAAAATCAATAAAATATATTTTTTAAAAACGTGGTGGGACATATATACATTGAAATCCTACTAGGCCATAAAAAAGAATGAAAGTGTACCGTCTGTGACAACATGGATGAACCAAAAAGGTATTATGCTCAATGAAATAAGTCAGCCAGAGAAAGACAAATCCTCTATAATAAAAGGCTAATATGCAAATTGTCCCCTCAACTGGGAGTTCTACCAGGAGTTCGGCCAGGGGGTGGCCAGCCAGCCAACCGCCCATGGCCCCACCCCCGGGTCAGACTCCCCCCATCACCCACCCCCCCATCGCCCATCCTCAATCGGGGGCAGGGGCTGGCTGAACCCCACCTGTGCATGAATTCGTGCACCGGGCCTCTAGTACCATATAATTTCACATACATGTGGAATCTAAAGAACAAAATAAACAAAATTGAAACAGACTTATACAGAGAACAGACTGATGGTTGCCGGAGGGGAGGAGGAGGGTTGGGGGTGAAAGAGGTGAAGAGATTAAGAAGTGCTAATTGGCAGTTACACTGTAGTCCTGGGATGCAGAGTACAGCACAGGGGATGCAGTCAGTAATACTGTAATCACCATGTTTGGTGCCAGGCGGGTGTTGGAACTATCGGGGGGTGGGGACGCTTTGTAAAGTTTATGGTTGTCTAACTCCTATGCTATTACACCTGAAACGACTACGCAATAATGTTGACTGTAAGCTGTAAGTTGAAAAATAACACTTTAAAACATAAAAATCATCTCGCTGTTTAAAAAATATGTGTTCTCTCCCCAGTGAAACAAACAAAAAATCTTCACAAAAAAAGACGCTGCTGCCCTGGCTGGTGTGGCAAGGTGGGTAGAGCATCGGCCTGAAGGGTCCCAGGTTCGATTCCAGTCAAGGGCACAGGCTCAGGTTGCGGGCTCGATCCCCAGTGGGGGGCGTGCAGGAGGCAGCCGATCAAAGATTCTCATCATTGATGTTTCTCTCTCTCTCTCCCCCTCTCCCTTCCTCTCTGAAATCAATAAAAAAAAATATTTAAAAAGAAGAAGAAGAAGAGGACGCTGGTAATCAGAGATACAGACGCAATCCAAGGAATTCCCACTTGGGAAGGTAGGGAAACCCACCCTGACCTGACCGTTACAAGTTGGAGCGTTCTTTGCAATGTTTGGTTCAGAGGCTGAGAATTGGCATGAAGGATCTAGCTACAGCAACTGGCCGTGAGGAAAGTGTGCTAAGCCAATTGACGGTGTCTGCGGCCAGGCAAAGGTGGTGATTTATGTCCCCAAAATCATTCGCTCAGGCCTTGGCTGCAGGGGCGGGCACACTCACACACACGGCTCTGAAGTCCCGGGCCCCTTTCCTCTTCGTGAAGCGACTGAGGTGGGACCTCTGTCTGTTTGCCGATGCCTCACCCACCGTCGATTCTGACGATGCTTCATGCCACGTACGTGCAACATCTAAGGTGCCCTTGAGCCGGACGCCTTCTGGCACGCACTCTGACCGTCTCCTGGCGTGCCCCGCTCAGCGACAGCTCACCCTCCCGATACTGCACTCGTGTTAAACCATCCATGTTCCGGCTCTTGGAGGAGGCCTGTGCGATCGGTGGGACTAACGGCCGAGGGACTGGCCCACATTTTCAAACCAACCTTGCGTCCCACCGGCCTTCGTCACGCTGCAGTGAAGCTGGAGGTTGACACATAAACACTGACGTCTTATCCTGAGCTTCATAAAACACGCCCGTCTTCGCAAACGGACAGACACGGACACCAGGACTTCCAGGGAGCCCGGTGCCCCAGAGGCTCCAACGGAGGCCCCGCTGATGGCTGGCCTTCCCTCCAACGCCCTGACCAGCCTCAGCAGGCACCGAGGACTGAGTGATCCGGGAGCTCTTGGCTGAGCGGGGACTGATACCACCTCTGGCCTCCCAGATTTAATGGATACGTGTCCCTATAGGCTGCTCCTGCATGAGAAAGGGTGGGGGTGGTGTCGCCTTACTCAGTGGATTTCAGGTGGATGTCCAGGAGGGAGTCCCTAAGAATGAAACTGTCGCGCGGCCGGCGTGGCTCAGTGGTTAATCATCGACCTGTGAACCAGGAGGTCAAGGTTCATTCCAGGTCAGGGCACAGGCCCAGGTTGCGGGCTTCATCCCCAGTGTGGGGCGTGCAGGAGGCAGCCGGCCCATGATTCTCTCTCATTGATGTTTCAATCTCTCTCCCTCTCTCTCCCTTCCTCTCTGAAATCAATAACAATATTTTTTAATTTTTTTTAAAAAAGAATGAAATTGTCACTTGGTCCCCAGGCATCTCCACACGTAACCACACACACCGTGAAACAGCGGTGAGGGTGCTAGGGCCACGCAGACGCTCCAGACCCCCCCTCCCCCACGGTCCCCACATTTCGGGCTCATTCCTGCTTCCAGGGGCCTGCTGCTTGGTGCTTCCTTCTCATTTCCAAGACTCCACCCCAGCGGTTCCCAATCTTCAGACCAAGATGAAGTTCTCAGCATTTTGCAGCCAAATGAGAAAAATCAGGATGATGTCATGAGCTTTGTCACTGAGCCTAATGGAAAGGACTCGCTATTCTGAAACTGGGTTTTTTGTTGTTTTCTATTCTTTTTTTATTGATTTCAGAGAGGAAGGGAGAGAGAGATAGAAACATCAATGATGAGAGAGAATCATTGATCGGCTGCCTCCTGCACGCCCCGCACTGAGGACCGAGCCTGCAACCCGGGCCTGTGCCCTTGGCTGGAATCGAACCCGGGACCCTTTAGTCTGCAGGCCAACGCTCTATCCACTGAGCCAAACCAGCCAGGGCAGAAGTTGGTTTTCTTTATGTTTTTGGTGTGTGTTTTTTCCATGTCTCCGTGGCATCATGGAGTCGTGGTGGTCCCCTGGGATGGCCCTGTTGCTTTTCTCTTGGTTCTTGAATTCCAAAAGTCTGAGAATCACTCTCACACGAGCCACCTCACTCTGGAGGCCTCCCCTGGGTATGCAGGGCTCACTCTGCCTTTCTTTAAAACACAAATAGCAGCCCTGACCGGTGTGGCTCAGTGGATAGAGCGTCGGCCTGAGGACTGAGAGGTCCCAGGTTCGATTCCGGTCAAGGGCATGTACCTTGGTTGCGGGCACATCCCCAGTAGGGGGCGTGCAGGAGGCGGCTGATCGATGTTTCTCTCTCATCGATGTTTCTAACTATCCCTCTCCCCTCCTCTCTGTAAAAATCAATAAAATGTGTGTTTTTTTTTTAAATGAAATAAAACAAAAATATCAGTTTGTTTTCCCTGTAAAGTCAGAGTGTAGTCACAACAATTGGTACATTAAGAAAACTTGCAAAGAAGGAAATAGAAAACTGCTCTAATCCCACTTCTCAGAGAAAATAAACTTAGAGAGATGGCCTTCTCTTCCATTTTTTTAAAATTTATCATTTAAGTTTTTAACAAAAATGGAGTTATTTTGGATAGGCTGTCTGATTAAATGGAACCCTGTCTAGTTCATGGGGAAATCTTCTCTGTGCTTGAGTGTCTGAGCCTCACCCCACTGCCTTCTGGGGGCCTGAGCTTGCCTGGGTCTGAGCCAAGGGTGTCATGTTCAGCCAGTACTGGATGCGTCAACCAGCCTTTAAAAAAATATGTGTTTATTGATTTCAGAGAGGAAGGGAGAGGAGAGAGAGAAACATCCATGATGAGAGAGAATCATGGATTGGCTGCCTCCTGCACGCGCTCCACTAGGGACCGAGCCCATAACCGGGGCATGTGCCCTGACCGGGAATCCAGCCGTGACCTCCTGGTTCATAGGTCGAGGCTCAACCACTGAGCCATGCCGGCTGGTCAAGCCTGCCAGCCTTTATTTGTTTTTTAAAATATATTTTATTGATTTTTTTACAGAGAGGAAGGAAGAGGGATAGGGAGTTAGAAACATCGATGAGAGAGAAACACCAACCAGCTGCCTCCTGCACACCCCCCACTGGGGATGTGCCCACAACCAAGGTACATGCCCTTGACCGGAATCGAACCTGGGACCCTTGAGTCCGCAGGCCAACGCTCTATCCACTGAGCCACACCAGTTAGGGCTTTTTTAAAAAATATTTTTTTAATTATTTTAGAGAGGAAGGGAAAGAGATAGATAGAAACATCAATGATGAGAGAGAATCATTGATCGGCTGCCTCCTGCACACCCCCTCCTGGGGATTGAGCCCACCACCCAGGCATGTGCCCTTGGCTGGAATTGAACCTGGGACCCTTCAGTCCGCAGGCCGACGCTCTATCCACTGAGCCACACTGGCCAGGGCAAGCCTGCCAGCCTTTAATGTCTTCTCTCCCTCTCGGTTTGCATGGTGGGCACCAGGACTCAACGAAGTGAGATCCCTGCTCTGACAGCACGAGGAGCGTTACTGTTTTGTTCTGAAGGTCTTTACGAGCGTAAGGCCTGTCTAAAGTGGCTATAAATAATTTACATTGCCCACAACTCAAGCTGATCAAAATAGCCCTCATCACGGTGATGTGGCAAAATCCGGTACAAGCTGCTTTTCTGCTGCCTCCAAACCAATTACACATTCTGAGCAGATGAAAACCCGGCCGGCCGGATTCCCTCCCGAGTCGGATTAAGACCCCTCTGCCGTGAGTCACGCTGATCACAACCTGTGCACGATTAGACATCGGATAATCCCGCCGGGCAAGCGCTGACAACCCAGGTTCTGTTTTCTCCCTCATTACCTATTTTCGGAATCTGCCGTTAGCGATCGCCTCCAGAAGATGGCTCTTTTGGGAAATTGTTGCCTGATGGGCTTTCGCTAGAGCCAGGCACTGGAGTGATTTATGATCCCACTTTGTGAAGAAAAACACACACGTTGAGCTTCGTATGAATGTGTGTTAGGAAGAATGAAGCACGTCCTTCTAAACCTTTCGGAGATTCTGACCATAACTTTACGAAGAGACACCTCCCATTTGAGGATCTAGGATGAGAAAGGAAAGCATCTACGATCGATAACGGGGCTGTAACCGGCCCCAAAGTCTGCACAACCTAAACCCACAACAGTCCACACACTTGTGCAGATGGGGGAGCTGCCAGACTGCTCAGAGCCACTCCCAGACCAGGCCAGCTGGCCGGCCTCCGCCTTCTGGAAAGACAGGAAAAATGAAAGTTTCCCAGAAGCTACCAGGCACAGCTCCTTCCCATGGCCCCTCCTCTGCCAAGATCCAGGCTTGGTGGGTGATCCTGGCAGCTCCCTCCAGCGTGGGATTTAAAAAGAAACAAAGGCATATATATATATATATTAGTGGCCTGGTGCCCAAAATTCGTGTCAGGGGGTGGGGCGTCCCTCAGCCCGGCCTGCACCCTCTCCAATCTGGGATCCCTCCCACAATCCGGCACCGTGGCTCCTAACTGCTCACCTGCCTGCCTGCCTGAGTGCCCCAACCCCTCTGCCTGTGGGTCTGATCACCCCCAACTTTCCCCCCTTCTAGCCTGATCACCCCAACTGCCCCCCCACCAGCCTGCTCACCCCCAACTGCCCCCCCTGCAGACCTGATCGCCCCTAACCCCCTCTGCCTCAGGCCCCGCCACCATGGCTTTATCCGGAAGGAAGTCTGGAAGGTCTCCCGGCCTAATTAGCATATTACCCTTTTATTAGTATAGATTTCAGAGAGGAAGGGAGAAGGAGAGAGAGAGACAGAAACATCAATGATGAGGGAGAATCATCGATAGGCTAACTCCTCCACACCCCTCACTGGGAATCAAGCCCGCAACCTGGACAGGTGCCCTGACCAGGAATTGAACTGTGATCTCCTGGTTGACACACAACTACTGAGCCACGCTGGCTGGGAAAAGGCTCCCATATCTTAAAAGGGGGGTTCATTTTGTCATCCTTGTGTAATGACCCTATTGATCTCCCACGTACAGAAGTGCTGCAGACGGTGGGTTTCTTAACGGAATGGTTTGGCACGTGTCTACTATAAAGAAAGTGAGAAGCAAATCAGTGAGGCCGTTCCCCTCTGGAGAGACTCCAGCAGCACGTGTTCATTTCATCGCAGCCTCAGGGGCTAGTGGGTGTGAGTGTGAGTCCCAACCCCACCCCTTAGGAGCTGGATTCACTTGCGAAGGTGATGGGCTCATTTCTGGGATGCTCAGGGGCAGGGCCAGCTTCATGGGCAGGCAGCCGGTGCTTTAAACGAGACCATCTGTGCCCGGCCGGCGTGGCTCAGGGGTTGAGCATCGACCTATGAACCAGGAGGTCACGGTTCGAGTCCTGGTCAGGGCACAAGCCTGGGGTTGTAAGCTCGATCCCCAGTGTGGGGCGTGCAGGAGGCAGCTGGTTGATGATTCTTTCTCATCATTGATGTTTCTCTCTCTCTCCCTCTCCCTTCCTCTCTGAAATCAATAAACATATATTTGAAAAAGTAAATTACACTGTCCGTAATGGCCTAGCCCAGGGCCCGGCCTGAAGCAAGTGGTCAGTGCACATGTGGCCCAGGAAGGAGGGAGAGGGGCCCAGCAGTGCACTGGGACCCATTTGCTCAGAGACGTTGGGGGAGGGGGGAGGCAGGCAAGAGTGTCATGGAGAGAGCAGGGGCTTGGCTATCAGGAGGCCTGGAGGCTGACCCTGATGTGCCAACTTTCTTCCTCTTCCCAGGCCTCAGCTGCGTCTCTGAAACATGGAACCTCCCCCCCGCCCCTCCAACACACACCCACGTCAAAGCCGCTGGCAGGTGACGGTGTGAATCCCAGGCCCTTCATGGCCTGTTCAACACGACATCTCCAGCTGCCTCTGGAGGAAAGTGGAGGCCTGGGGCGGGAGGTGGGAGGAGGCTGGAGGCAGGAGCCAGAGCGGGAAGAGCCCTGGTCTGGGCGGGAGACCTGGCCTCCAGTGACATCGCTGTCTGGCGCTTCCATGCTGGGACAGGTCACTGGGCCCCTTGCCTCTCTGACACTCGGGGTGAGGATCAATGCAGCTGCTTCCTTTGGGGGGGGGGGGCTTGTGCCCCTGGAGGGATCCCTGTGCGGCCCGGGAGCAAGGGGGTGCGAGGGCTCCATAAGCAGCTCTGCAGGCAGAGAGCCTGGGTCAAACCCACTAGCTGTGCAACCTCTGACAATCTCCTTAACTGCAAGCCTCAGTTGCCCCACCTGTGAAATAGGGACAATTTTTAAAAATTGTTTTCATAGAGGAAGGAAGAGGGAGAGGGAGAGAGAGAGGGAGAGAGAGAGATAGAAACATCAATGAGGAGAGAGAATCCTGGATCGGCTGCCTCCTGCACGCCTCCTACCAGGGATGGAGCCTGTAACCCGGGCATGTGCCCTGACCCGGAATCGACCCATGACCTCCTGGTTCATAGGTTGAGGCTCAGCCACCGAAATAGCGGTAATTCTAACAAGAGTAGCTCCTTCCTAGTATTGTTGAGGGTAAGGACAACCATGTGTGTCCAGCGTGTCTGACCTTAGGCTGCTGATGCTCAGTTAGGCCCCCCGTTCCTCCCACACACGTGATTCTGGGAAAAACAGAGAAAACATCTGGGTGCAGGGGAAGGTCTCCTGGGTGGGGAACAACTGGAAGGTGCGCCTGTGTGTGCCTGCGCAGTGCGAGCCCACGGGAGCTTCCTGGGCTCCAGCACCGCGCCCCCGGCACCACGCCCCGGGACCCGCGCACCCCACACAGAGGCTTCCAACACGGAGACACAGCCACGATGAAATCCATCAGAGTTAACACGGATCCCGCGCTTCCTGGGCGCCAGGGATTGTCCTAAACCTCGTCCAGAGACGGATTTAATCCTCACAGCCGTAGGGGTAGCTATTCATCTTCCACCCATTTTACAGATGGGGAGACTGAGGGGCAGAAAAGCAACATCGGGTGCCTGCGGTCACCGTCGTCCGCGCAGCCAACGCACAGACGCCCGCCCCTGGCTCAACCCCTCTGTTTGTCTGTTTTACAGACAAATCCATTCAGACGCCGCGTTCTCCCCACCCCGACCTGCAGCGACACAGTCGGGAGAGCGCCAGTGGCCAGAGGCGCCAGGAGCGGCCTGTTGGCACCGCGGGGACGCGATGCGGAGAAATGGACCCGCGAGGACACAGACGCGTCCCGAGGCGAGGGCGGTGGTCAGGAGCCGGGAGCGACCACTGGCCTCCCACCCCGACCCCCCACCCCCGGCGGGAGGCCCCGACACAGCGCTGGCGGGTGGGCGCTCGGGGCGCAGAGGTGCTGGGCGCAGAGGCCTGGCCGGCTCCCGCCGCGCTTTCCCCCGCGTCCTCGGCTGCAGCCATTCCGGGCGCGCAGCCCAGAGCCTGAGGCCAAGCAGCCCGGTTCCAGCAGGAGGGCCGGGGCCGAGGGCCCTGCGGAGACCTGGGCGGGTCTGGGATCCGGCGGAGACCGCGCCCAGCCCCGCGCGCACCGACTCCTCTGCACCCCGCGCACCCCGCTCACGGGCCAGCCACGGCCGCCGCCACACCACGGGCCGGTCTGTCTCCGCACCCTTTCCACCCAAACCCACGGGGATTTCTCTGAAAGAGATAAACGCCCAGACCAGCCGCCGCACAGTCGGCCCATTTCCCAGCCGCGATCGTGTCTTGATTATTTGCTTTCAATCGTGTCTTGATTATTTGGGCTGTGAAATGGAACGTTAAGAGTTTACAAAAATCGTTAATTCTGGAGGCGGGAAACTCCTCCGACCCAGCCTGGTTTCCAGACTGAGCGGGGTACCGAGGGGAATGAGGGGCGAAGGATGGCGGGGGGGGTTGGAGTTAAAATACACCCCCTCCGCCCACATGTGCGGGTCCAGGCTCGAGCCCGGATTCCGGAGCTCCTCGTGGATTCTGCGCCGCCGCGCTCCCCACCCGGGGCTCCGACTCGGAGAAGTTTTCTGGGCGCAGGGCGGGGCGTCTGAGAACAGTTTACCCGAACCGAACCGGGGTCCCCGGCCTCTCCCTCCAGCCGGGACCCCGAGAACAAAGGCGCAGGGAGGAGAGGGGTGGCTGCTGGATGGTGATGGTCCGGTCCAAACAGACCCTCCCTCCCCAGCTCTGATCCCCAAAGAATGAATTTTAAATTTTAATTTTAATTTACGAACGGGAACCTTTAAAAGCATTTCAATACCCTCCACTCCCCGGTCGGTATCCACCTCCGTGCTCGGGCAGAGCCGTGGGGGCCGCGGGACACGGGCGCGCGGGGATCGGGGGTCGGTCCAGCCCAGACGCCGGGTCGCAGCCCGGGGGCTCCCGGCCCATTTCGCGGAGGGGGCTGCGCCCCATTGTTCACTCCGGCCAATCAGGGTGGCCCCTCTCCCTGCAGCCAATCCCGCGTCGCCCCCGCCTCCCACCCACCCGGCGCGCCCGCCCACCGGCTGCGGGTCCCCATCGCCTCCCGCCCCCCGCACCCCGGTCCTGGGGAGGCTGGTGACGCCGCAGGTCCCGCCCCGCCCGGCCCGGCGACGGCGTGCTGACGTCATGCTGCGTGCGGGCCGGTGTGGTCGGTCCTGCGAGTCCGCGGGGCCCGAGTTAGTTCGCCAAGAGCCGGCGGGGCGCGCGACCCTGGTCCTCCGCCCGGCGCGCACGGGGCGCCCGCCGCCGCCGCCGCCCGGATGGTGGACCTCCTGCTGCGGTGTCCGGCCCCGGGTGCGATGGGGGATCCGGCCAAGAGTGAGTGTCCCCGGGGCGGGGGCGTGGGCGGTGCGCGCTGTCCCTGCGGCAGGAGGATGCGCTGCAGGCCGGCGGGTTCCACAAGTGGCTCGTGCTTGACAGGACCCGGGGCGACCGAGAGCAAAACGCACGCCTTTGCCCCCCGCAGCGCGACCTCCCGCTGGGATCCGGCAGCTTTAATTCATCGTCATGAGCCCTTCCTCCGGCTCGCGGGCCGGCCTCGGGCTGCGGGACCTGCTGGGTCCATTCGGGGGGACTCGGGGCTGTGGGCTCCGGTGCGCTCGCTGGTCGCGGGGACTGGCGGGTGCGGACTGTTCCTCTGGCCTCCGCACGGCGTCCTTGAGGGCGCGGGAGCCCGGGCTGAAGCCGGTGCGCGGCGGGGCTGCTGTGGGAGGGGCCGGGTCCCGCTCCTGTGGACGCGGTGGGTCCGCAGAGCCCAAGGGCCCAGTTACTTTCTCCGCACCCACGACCTCCTTAGCTTGTGGCTGCAACGCACATCGATAAAACGACGGTCCGAATGGATACTTTTTTTTTTTTTAAATTTGGGGTGAGGGGCGGAGGCAAAACGCCTTCACAAATTCCGTTTTTGTTTTTGAGTTTCCAATCGCCCGGAACCCGTAGGAAGTCCGCTTCCTTGCCCGAGAGCCCGCGGGCCGGGCGGGCGCCCCGGGTCGCGGCGGATCTGCATGCAGCCGGGCCTGACTGCTGTCCTCCCCGCAGAGAAGCCAGGCACCGCCACGTGCGTGGGCTGCGGGAGCCAGATCCACGACCCGTTCATCCTGCGCGTGTCCCCCGACCTGGAGTGGCACGCCGCCTGCCTCAAGTGCGCCGAGTGCAGCCAGTACCTGGACGAGACGTGCACGTGCTTCGTGAGAGACGGGAAGACCTACTGCAAGCGCGACTACGCCAGGTGAGGCCCGGCGACCCCTCCCGGCGGGCGCGCCCGCGGCCCCGCTCTGACCGCCCGCCCCGCTCTGACCGCCCGCCCCGCTCTGACCGCCCGCGGCCCCGCTCTGACCGCCCGCCCCGTGCCCGCCCGCAGGCTCTTCGGCGTCAAGTGCGCCCAGTGCCGCGTGGGCTTCAGCAGCAGCGACCTGGTGATGCGCGCGCGGGACAGCGTCTACCACATCGAGTGCTTCCGCTGCTCCGTGTGCAGCCGCCAGCTGCTGCCGGGCGACGAGTTCTCGCTGCGGGAACACGAGCTGCTGTGCCGGGCCGACCACGGGCTCCTGCTGGAGCGCGCGGGGGCCGGCAGCCCGCGGAGCCCCGGCCCGCTCCCCGCGCGGGGCCTGCATCTGCCAGGTGAGCGCATCCGCGCGCGAGGCCGTGCGCAGGGCTGGCGGCTGGGCCGGAAAGTGGTCACTCGTGTGTTTCTGTGTCTGCGGGCCGGTGTGTGTGCGCGTGCGGGAAAACCGTCTGTCTGCGGGTCTCCGGGAGCCAGGCCGGTGTGTGTGCGGGGAAACCGTCTGTCTGCGGGTCTCCGGGAGCCAGGATGGTGTGGTGTGTGCGTGCGTGCGGGGCGGACTGCGGAGAATTGTGTCCCCCGTGACCAGGGCACAGGGACGCGGCTCCAGGAGCTGGAACAGGGGTGACAGCTGCCGGGGGTGGAGGAGGAGCGCGGGCCTGGCTCAGGCGGCTCCGAGGCCCAACCGCCCAGGAAGAGGGGTGTCCGTGTCGTGTTTTGAGGCCCAGTTTGAGGAACAATTTAGCCAAATGCTCACCGGCGGTGGGGAGGGACGGGGCACGCTCCCGCGGGGACGCTGTGGGCCCTGCGGAGCTGAGAGCGCGGTCAGGGTCCGTGTGCCGGGCGGGGGGCCGCAGACCCGAGCGCCATTCCTGACCCCGGCGGTGCCGTGAGGCCTGGTAATGCCCCCCTAGCACCACCCCCGCCTCTGGCCCTCCGCTTCTTCCCCTATAGAACGAGCAAACCCGGCTGTGCCGGCTGCTTGTAAATATTTATCCAGAACCCCTGGCGGAGTGGCGGGGTTACACCGAATCAGTGCGCAGGAATTCGGGGAGTGCGGACCCCGTGGCGACGCTCGAGTGAGGCAGGATGAAGCCGGTTCCGGGAACCGCGCGCTCGGATCTCCCTTTTGTTTGTCGCGGAGCCGCGGGAATCGGGGCCTGTTTTCCCGGGTGGAGAGAAGGCGAGGCCGGGCGAGGGCCAGGCTGGCAGCCGCTGGGCCGGGAACCCTGGCGCCGTGAGGGAGGAGCAGTACCCAGGCCGGTGTGCACAGTCTGGG
Source organism: Myotis myotis (assembly GCF_014108235.1). NCBI lineage: Eukaryota > Metazoa > Chordata > Mammalia > Chiroptera > Vespertilionidae > Myotis > Myotis myotis. Next base: position 1,569,604 of record NW_023416327.1, read on the forward strand.
CCGAGTGACCCCCCTGAAAGAGAGGGTAGGGCTGGAGGGGCCCGAGGCGCGGAAGGTGAGCCCCCAGATTCAAGCAGCTAGGCGCTGGGGGTCCTCCCGCTCCAGAGGCCGTGGGCGCCTCCTTCCTCTGCCTCCGAAACATGGGCTTTTCCCGGAGGCGATTTCGTCTCCTGTTCAGGTCTCGAGGGCCTCCTGGGTCCAGTAAGTGCAGGAGGCGCGGTTGGGGGCAGCCCCTCCCGCACTCGGGCAGGTCGCTGCGCGCGGAGGGACGGGGGTTCGGGAAGGGGCAACCGACCGTGCGCACCGCCCTCCGAGTGGGGCGAAGAGAGAGAAAGGGGAGGTGAACGGCACAACGAAATCAACGAATAAAAGAGAAACGAAGTCCGGGGGGAGGGCCCGACGGGGCGCGGGCGGGCGGGCGGCGGCAGGGCGCACCGGGAACGGGGGCCCTCGCTCACCGCGGCCTTTGCCCCCCGCGCGCCGGGTGCGAGCAGAGCCCGGGTCCGGCCGGCAGCCCGCGCTGCGCCCGCACGCGCACAAGCCCGCGGAGAAGACGACCCGCGTGCGGACGGTGCTCAACGAGAAGCAGCTGCACACGCTGCGGACCTGCTACGCCGCCAACCCGCGGCCCGACGCGCTCATGAAGGAGCAGCTGGTGGAGATGACCGGCCTGAGCCCGCGGGTCATCCGCGTCTGGTTCCAGAACAAGCGCTGCAAGGACAAGAAGAAGTCGCTGCTCATGAAGCAGCTGCAGCAGCAGCAGCTCGGCGACAAGACGGTGAGGCCGGGCCCGCGTCCTGCGCCCTCCTCCTGGGGAGACTGGGGAGTGGACCTGTGCCTGTGCTTGGGCCTTCAGAGTAAGGCTTTCCTGGGGTTCTGGGCTCCCTAATTATTGCATCTTGAGCTGGGGTCTCCGTGCCCCAAAGGCAGATCTGAGTTGGGGTTCCTGGAGCCCAAATCTGGCCGGTCGTGTCCTGCGTTCCTGGCGAGGAAGGGGACTCAGGCCTGGGGTTCCCTGGCCCCGGGGCTCCCAGCCCCGAGGCCAGGCCGTGGCGGCGGGTTTGTGGGGTTGAGGCCCCCGGGTGGTCTCTCTGGAGAAGGAGGGCTCACCCGGGTGCGGTCACCTCAGGCCGCCAATCGCGCGTCAGCGCCCCGGGCCCCGTCTCCAAGGTGGAGGGAAACGCGCGTGAGCGAGACCTTACTCGCGCGCCCCGCTCACCCTCTGCTCGTCCCCAAGAGCCTGCAGGGACTGACCGGGACGCCGCTGGTGGCAGGCAGCCCCATCCGCCACGAGAGCGCCTTGCAGGGCAGCGCGGTCGAGGTGCAGACCTACCAGCCGCCGTGGAAAACGCTCAGCGAGTTCGCGCTGCAGAGTGACCTGGACCAGCCCGCCTTCCAGCAGCTGGTGAGGCCTCTGAGGCGGGGATTTGGCCCTTTAGCCAGGGAGGGGGGCCAGCGGGGGGGGGGGCGTCGGTGTTGGGGGGAGGGGTAATTCGCTCTAAGGCGGGTCTCCCTGGATTAAGGCGCGCGTAGCAGAGGGATTAGCCAGCGCCTGGGGGACCCGGCCGAGTGTCTGCAGGGCTCGCTCCCGGCCAGGGGCGCGTCCCCAGGGGGGCATCCGACTCAGCCCCGACCAGACGCGCCTTCACGCTCCTCCCTGCGGCCTGCAGGTCTCCTTCTCCGAGTCCGGCTCCCTGGGCAACTCCTCCGGCAGCGACGTGACCTCCCTGTCCTCGCAGCTCCCCGACACGCCCAACAGCATGGTGCCGAGCCCCGTGGAGACGTGAGGGCCCGGCCGCGGACCGGACCGCGCATGCTCCCTGCATGACTCGCCAGCGCTCAGCTCAGCCCAGCGCCCCCGCCGCCGTCACTGTCATTATTGTTATTTAAAGAGAGGCTTCGGAGAGAGGCGACCGGAGGGCCGCGAGCCCAGGGCGCACCGGCTTCCCGGGCCGGAGAGCCCCGCTCCGAGGACCTGCGTGTTCTCGGAACCAGACTTGGGGGCTGCCCAGCGTCAGCCCTGCCCTGTCCTCTCCCCGCGGCTGCGGGGGGACCCGAGGGGCTCCGACGGGGAGAGGCCGGAAGAGGCCTCAAGGAGCAGACCTCGGCCCCCCAAAGCGCATGGCCGCGGGGAAAACAGAATCGGGACTTACCTTGAACGCGTTTAAATTATCCGTCGACGGAGGACAGAGCGTGTGAGCCTTTGCCTAACAGAACGTAAGTTATTGTTATTTATTGTAAGAACCGTCCGTTCGTAGTGGGACGACTATTTTCATCTTAATAAAAAAATAATAACCGGACGCGAGCTGCTCCCGTGTGCCGGGCGCCGCGGGGTCGGGGCCTCGCGCAGTCCTCGCGCCTCGTGCGCCGCCGCCCCGCGTGTCCGCGCCCGACCGGCCGGGCGGGGATTGGGCGCCGCGCGGGGCGGGGCTGCGGCCGGTGGGGTCGGGGTGCGCGGGCGCGCGGCGGGAGGGGCGGCCCCGTGTGCGCGGGGAGCCGCGGCTCGGGCGGCCGCCGTGGGGCGGACTCGGGCCTGGGGTCCCCGTCGCCCCTCGTGGGCCGGCGCCCCGGGCCCTCCCGCCGGCCTGGGCCCCCGGGGCCGGGCGCTGCGGGTCCCGCCGGTGATTAGTTCCCGTCTAGACGGAGGCCGGGCGCTCGGCGGCCCCTTATCTGCGCCGGCATCACCTGCAAGCGATACAGCGCGGGAGCCGGGGCCTCGAGCCCCCCAGAACCAGTCTGGCGTGTCTTCGGTTTATTTTCTTTCCAGGCCCGAATGCCGGGGCGGGGACGGCCCGGGTCACTCGGTGTGACATTTCAAACCCGGCCCCTTGTTGTCCTGAAAACGGGATTGAGAGGTCGCAGGAAATCAGGAGAGATACCGAATCTCCCGCAGCCCCGGGCGAGCGCGCAGAGCCGGGCTCAGGTTTTCCCCTCGGAAAGGTTAACCCTTTGCAGCCTCGCGGGGGACGCGGGCCGCCGGCCCAGCCGCTGCCGTGGAGGAACCTCCGGGTGTCCGTTCCCCTGTCCCTCGAGGGAAATGACCACAAACCCTTCTTGCCCGGGTGGGTTTGCAGGACGGCAGCGCCCCTGCGCGGGGGACGGCCGCCCTCTCGGCTCCCGCAGAGTCCGGCGGGGAGAACTGGGGGGACTGTGGCCGCGGGGCAGGAGTGGGTGCTTCTGCTAAGGGCGTGGGCTGCGGGAGGGCCGGGGCCGCCGTGGGTTCCAGCCGGGCTGAGGGCAGGACTCCCCCCCACCGCCCTCCCCGCGCCCCCAGGAAGCTGGGGACTGGCCGGCAGTTACTGAAAGCGGCGGAGGTGTGGACGTGCAGCCACATTTCTGCTGCCTCCTGAGCGCCAAGGCGGTGGCAGCACAGAAAGGAAAGAGGATTTAGGCATTGGCGCTGCGAACTCACAGATGAGGGGAGAGACCAGGGCAAGAGGACCAGCTCTCCCTCCCCAGTGCCCAGAGTGTCCACAATCAGGGTTATTCTCTGAGGCTTCGCTCCCTCAACTTGGGCCGTTTCCCCCCCCAAACTGAAATACAGGCATTTCTTTTACCTTGTGGCTGGCCATTGAAGACGTGGCTAAACTTCCAACTTAATCTCTAGAAAGCTTTTGATTTATCCAGAATACTGGGTTTTGTCATTTTAAAAAAAGGAAATAGGTTTTTGAATAAAGAATTTCATCAATGGCTGTGAATTAGCTCCGAATTTTTGCTTTTGACAAACTGCAGTTATTTTAATGCTACAAGTGGAAACATCTAGTTCAGTCAATTCTTCCCTTGCCATCCATAATCAAACAATCTAATTCCTGCTTTTGATATTTATGTGAGCCTGTTTGAGTGTTGGGAAATGAAGGAAGTGGTTACTGTATCAGGTTGCTGGCATCTGCCTGTTACTGTATAAAAAAACAGCAGCCCCTCTGCGGGCACATCGTTTCCCAGGTGGGTTCCAGGGAACGCCTTTAACTTTGAAGCTTTCTTACAAAGGTCCCAGGTGAGGTGTCATATCTACCGCCCGTTAGTTACATTAATAAATATGTTTTCATGGTTCCCAGGTCATCTTTAAACATATCCTGTAATACAGTAGGGATTTTCTTGTAAATTAAATTGCCTGTAACAATGACAAGTGTTGTATTTTGTTTACTCAACTTTTACCCAGTTGTGTAGTAAAAAAGTCAGTTAAGAGGCCATAGGTGCAAATTGGGAATTAGTTATTTAACTAGATTCACTTTAGAATAAGACATTCCCAGAGTCTTTATCTAATAACGTGGACAGCTCTCTGAAATTCAGGCAGGAAAAGGTTCCCAGCGTTGGGAAAGTGTGTGGCTATTACGCCAGAAACTTCAAGACGTATTGCAGGACTGCACACTTCTGGGACATTCGGAGCCCCTGAGCCAGTATCCCAACAAACGTTAATATTTAATGGATTGTGGGACAGAAATCAGCCTTTCAAATTAAAATATGGACTAGCTTAAATTTTTCAGAGCGGCAAACACAGTTAAAATAAGACACTGTCTAAAGTTGCTCCGTGGGGGCGGGGCGCTCATCGCCACCCATTTCCTGGGCTGTTTCCCATACAAGCAAGTCCTTGCTAGGATGGGGAGAGGACGCCGTGAATGAATAATAAACTATTCGCAGAGACGTTGCAATCAAGCTGTGATAAAAGCAGGAAATTCAGAGTTTATTAAGCTGATGCAAGGAAGATTAGAGGCTTTTAAACGCGGGTCTGATTGATGTAAAGGTAAACTTCCTTCCAGATACAGGGATTCCGCGCGGTAATGAGGACCGCGCAGCAATCAGACCAGCACCTTGTTGATAGAGGCTGTGCTTGGAGAGGCGGCCTCGGGAGTCAGACGGGCGATGGGAGAGGAAGGGGCATGAGGACTGGGGTGGGGGGTGCCCCACCTTAAAAGGCAAGTTGGGGCCCTCAGTCCTGGCAGAAGGCCGGGCCCCAGGGGAGTGCGGCCTGGAGGAGGCACCTGCTGGTCAGGCAGGTCGGGAATGAGGGGGTTGGGGGGGGGGGCGGGCAGTTCGGTAGGAAGACAGGAGGCCCGTGTTGGGGTGAGGGAGCCGGGAGAGGGGAGTGGAGGCCGGGGGTGGGGATGACCCCTTCCCAGGTCACCGAGGTCCGAGGGTCTGCAGCCGCCTAGGAGGGGAGGGCGGCGGGGAGGTGAGATGGGCCCAGGCTCAGCGGGAGGCTGGTCCGGGTCCCAGCGCCCGGGGGGAGGGGGGAGCACCCTCCGGGAAGGTCCCGCTGGCTCCGACCCGCCCAGGCGGCAGGGCAGGGGGGTGTGGACGGCTCCTGGGAGGGTGATCACGTTGCCTCCATTACTGTGGCTTCGGGCAAACTTCCGACCAGACGAGCATTTGCAAGTGAAAAGCGACTTCTCCGCGGTCCCGGCCGGTGCCCCGCGGACGTGCGCACGGGGCTGGTCGCCTTTGGGTTTGTTTGGAAGCGGAGCTCCACCTTTTCTCTGTAAAACAGTAAAAAACCATGCGCCCGGCGGCCTAGGGACTCAGTAGCTGGGTTTGCTCTTAAAAAAGGGAAGAAACTTCTCCTGCTCAGCCCCTGACCCGAGTCTTGGATCCGATACATTTTCGGAACCGTTTTCCGACCGGAGCCTTGTTGCTGGTCACGCTGATCCTCATCCGACAGGAGCGACTGGGGCGTCACCAGCGCCGGCGGCGGGCGCGGCCTCAGGTGGGGGCCCGGACGGCGGCCAGGTCAGGCCCACGGTCCCTGTGCTCAGCGCCGCCCGCCCGTCAGTCTTTCAGAGGCGGATCTTCCCGGATCTGGACTTTCCTCCGGAGAACAATTCGGTTCGCATCACGGAGGCTGTGCTCCGTCCGAGGGAGGCTCGGTGGGCGGTGAGCCAGGCGCTCACTCACCCCAGTGGCCCCGGATCGTGCGTGGAACTAGAATGCACTCCAGTCCCGAAAGAGGGCGGTCAGGCGGGTTAACTGCGAGTCTTCACTAAGATGCTTCAAGGGCCGGGGTGAGCATTTCCTTTCAAATTTGAATTGTCTTAAGAAAAGTCACCATGACAAACAGAATAAGTTATTTTATTACAAGAAGTAAACAGACTTGCTAATTTTGTGCCTAATTTCACCCATATTACAAATGCAAAGGATATATTATAAGATGGAAGTTACCAAAATGCAAACTATTGTGCATAAACGAAATAAACCCAACTTACAGAGTTAGCAAGTAGAACATGACGTATCTACAGCCATTATAAATAGTTCAAAGTATATACCATATCTACATACGGGGGGAGTATAAACATGTGAAAAAGGGTTTCGTAAGGAACAGTTAGAACATTTGAACAATTTAAATTACTAATGAGGGTACTCAAATATAGAACCAACCAAAACATTTTTTATTTTTCTTTTTTTAAGAAAAACTGTCGAGCTTCCTCCCAGGCCTGCTGAGGAAATCTGTTAGCCAGCTCAAGGTAGTCTTGGGATCCAAGGCATTTTCCTGAGAGAAAAATGGAAAAGAATGAAATGTAAAAGTCAAATTCTTTTAAGTTTAAGAAATTAAAATTATTTTGATATCTGAGTACAAAATGGAGACATAAACTTCAGATAAACTATGACACAATTTATGCAAACAAGGTAACTGATCTACTTATAGTATAAAATATACAATATATTTGAGTCACAATCTATTTTATGCTTCTAATGTATTTAGACATTAACCCCTCTGTAAAACATTGTGAAAAAATTTCTTTTGGATTCCAGAGTAGGAAAATAGGGTAAAATAAGTATAGTAACAAAATAAAACGACAATCATAATCTGTCCTTAAATTAGACTTGAAAGGGTAAATATGTATGTAAACTTGACATATTTTCTAAAACCGTCTATTTGGTTGAACACTTTGAGTGACGGTCACCTATGGAACCGCGGGGACGGTCAGGGGTGTAAGCACAGCAGCCACTCGCACAGGGGGCGCCGAGCAGCGAGCACCGGCCCAGGCGTGTGCTGCAGGGCTGCTCACACTTAGGGGTGCACACGGGTAACCAGCTCCAATGACCTGAAATGTTTTCTGGGGACAACAGAAAGCTCCCCTGAAGGGAACAGGTCTCCAGGGACAACTTGGTGGGGTGTTCTCATTTGCTCACTGTGTGCGGATTAAAGCACTGAGTGGGGAAAGCGTGGGAGTCCGAGAAGAGGGGTCCGGGGAAGAAAGAGGTGGAGAGTCCACAGCCTCAGCCCTCCAGGCAGACAGGCAGCGCCTGGGACTCTGCCTGCCTGACACGCGCCAACGGTGACTCATCCTCCGTCAGGAGGGGCCTCTGCACTGCTCACTGCAGAGAAACTGCTGTCCAGGCACCAATGCAGGCACCGGATTCCTGTGGCATTTTCACATCTTCACAAACTTCAACGTTCTCTTGTCAGAAACAGTAACTAACGATGCTGACTTTCCCCAAGGAGCCCCCATAGCTTTCCTCTTCAGGCTGTAGCTGAGTCAGGGCGGAACTGAACTTGCACGTCTGGCTTAGACAAATGGGACCAACTGTGAGGCTGACTTTAATTTCTAAAAGGGGCACAGCTTTCTGTTTACTCATCTGAGTCACTAAAACGTGACGTTTTTCATGATATTATTACAAGCTTATATTTTCATCTTTGTACTTTTCAACACTCGCCCAGTGTGTGTGTGTGTGTGTGTGTGTGTGTGTGTGTGTGTGTAACAATCCAAGATGACCCCCCACTGCCGCCTGCCCCCCAGTAAGGACTGCTCAGTGGGTGCCCCAGGGGGTCCTGCTGGAGGGGCCCCTGACTGGCCACTTGAAAGGCTATCAAACTAACGGGAGAACCAAGGTCTCAATCAGAGACGCTTCTCGACGGTCACAGAGCCACCTGCACGCCTCAGTTACTGTCTAGGAAGCAAAATGTTGTAAACAGTGAAGATGCTCTTTAAAACTCCACATCTCCAGTTTGATCTCAGGAAACTCCTCAGCAGGAAAACTACAGGGAAAAACCCTTGTAATCTGATGGCCTTTTCTCCATGGAGAACAATTTTACATTTCTTATTTCAAATAAAAAAAGTCAAGTACTTGAATTTAGGGCCAGTATGGGTTACTATCACTAATAATTTTATTCTGAACACGAATAGGGGACCAAACCTACGTGATTCCAGTATTTACGTGAGTAACATAGGCCAATATTAATGGTCTGATTGTCTCCTGTATTACTAATTTAGTAATTATTCACCATTTATTCTATCTTGCATGAGGCGAGTATAAATTTCACAAAGATATTTTTGTGCTTTTCTTTTATTCCCATAGATTTCTCTGTATATTCTTTTTATTTTATTTTTTATTGAGTTTTAGAGAGATTGGAAAAAGGAGGGAGAGAGAAACATTGACTGGCTGCCCCTGCATGCGCTCGGACTGGGGATCAAACCCGCACCTGGGCCTGTGCCCTGTCGGGAAGGAGCCAGCCACCTTCTGGCACACGGGGTGGCGCTCCACCCACCGAGCCACAGGGCCAGGGCTCTGTACATTCTGACACATTCATGCTGATGACAAAACTGATTTTTTATTGACTGAAATACACTTGGTGTCTGAATCTCAACTATTTTAGGCAAAGTAAGCAATGATTTCTCCACGGGCTCCGAAAGGTGAAGTAAGAAACATGTCCGCTCACGAACAAGCACGACATTCAATCTGAAGAGACATACCTCTGGGCTGGTACGGCTGGTTAGCTGCCTGGCTGTGACTCTGTGCAAAGTCCTGTGCAAGATGAGAAACGCGTTTTTTACCAAAACCACAAGCAGAGAACCTCACTGAGCGCAGCTTTAAAGCTGCTGAATTCAGAGACAATGATTCTGCACGAATATCTTGGAGCCCAAATATCAAAGCTGGGGAAACTGATGCTATGCATCCCGTGTCCCTGTAACTTGAAGTTACACGGAGACGACTCTCAGACTCTGCTCGACTACCCCAGGGCTAGGCCGCTGCTACTGCGGAAATGGCAATTTCACTTCATAGCTAACAAGCTGAACACTTTAGTCACATTTACTGTCTTACACAGATTATTAACATGTTTTTAAAGCACAACTATTAAAGCTCTTATGTATTCTGCAGCTAAATTTTAAAGTCTGCTAATTTTACTTTCACATGGAAAATGTAGAATATACAAAATTTCAGAAACTACCAGCTCCTACCTTTAATATCATTTTCTAGTGATTATTATTTATCTAAAACACAGGGACCTTGCAGAACCATTTTATAAGCTAAAATCTAATATATATTAATTCACTTCACAATTATTTATAGAAAAAAAATTACTTGATTTAAATCCAACATTTTATCTCAAATAAGCACTGTAAGATATTTGTGTAGCATTTACAGAATTTGTGTTAAAATATATGTGAAATGTGTTAAATTTATATTCACTTACACTTGAATGTGTGTTGACTGTAATAGAGCAGATTTAGAACTAGTTTGAGATGAACATCAGGTGAACTTATGTATATGTATGTATATGTATACATACATATACATATACACATACACATATATACACACACATATATATATATACACACACATATATACACACATATATATTTACTACTTTAGATTCTGATATCATTTGTATTTTTACAAATTGTTTCCCAAGCAGTTGAAAATGTAATGGATTAAGGTGAGACAGACACAAATTTGCTCTTTGCTCAACTATCACTGTCTTGGTTGAGGGCCCTCTGTTTGGGCCAAAAGCTGCACCCATAGCCCTGGCAGCCCCGACCCTCTCCTGCCGTACTTTCCTCCTCACATTCACACTAGTGGACAAGCTGCCTGTTTTCTGTCTGACTCCCCGCCTCAATGAAAAGTCTATGGGGGCAGGTTTTATGTTTCATCCCTTGCTGCGATGCCAGTGCCCAGAGCAGGGTGTAACCTGGAGGGACCACAAAGTACCGAATGGAAGAAGGAACCATCTGCGTTTAAGATCACAGTCTGAAACGTAATTTTTATTGAATTCAATCCCAAGGTTCCCAGAATATATGTAGAATCCTAACTCTTGCTATGATGGTTACAGAAGACTTTATTAAGACTTTGATTTAACCATATGACACTTTATGAAAATTTGTGCCTGACCTGTAGATTTGAATATCTTCGAAAACTTTTTCAGAAAATGAAACCCAGGCTCAAACAAAACAACTAAGCTGAAAATAAAAGATTTCTAAACATAATTGACCCAGTTGTGTTATATTTGAAAGAAAATGGAATGTTTTCATGAAATAAATACGACGACAGAGGAAAACCACCGGCTAGCTATGAACACACATTAAAGGAGAGCCAACGTGGCTGCTGTCCTGCCAGCGACCGAGTTAGTGTCGATGTGGAAACACTGCTTTGCTCAGTGCAGCACCGATTACAGACTTCCCTCAACCAGAAACAGGAGGCCGTTCTTAAAAGTTGTAGATTTTCTAAAGGCAATATAACAGGTTTTTGTTACACACACAGATGTGTGTGTGTATGAATAGTATTTATTTAAACATTTACCAATACACTGAAGTTCTAATGGATCTTCCCTCAGCAATCATTCCCTGTCCCTCACAGCCAGACTAAATGTGAGGTGAATGTGACGTTAAGGCCTTCGCGAAGCCTGGCCGTCCTTTGGAAACATCTTGGTGTGGGCTTACCGTTGCAGCACTTTCCTTGAAATCCTCCAGTAGAAACTACACAACACTCAACCCCCCTCTCACCACCCGACATCTTGTGAATCATTTCCAAGCAGAGAGGCAGGTGAACGCCCTAGCAGGTGGGCGGCTGGCACCTGCCCCTGCAGACAGCGGCCAGCGGCCAGCGGCGGCTCGCACAGCTGAGGCAGGCCGCACGGAGGTACCTGGATGAAGGCGGCCAGCAGGACGCAGCTCATCTCCTGCTCCAGGATGACCTTGTTCTGGCCGTTGTTGTAACAGGCGGCGATGAGCGACGGGAACAGCACCTTGACCAGCCGGGGGTCGCTGAAGTACCGGAAGGGCAGCTGGCACAGCTGCTGCAGCACCGTGGGGTGGCGGCCGGACTGCACGATGACCTGGGACAGAGGAGCAACCCGGTCAACTGCCAGCCGCCGGCCGGCCCTCCCCCTTTCCATGGGCAAGTGCCGGGAAGAACCCCGGGGACACGTGGAAGGAGCGGAAGGAGGAAAAGACTCCCACTCCTCACTGACCTGGATTTCAGTGACACAGGAAAGGAGCAGACAAGAACCTCATCTCCTAACTCGAAAGGATTCCAGAAGTTCTGCAGCCATTGACGTTACTAGAATCGTGATGACGGTCCAGCAGCCGTGGACCAGGACATGCAGCTGTAACCACGCCCCCCCCCCCCCCCCCCCGGGCAAAAGCAGAACAGCCATTTCCCTTAGACCTGCACACAGCCCCCTCCCCAGGCAGACGCCCTCGGGCAGCCCTGCCCACTGCAGTCCCTGACCCGCTCACAGAACACATGAACATGGATAAATCTATTCTGTGTGCAGACCAGCCCTGGAAGAGGGGATTGGAGGGGAACGAGCAGCTTCGGCCCAGGCTCCCAAGGTCCCTCCTCCCACCCGCCCTCCTTATCTGTTTCCATCGGTGCCACGGAGACGAAGAGGAGAATTGTTTAGAGAAACGTGGCCGTGGCCGTGCAGCAGGCGAGGCTGACGGCTGTGCACATGCAGTTAATGGGCTTGTAGGGAGCCCTCCTCACTCACCCCCGGGGCCTTCATGATAAACTCAGAAATGTCCACATCAGATCTGTTTCAAGTAACCTCGGCCGGACAGTTCTCACAGAAGGGCAGGGACACGGTAAAGCCGAGGCCGGGACTGTAAATTGTACTTGGAGAAACACCGTTTTACAGGTACACCCCCAGACAGGACTGCATTCAGATTAAAACCAGAGGGAAAGAACGCCACGGCAGAGGCAGGAGAAACATAAATTACAGGGATTTACAAGTTTTCAAAGCACTTTTAACAATACTTTAAGAACACACGCTCAGATGGTAATGCAGCCTGGTTTAAGAAGAAAATCAACAAAGTAATAGTTCACATATTTCAGTTCAATAGCTAAAATGACATCAAAAACCTTTAGAGAATGCTGATAGGGACTTGTTAATACCTTCAAATCCAGCAGGAATTTTAAAGACGCGCAGCCGTGACCATTCAGCACATGGCTGTGTGCTGCCGTGTCCGACGCTGGCTGAGAAAAATGTGTCCTATCATCCGCTTTACTGATAAAGCGTTTACCTGCATCGTTATTCTAATCATTAGATACAAGTCCGTGGCACAGCCAAATGGTCCCCGCCTTAGAGTTCACAACGATCCCGTTATGAGAAGTCTCTCCCCTTTAGCTTTTTCTGTGGAACCTCACTGTTGAAATGCTATCAGAAGACACCCCACTGGCCAGTCTGGCCGGCACAGGCACAATGACAAAGACGACAACACCGGGGTCTTGGTAAACGAGACAGAACAGGGGTGCCCGGCGGGACCCTTCCCCCTAGACCCCTGCCCCTCACTGAGGTGGGCAGAGCCCTGGGGGCCTGTCAGACCCCCAGGAACAGGCAGAGCTGCCCGTGGAGGAGGAGTTTACAGGTCACAGTGCCGTGAGGTGACCTGCCAGCGGCCACGACTTTTAAGCCTCTTGTCGGTGAAGACACTAATGGACGCAGGCAGGTACCTGGGGGTGAGGAGATCTACCCACAGGACCACCCAGGACAGACCACCTGGGCACAGGCTGGGGTGCACGAGGGGTGGTGAGAGCCGCACCCCGGCTTGGCTGTGAGCCAGCAGGACATCTGGTCAGTACTGGCCTTGGAACCACGTGTCACACATTGTGGGCAGCCAGGGTTTGCAGCACGGAGACTTAGGCAAGACTACCGCTGGGTGAGTCAGGTGGGCTGGTGGCATCAGCAAGCGGAACCGTTGATGGGTTTGGGCTGAGCGCTCCCTTAGGGGTAGGAACCAAGACTGGGATGCCAACAGCCCGACCTGGATGCTCAGGACTTTGGGCACCAGGAGAGAGTTGCCCGAGAGGCTCTGGACAGACTGCGGGGTGAGGGGGGCTCCGTTTTACTCTGTCCAGTCCGTCCTCCCAGGCCACAGGTGGTCACACCCCTTGGATCGCCGAGGCGTTCTCAAGGCAGGAGACAGTCAACAGAGAGGCACCGCGCGGCATGGAAGCTGCTGAATGAAAGGAATGTACACAGTCGGGGAAAGCTCAGTTTACAATACGCTGTTTCTCTCTATCCGCGTTCCCGACGGAGCTGGCACTAAATCGGGGGCTGCTGGTCACCTTTGTTTACAAAGGTGGGCACTACCCTGGGCCTGGCCACTGCCCTCCCTCCGGGCATGCAGGCCGACGCCAACCACGGGCTTCTCACAGAGCTCCTGCCGCGGCTGGGAGCGGCCTGGGCGGCAGACAGGGACCAAGAACGGCCCACCACACCGAGAGACCGCCTCAAACCCGTCGGCCCCTCCGCCGGTCGTGTGATCCTGGGCAAGCTGCCCCAGTGCTCTGGTTTGAAGGTGGAGAATTCCTTCAGAAGTAAACTTCTTAACGACGTATACAAACCATTTCCAACTGGTGTGCCAGTGTTTCTTACCACATGCAACACCTGACTATTCAGGCAGGGCACTGACCTCTTTTCCCTTAGATTATTAAAAAAGAAAAAAAGGACAATAGACATCTGGTGCGAATCCATCAAAATTATACCTGTTCTTTTTTTTTGGTCAAATTGGCAAAACTTAATGTATTTTTTGGCGTGCTGTAGAATTTTACCAGTTAGTGTATGTGCGCCATGAGATGCAAAGGCTGAAAATCACTGATGCACACACACCCCTACGCGGACATCCCGTTGGCGCCCAAATAAAGAGCACACAGGGCCGGGGTGCTGGGTCTCGAAACAGATTCTCTCATTGAGAAGCAGATGCCCGTGTCTTGAGTGTGAGGCAGACGAGCAGAAACTGCCTGCCTGCACTGGAGCACGAGAGCTTCCTGCCTCCACGGTCCGTCTGGTCCTTCTCTGTCGCTACGACCCACTGAGGAAGGGGATCTTTGCCCAGGGCCCTGTCCTCGCCACTTTGTTAGTATCACGGGGGTCGGGGGAGAGAGGGAAAGAGAGAACCCCCACTCCCTCCTCTTTGGAAGCAGGGGCTTGAGAACGAGGAGGCTGCATGCTGGCAGTGTGCCCGGCCTGGTGGAGAGAGGGCCGGGAGACACAAACATGGGCGTTAGAGAGGAATCTGGTTTAAAAAAGGAAAAGAAGATGGAAGGTGGAGTAGACAAGCCTGCTGACTCTTTCACCTGCTGACCCCTGGCCACTCCTGGCCTCTGGCTCCCATCGGTGTGCCTTCTACCAGGCGGCAGAGACCCGGGTACATTGAGGGCCAGGTGAGGTCGGCAGGCACGGACTGAGTCTCGGGTCACGTCTGTGGGGACAGAGGCCATGCTTCTCGCTCTCAGGAGATGAATGACAAGAAGCGCAGGGGCCTGAGGCATCCGAGAGGGAAGGACGAGGTCCTAGGAGAGCCACGAGGGAGGCTGCCCCGCACGCAGGGAATGCGGACATACCTGCAGGGCGGCGTCCCACCTGGCGCCTGGGAACTGCAGGTGGAGGAGTTCCAGGAGAGAAGCCGGGTGCCTGCTGGCCCGTCACAGCTCAGGCTGCCGCCATGTCACGCGGCCTCGACAACGGAAATCCGCTTCCTACAGCTCTGGAGCCCGGGAATCCGAGGTGGAGCCTCTTCCTGGGTGCAGACCGACCCCTCCCTGGCCTCTTGCGCGCGCGCGCGCGTGTGTGTGTGTGTGTGTGTGTGTGTGTGTGTGGACAGACAGACCTCTCCCCAGGGCCACCGGTCCTGCCTCATCAGGACCCACCCCTATGGCCTCATTGGACCTTAGTTATCTCCTAAAAGCTCCCCCCCCCAAGTGCGGTCTCGGGGGGTTAATGTTCAACATGGACCGGGGGGGGGGGGGGGGGCGTGGAGGGGGCGGGATCACACAGTTCAGCCCAAAGGTGCAGCTGTGACTCCTCCTCCCCGGACGGAGGGACGTCTCATCCGAGAGGCTGCCCTCACCAGCTGCGTGCCAGCCAACCCTCGGCGGCCACAGGCCCCGCACTGCCGGCTCAGGGGACTGTCAGGAGCCCGGCTCTGGTCAGTTAACCAACTGGAGCTTCCGGGGCCTTTCTATAAAGGGGGGGGGGGGGGGGGGCGGGCGGGATGGCAGCTTCAGGGCTTAGCTGAGGCTCACACGAGGCATCTGTGACCAGAATATAAAAGCCACGTAGCGATGGGCACTGCTGCCGTGTCCTCTCCAGTGGCATCTGCTCCCACCGAGGGGCTTGCAGGACCGGAGCCCCTCCCAGGTGAGGCCTAAGGCATGTTTTCCATCATCCCAGCCGCCTCCCCATGAAGGCACTCGCTGGGCAGATCCGGCAGCGCCGGCCCTCGGCTGCGGCGGGGCCTCGGCAGCATCTCCAGCCCCTGGAAGCCACAGCCTGGCCTCCCCCGACCCTGTGCCCACAGGACCAGGACGAGCTCCGCACACAGCGGGGTGCCAGGGGGAGCTGGTGGGTGTAGGAGGGCGTCCTGATGGCTCTGAGGAGGGAGAGTCCCGGCAGGAGCACGATCCTAGAAACAAGCGCAGAGGCTCAGCCGACCGTGTGCTTCCAGTTGCTGTGCCCAACGTGCCAAGGGAAACAGGCAGAGGGCAGAGCCACAGAGGGAGCCGTGGGCCCGCGTCATCAGCATGAGCTTCCTGTGGAGCACAGGGAACCCTCATGCTCAGGAAGCCTTCCAGGCAGCACAGCCAGAGACCCGCTCCTTCCAACCGAGACAGGGCGGCAGCCGCTGCGCCTTCCCTCCCGCCCTGTGCGGCCCTGCTGGACGGCGAGGCTCGTCTGTGCCACCGGGGGATCCACCCGCATGTCCCTCGTGAGCTGGATGGTCTGTCTGCCTCCACGTCCCGTCGCCTCGGCCTGCACAGCCAGCCCTGGTCACACAGTGTGTCCGGGGGAGGGCACCGGGGCCTCGCGGCTGGGACAGGCCTCCCTCTGCCACGACGCTGTGAGGACGACGAGAAGGTGGCCGTCTGCAACCTGGAGGAGACCCTCCTGGGCCCCAGCCTGGCATCCTGACCTCGGGCTTCCAGCCGCAGACAGAACAAGTGTGTGCTGCTCACCAGCCCGGGCCCTTGTTTCTGAAGGGACTGAGGCCCCTGCAGGATGGGCCGCACGCGGAATCCTCAGGGCCCTGGGCACGGCCGCAGGCTCCCGGCCGGGTTACGGAGAGTCTGGGGAGGCCCGTCTCTTGGTGGTGCGGGTGGACGCCGTCTCCAGGACACTGCGCGTAGGACCCCCTCACCCGCAGGGCAGAGCCGGTCGGGCAGTGGGTGCAAAGGCCCTCCTCAAGGCCTCATTCTCTTCGCACTCTCTGTGGTGGGCAGATGGGGGTGGGTGACCATCCTCTTTCATAACAAAAAAGATGATGTTCAGAAACTTCAAAAGACTGTCCCAGGTCCCCAGGCAGCCCCGGGGTGCTGAGTGCTGGCTTCCCGCTCACCCTCAGGCCCCTGCAGGGCCCTCAGATGCGAGGCGCCCCTCCCTGGCACAGGGCTGGCTCTGTCGCTGCGCCCGAGCTCGTCCCGTGCCTGCCGCCAGCCGGCTTCTCACAGTCTTGTCCAGACGGAGATGAGGACGACACACCGCCATCCAAACAGATGCCGACCGGCGGACACAGACCCCCAGCACGAAGGCCTCCTCAACACTCAGGTTCTGCTGGGCGAGGCATCCAGTGACCAGCTCTCGGCCTTGTCCCAAACGACCAGACGGAAGAACTGAACGAGAGGAACGGAGGGGGCAGGGCTGACGCTCAGGGGAACCTGCTGGGCACACGACTGCATGAGCTCCGTCCCGGACGCCGGCAGTCAGCTGCCTGGGGGTCTGAGTGTCTGCAGTCTGGCCTGACATTTCTGGAACAAACACTATCGTGTACAACAGGCTGATGATGCTGATCTGTGGTATCACCTGAGTACTTTTCCCAATAGTTACATTTAAAGAAGAAAAAGGGAAGTGGGGTGACGTGCTGAGTAGCCGTAGGTCTGGTCTGAAGGTGCATCCGGCCTGGGAGAGTGTGCGGATCACACGTCTGAAAACGACAACGCACACTCCCTTCCTGGGACCGCAGGAGAGGCCTGCAGAGGTTCCATCCTGTTACATAAACGGAAACACCCGCCTCTCCTCCAACTGTGACGGCCTGGAGTGCTGCCAGGAGCCAGGAAGTGAGCGAGCAGACAAACCGCCCATTCATCCAATGTTTGCGGAGCATCTGCTCCGGCCAAGGGGGACGAGGCACCTGGGAAGGTGGTGACGAGTGAGAGCCATCCCTGCCCTCGAGCAGGGCCCAGTCTTCCCACAGCCCATCTCTTCTCCTTGCAGGGAGTTCTGCAAGCTCCAGCTCAGTCCCGATTCTCATGTCAGAGCCAGGCTATAAAAGTGATCGGTTTCCCAGTCCTTGCTGTCAGCTCCATGGGGACGCTGTGCCCCTAGTACCTTGCATGGTGCCCATCCCGTTCCTGCAAAGAGCAGGTACTCATGGCTCTGGGGAGGGAAGGCATGAGGACCAGCTCAGGTTCCCAAACCTACATCCAGTGCTGCGATGACCCATCTTTGCATTTGCAAGAACAGCTGGCTGGCTGGGTCCCTTGGCCAGCACCCCACCGAGTCCCAGGCTCCTGGCACTGCGGTCCGAGAGCAGGGGCAGGTCCTCCCGGCGCCCTGCGAGCCGGCCTCTCAAATCTAAGGCCACCCAGTTCTGTCGGTCAGTGTGGCTGGGGGTGAAGTCAGACAGAATGTGTACAGACGGCTAATCTCACCAAGGCAAAGTCTTCATGCCTAAGAATTCTTGTTTTGTTTTCCCTTTTCTTGTCAGAGACAAGATGTCCTCACCTGAGGGGTGAGAGCAGGTGTCTAGACATCTGAATGCACCGAGAGAGACAGCCGCGAGGGTCCGTAGATCGTTGGAACAAAGCATATTTTTGTAGCAGAGCAGAGACAAAGTCACGTTGCATTCCTTCTGCGAACAGGTCCTGCTGCAAAGCTCCAGCGAGGGTGGCCAGGCCAGCGCATTGCTCCTGACAAGTCCTGTCACACCTGCAGCCGGCCGGGCCTGGCGGCCAGTGACCTTCATGAATCACGACACACACACACACACACACACACACACACACACACGTGCGTGCGGTACCGGAGGATTAGGAACGCCATGGCAGGACATGTGGGGGCAGGAGCGGGTGGCGGAGGCGCAGACCTAACAACGCCTGAAGGTCCCAATACTCCCAGGGGCTTGGAAAGCTGGTGCCCGACCCCCTCCCAGGCAGCCCTGGGTGAGCGAGGGTCATCCACGCAGCGCCTGCCACCTCCCAGCAGCCGACGGGGAGCGTGGGTGCATTCCCCGAGCACTTACCGGCTGCCCAGCACTAGTCTGTCTGTGACAATTTTATTTAATCTTAAAAATATAATAGCAGTCACATCTCTTTGTAGTCCGTTTACTGCTTTCTCAAGTGAAATAAATGGTCTCTCGGATTTCCCCGCTTTCATCTCTGCTCTAAGCACCGGAGGATAAGGTTCCAATTAGGGGCCAGGAAAGGCTCCCCGTCATTCATGTCAGGCGTCTCCCGGTCGCTCCCTCACACCAGCTCAGGGCACCTCCGGGCTCCGTGGAGGGTTTCAGAGAGAATTCCCCGGGTGAGAGGTCTCCCTTCCTCCGACCTGGGCCCACGGTGCTGAGTGGAGACCCTCTCGCTGCCTGCCCGACCGCATCTGGTGGCCACCGGGCAATGTGTCCTGCTCAGCAGGGCGTGGCCCTGGGAAGGGGAGGGGCAGCGGGGCCAGAGCAGCGAGTGCAGCCCAGGACCCTGACGGGAACCCTGGTGCTTCCACATCCTGGGGTCCACACAGGGTCCCTGTGCAGGAGACGTCAGCGCTCCCAGCAGCTGGGGATGGTGGCTGGAGGGGAGGGCGTGTCGAGGCTGAGCGGTGGGCACTCGGGCCTTTTCCCCGTGAGAGCAGGGAGGCCCCCCATGATGACCTCGCACCGCACAGAACCGCCCCGCTCTGGCCCCGGCTCTGTGCCATCTAGTCCAACGTGCACAGCCGGGAGGTGGCAGCCGCGTGGTTGCACGTTACAGAAGAGCTGCAGCACCGCAGGGAGCGTCCGCCGGGCGCAGAGCTGGCTGTGGGGCAGCTGCCTGGTGCAGAGCCCACGCCCTCTCCTCAGGCTACAAAACACTCCCCTTGTCTGAGAGGGCGACCGCGGCTGACTGCTGCCCGGGCAGGTCTCTGTCGAGGTGGGCACCACCTGCTGACACGTGAAGGGTCCCAAAGGGATCGAAGAAAACCCTTCAGAATGCCCGCATCAGCTTGCTGCCGAGATGGACGACACGTGCTCTGGGGTCGGTGAGTGCAGACTCTCCCACAGCGCGCCGGCTTGGAGTGGGGCTACACCAAACGGCTTTTTAAAAAACATCCGTCATCACACATCACAGATTTGCTAGGACAATGCACCAACTCGGTGAGCAAAGATCCCAAAGGCACCCGCTCCCCCTGCCCCCGCCCCCACCACACGGGAGGCAGGGCTGGGGCGTGCACCATGCTCCCTCATGGCAGTGTTTTCTCACAACAGGATTTGCCAGACACGAAACAGAAGTTTCCTTTGGTTCTCAGAATCACTGGCTCCAGCAAAACAAAACGAAGGAGTTTCTTTTAGAATAGATTCGAAGATAAGTAAGTTACAGTGTCCAAGAAACGGCTTACATTTTTAGCTGCCAGTCAGTTCAGGAGGTTTGGTCAGTGAAGCAGAAGTGCTGTGTCTTTCAAAACCTGGGGCCGTTTTAACCTTTTCTGCAGGATCATCCCGAAGGGTGATGTGTCATCTTGACATCTGATCCTTCATTCGGCAAATATTTACCAGGTAATTGCTACCCGCGTGGCACTGCTCTCGGCACCGGCATTTAGTGGGATGGCTGGGAGTGGGAGACAGAGTCAACAGGGAAATGTCAGGGGCAGGTGCCACCAGTGAGAAGGAAAACAGAGCGAGGCAAAGAAGAAACAGGACCATGGCCGACAGGAAAGGAAGCCTCTGGGAGCAGGACAGGTGGCACCCATGTCCCCGAACCTGCTGGTTTCTTGGGAAAAGCATTCCAGGGAGAAAGCAGCAAGGACAAGGCTGTGTTTATGGAGCAGCCAGGAGAACAGTGGCAAGAGCAGGGGCTGTGACTGCCGTACTGAGAAATGAAAACGGTGACATGTACCTACTTAGGCTGGTCTGGCCATGACCTCCCACGCGTCTCGCATGATACAGTCACACGCCATCAGACAGGAGGGTAAAGCCCAGAGAGGGAGGGACTCACCAAGGCCACCCAGCTGTGCAGCCGGGACAGGACCCACGACCCTGACGGCCGCCCCAGTAGCTGTTCGACGGCATCGGCGTCTGTGACCCACAGGGTCTCCCGCTCCCGCTCCCGCTCCCATCTCAGGAGGTGTTTTCACTCCCTTTCCCGGGAGGTGTGGGCTCCGCCGAGGCTGCGTCTGCTCCAGGGATCGGCCGGCAGCCACCGGCCAACGCGTGGGGCTCCTGACAACTTCTCAGGGTGGTTTGTGCAGGAAAAAGGGCCCCCGACGTGAGCACGTGTTGGGAAGCTCGCCGAAGAGACGAGGGGAGTAAAAAGTGTCTTTTATTTGGATTCGGTGATGTGGGCGACATTCTCTGCCATCAGCCAAAATTGCTAACTGGCAAGTGCCATTCTAACACCAGCCAGGTCACTCACTAAAAGTCTTAAAATAAATATTTAAGCAAAACTTACTTTTAACTAGGAAATTTATTGTGCAACTGACTGAATTTTACTTTTGAGGGGGAAAAGCCATATTTTTCTCTGAGCTGAAATACTGAGAGTAACTCCAAAATGGTTATATTGTCGACACCCCAGGCTCATCCTCAGACGTGGCATTTACTGTGTAAGAGGAAGGTGCGTGTCACGCAGAGAAGCCGGATGCAGCGTGACAGCTAAGAGCGAGCGGCCCACACGCACTGAGAGCAGGGAGGCCTGGGGCCCGGCGGCCCTCTGAGCCCACAGTGGACTCCCTCCAGGGGGACAGGCTGGGGAGCGCACACGGGGGTGTGACCGAGGACCCTCGCCTTGGAGAACGGACAGTAAGGATGTTGGAGCAGGACTTGGGCTGCCTCTGAAGGCTCGGAGCTGGAACCGGCTGGAAAGCTGTGCCCTGGGAACACCCGCTCTGCGCCCCTGAGCCCCGAGGGAGCAGGACTGGGAACAGCCCTGCTCTCGTTTGCAGGGAAACGGCCGAGGGGAGGACAACAGACAGAGTTTAGGGATGATTAGTCCATTAACGTTTGGGTTTTCTTACTAAATCACCAAATTGTACAAGACCTGGAAAATGCAGGTCACAGCTCAGGCCGATCTCGTTCCAAGAGCCTCACCGTCCAGCTCATGCTGCTCTCCCCGGGAGCCCGCAGGAGGCCGCGCACATGCAGGGCGGACAGTTACATGATGCATGGACTTCCCCACAGAGGCGCTGACGGGGACGCTGGGCCACAGCGACCCTTCCCTTCAACTCTCCTCAGAGGTTCGGACTCTGACAGCTGCACTCTCTGGGGTCTTTCCAAATGAAACGTCCGTCACTAACCAAAATGAATATGCAAAGGCGCTTATTCCCCATCCAGCAGTACGCAGGCCGTCAAGTCATTTGTCACTGAGTTAATGTAATTATCAGGGCACTTTTAATTATCCCATATAAAATGCAAATAAGGGGAAGGGCTCACAGCACATGCTAATTGTGTTCATTATAATAATTAAATGGGAAGAAAGTTACGGCGAGTCCTGATGTGCCACACAATAGACGGATGCTTCTGATCTGACCCAACATTTTAATGAGAGACGGCGACCCTTCAGAAAGGTGACCCCCACACGCGGGGCACCACGTCCACAGCAGGTTGTCTGCTGAAGGCGCCCCAGGCCTCAGGGCTCGGTCCTGCCAGCTCACAGACCGAATGGGTGCGGGTCCTTCATGCAGAACCGTGAGCTGACAGCACAGCGTGGGCCTGGCTCACGGGGGAGCATCCAGCACCACCCACTTTTTTAAAACTGATTTTACTGTGGCAAATACATGAAAGTTACTATTCTAACCATTTCTAAGCCCACAATTCAGTGGCATTAACTGTACCCACAATACTGTGCGACCATCGCCATCATCCATCTCCAGAACCAATCTACCTCTTAGCTGAGCCACAAAGTCCCAGCTCCAGAGGGAAAATGCTTTCTCTGAGATCACACAGCCAGGGACGGAGTGGGGTTAGACTCCGGCTTGTTTCCTAGCCTGTGGTCCACCTGGCGCTCATCGGACACGCATTCACGGCTTCCCAGGGCCTTTGCGGCTCCAGAGTCAGGCACACAGATGTCCAGGCGCAAGGACCCGCAGGGTGGCAGCGTCTCAATGCCTGGGTACCCTCCCGGCCCGGGTACACGTCAGGGATCACCAGTAGATGGGGCTGTGGACATCCGATTTCCTTGAGCGACACGGAATGAAATGAAACGTACACGGGGTGGGCTTTGCAGGACCTGGAATCTAGTCCTGGTCTTAGTGGTTCTTACGCCATCTCAGGGCTGGCATCACCTCAGAACCCCAGTTCCTCACTGTCCACGAGGCAGGACAATTCCTGCACTTGCAGCCGCACTGAAGGGCTCAGGGGTCCCAGGGCAGCGGATGGGAACCATTTATGAAGAATTCCACAAATATCAGGGATTATGCTTAGAAACAGCATCGCTAAGGCCCAGTGCTCAGTGTTTGACAATTACTATCGTTTATATTTCTGACGATTTCTGCTGTATTTTACCCTATTCTTTCTTCTCAGAGATTGCTGCACTTTAGCCACTGCCTTGGGCTGAACTGACCTCTCTGACCTTCCCCTGAACCGGAAGTGGGTGTCCAGGTTGGTATCCAGTCCTTCTGGGAGGCAAAGGGTTGACAGGGATGTCTGGCTCTTTCCACCTTTCTGATTTCTTCCTCGCAGCGAGCTCACCCTGAACAACTACCCACGTGGCACTGACCAGCACCAGGTCTCTGTCTCCTCGTGTTGCTACTTAATGTGTTTTCTTGTTCCCGCGTGCTCACTCTTGCTTGGCCGCAGGCCTAGGTCGGCTGTCACCGCCACCTGCAAACACCAGCTCCCGATCCCATTTCCCATCCTGCCTGGTGAGCCCAGAGACTCAGAGCAGGTGCTTCACCTACAGGAGAGGACTAGTCCGTGACCAGCGTCACAGGAAACTCTCGGAAAGTCCACAGGATTCTGAGCTCCGTAATTCTCACCCCAGAGTGGTTAGCGGAGCTTGAAACTGTCCCTCACCTTGGCTGCCGTGAAGAAACCGCCTGTGCGATGGCGTTGGGGCCTGAAAGGGGCGTGCTCAGCACCACCCAGCACCCAGCACACGCCCTGCCTTCCCAGCAGGAAGGATCTCTGCCACCAGCGAAAGAAGGTCTTCTCCTCCCCCAGCCACACACCAGCCAACGGAAACCTGGCAACTCAGCCAATGAGAAGCATCGCCCCCAGGAGCGAAGCGCTCCCGCTCCTCCGATGGACTTTTCTCCAAAGCTCCCCTGCGGTCCCCTCCCTTTCCTCTATAAAGTAACGTTCTCGTTTGTTTTCTGGACTTAGCGATATAGTCTTTTGCTACAGCATGCTTATCCAGAATTGCAATTATCTGCTATTCCCAAATAAACACATTTAAAAAAAATATTTTTTATTGATGTCAGAGAGGAAGGGAGAGAGAGAGAGAAATAGAAACATCAATGATGACAGAGAATCATCGATCGGCTGCCTCCTGCACACCCCCTACTGGGCATCGAGCTTGCAACCCAGGCATGTGCCCTTGACCAGAATCGAACCCAGGACCCTTCAGTCTGCAGGTCAACACTCTATCTACTGAACCAAATCAGCTAGGGCTAAACACATTTTTGCTGATAAAATAACTAGCAGTTTTATTTCTAAGGTCCATAGAACTGAACTTTTTGCTGTGGAACTGTACACAGCAAAATATTACCACACACACAAATCACTCGCCTCTCTAAGTGCAGCAGGTGTCATGGTAACATATGGTAAACAACTTAAAACAGGAAACTGTTAGGTCAACCACGGGCTGTCCACATAAGATACAGCCATTCAGACACTAAAAGTGATACTTGTAAAGAATGATTCGTTACAGGTGAAGTGTCTAAAGCGGGACAGGAGTGTACGCGCAGCATGACTGCAGCTATGTAAATATATTCAGAGAGGGGTGGTGGGTGGGGGAAAGGTACAACCTTCCAGTTACACAATAAAAAAGACAGATAAATGAGGTTGTCAGGAATTACTATTTGATATGTTATTTATGCCATAACTCTGGTTTCACAAATAAAGTGGAACACAGTGCCTTATTATTTTTTCACAAAATCTGTAACACAGATCTCCCAACTTCTTAAAGCAGCAGAATCCTATTTACAAATGAAATCTTGCTCAAAACCAAATAATCAAAACCATTAAAAGCAAAACGACTCAGGAGCCTGCCTCAGGTCCCCTCCACCACCACCAGGCAGGCGGCCTCTGACTCCCGGGCGGGTGGGGGAGGCCGAGGGCCGGGAGCAGTGCCATAGGGGCTGGAGTCCTGGCTGCAAGGTGCCCAGTAGAAAGAGGCTCTACCTCACCACAACAAGAAGTCTGCGGAGACAGCACCAGAATCCCGTGGCAGGAGAGCAGGTACCGCTGTGTGGCTTAGCAATGTTTTATTAAAAACATTTTCGTTGTCCAGCTCAACAAGGGGCCCTACTGTTAATCTAAGGCTGATCCAACCTCTCTGGAGAGAAGTCAGGGACTTCTCGACTTCCCTGGGGCTGCTGGAGGCCCTCACCCAGGCCAGATGGGTAAGCCTGCCTTTACTCACTCCCATACCTCACTCTCAGAGCTGGGGGTGCAGCCTCCGGAACCTTCCGGGCCTCTTACCTGGTTATCCGGGTGGTTGACAGTGAAGTAGCCCACGCAGACGATGACCTCGTGAAGCAGGCTCTCACAGGAGACGTGGCTGCAGTGGCCCAGGAGGGAGCTGGCGATGTGCCGGAACGCGAGGGACAGGCCCTCTGCCCCTACGACAGACTGGCCAAGGCAAAGGGCAGTTAGCGCTCCCCCAGCGGGGCCAGGCTGCGACCAGTGAGACCGCCGCGCTCTGCCACGGCCGGAGCTGGAGAAGCGCGTCCAGCTTCTGAGCACAAGGCTCAGCAGCCCCTCGGGGACCCTTGTGCTAACAAGTGACTGTGATAAACGCGGGGTTTAACCTGCACAGGGACAGAAGGCAGAGCAGAGCAGACCAAATGCCTGGGCCACACGGACAAGACACCTAAGCAGGGTTATTTCTTCCCTTTTTAGGAAGTTATTTTTTCTCTTTGTACAAATAGTCTCACTGTGAAAAATTTGGAAAAATATCAAAATACGAAAAATCGCCTGTAAATCTATCATTTAGCTAACTTCCAATACTTTTTTTCCTGGAGAAAACATTTTCTTGTACACAGGGATACAAATATAATTCTAATTATTTACTTACGTTCAAATAGAAAGGAAACATAAATAACTAGTTATTACTCAAATACACAGCTCTGTGAACCCAAGGCTCCCAAAAGAATGTAAAACACCCAGCCATCAGCCCCTGTCCCCCCAAACCAGCCCGCCCCCCCCCCCCCCCAGCTCCGAGGCTTCCAGGGCCCCTCTGAGGGCTGGGGCGGTGGGCGGTGGGCGCGCGGGAGAGCAGGGTCTGCCTGCACAGCCGGGCTTCTATTTAATAAACATGTCAGACAGACAGAGTGACAGGAGGGCAAAGGGGAGAGGTGAGCCCACAGAAAAGGCCCGCAGCCCACACTGGAGGGAAGCCCACTGCTGGCTACGGGAAAGGCAGCGCTTTAAACACATCTGTGATCTGAGGTCGTGGCCGGCTTGAAGCAGGCCAGGTCGGTGGCGGCTGGGAAGTTTCCCTGAACGCGCTTTGCCTGTTGGTGGTGAACAGCCCTGTGAGGAGTGCCGTCGACACACAATGACTGCTCGGTGTGAGAGCGTCTTCTGTCTCGGTGTCACTGCCCTGAGACAAAATGTTTCCAGTCCCAGGGAGACTTCGGAGGCTCCTGCCCTTTAAATCAAGCAGTGACATCTTCTCGCTCAGCCCTATTTAATTAGCTGCGTCCAGCATGCTGCGACCCCGTGCCCTCCATTTAACCTTACTGATAAGTGCAGGTCAAGGGGCACGTAAGTTTGAATATAAAAATTAAACCAATTTTTCAAGAAACCTATATTTCCTTTTTAGCCAGAATTAATGGCCTAGTCAGTACATTGATTTGTTTCTTGAGACCACCTTCAATTGTAAAAAGTGTCAGACTAGACGATATACAATATCCGGGACCTCAGGGCCATCTGTGCCACCATGAATTCAGAGTGAAACCACACTCTGTACTGAAGGGACAGAAACATTTTGACAGCCTTATTAGTATACAATGAAATGGAGACTGGAAAACATCCTAATGAAACACGTTACTACTGCACGGTGAGGCTCACACAGCAGCACCCAGCTTTGCCGCTGCGACACTGAACTTCCCCACGCAGCGTGGCCTCTACCCTTCACCCCACAAGCTGCGCCGGTCCGCATTTCTCGAGGGCCTACTGCGTGCGGGCGCGCGGTGTCCTGCATGTGACCCTCAGCCTTGTGAGTTCTCTCTTTATCGCAGTTTATTCCTCGTGCCCAGTCCGGAAGAAGACCCTCCCATCCTAGCTGCACTGCACATGAACTTGTGGTCGGTCACACCAACACCAGCCAATGTTTCGTACCTGAAAAGCGGGCAGGTCAAGAGCCGCAAAGCTGTTGAAGAAACGTAAACTCTGAATGGCCACCTGGACCGTGTTCTGCGAGTAACTCTCCTTGGGGCTGGCGGTGCCGGGGTCCGAGACGGTGCCGTGGAATAGGATGCAGTAGAGCATGTGCAGGACGCCCGCGAGGTCCGTGGCCTGAAGAGCCGCTGTCAGTCCCGTGAGGTCCTGGCGATTGCTGTCGAATATGCTGTACGACCTGCAAAGAAACACGCAACTCTTCACCTCTGCTTCCGGGACGGCAGCATGTCTGCCGGTCGCGTGGAGCAGGACGAGCAGGCGCTGAGAGCACACCATCTGAGCTGTTAACAGGGAGCAAGAGCCCTCGAGGCACCCCTGCCGCTGTGGACACTGAGCAAGCGCCGCCAGGGCCGAGGTCGCCACCAGCCTCCGGTCTCCGAAGCCGGTAGCCCTGCTCTGTTAGGTTCCAGGTCTGGACAGAGTCCACGACACCGCTGGGACCAGAGGCCAAAACCAGCATGGCCTCCTCAGGATGCACAGAGGGCACCAGGGGAGGCAGCTCTCAGGCAAGAGGCCTCACGACCCACGGCTGTGCTGGGGCCCTGTGGTGGGCAGACATGGCACCCCCCTGGGGCAGTTTCATCATCAGGGCAGGGCAGGGCGTGGGGCCAGACTCCCGAACAAGCATCTGGATGAGCGTCATGCAAACGACCAGGAATCGGCTGAGCAGCCACGGGGCAGCATGTGGGGGAGCCAGAAGCACGTGCTGGGAAACGAACTCCTGGAGCCAACGTGAAGCCAGGGTTTGCACACCCATCGCACCCCTCAGCTCGGGCCCCAGGAAGCACCGACTGACCAGGAACCTGCAGTGCTCGTGCCACGGCTGCCAATCATTCACTCACCCTCCCCCCCACCCCCCACAGGGAAACGGCACCCAGATTGCCCCCTGAGGAGCCATCTCCAGGACCCAGTGACTAGGTGACAGGCTTTAGGTCATACAGACGTGCTGGTGGCACGGGCAGGGGCTCCCAAGGACTTTGAAGGATGACCTTTTTCCCCCTCCATGCCTCCTTCTCTGACATCAAATCTCGGATGAACTGAACACTGTTAAACGAGTACACAGACTGCAGTGTAACCTTGCATCATCGTGGAGAAACTTTCTATCTTACGGGACTCAATGACAACAAAAAGTTAAGAAATCGCATTGATTTGCTCACGGGCACCTCAGAACCTTGCACGCTGGGAGTGTGTGTCCGTTGGCCCTTCCTCCCCCCACAGCCAGAGAGGTGGGGGTCAGACCCTGACGGGAGACGGAGCAGAGACTAATGCGTCTGAGTTTATTATATAGGTTCCAACAAGGGGTCTGTGTTTGTTTAGCACCGACTGCCTCTGAGAGCCAGTGACAAGTCAGAAGACATTTCTGCCCGAAGCCTCGGGGATGAGTGACATTATGCTGCCGAAAGTCCTGCTGCTGTGAACGAGAAGGCTGCCCCCGCCCCCCATCACTGCTGGCGCTGCTTTTAAAGGGACTGTCAGCACACCCACATGCAGGTATTCAGGAATATGGCTTTGACATTTAAGGCGCCTTAATACCTAGTCTTTCCAAGCATTTATCAGATGACATGAATTCACTGCTATTACTTTTTCAAAAGAGTAAGTATAAGAAAAAAAAGTCAGTAAAGTCATCAGAATTCGTCCCCCTCTCCCTACCCCACTCCATTACTGAGGGAAACGCTAATCATAGCTCATAAAGAAACACACCCCAAGATCTCTGGCAACATTCTCCTGATGGAGTGAAAATGGTCCTTCAGAAAAATCGATCGAGTGAGCGTCCAAGAACTCGGACGGAATGGAGACGGCTCAAGGCACACACGTGTCACTGCTTCAGGGAGAAGACCTTTCCCTGCAGGGCGGGGGTGGGGGTGGGGGCGGGCGGGTGCTGCACGGGCATCACAGCCGAGTGCAGTCCCGAGGGGGCTCGAGAGAATGTTTACTTTTGATTTAGTCTGAAATGCAGATCATTTGTCCACGAACAGGCCACTGGCTTCTGTTGGTCTTAACTGTCAGTTATAATCACTTTAAGCCTGAATGTTTATAATAAAAAAGGTAAAAGGCCTCATTCATGTCAGGCATAAAGTTTTCTTTTAAAAATACATGGAAAACCTAAAAAATCAGATCTGAAATGTTGTATGTTACACTCTGAGATCTTCTCAGTTTTATCAGATTTTATTTTATTTTTGTTGTTGTTAATACTCACCTGAAGACATTTTTCCATTGATTTTTAGAGACAGTGGAAGGGAGGGGCAGGGACAGAGAGAAACATCGATGTGAGAGAAACACATCGATCGGTCGCCCCTCCTGTATGCTCCCAACCAGGGCCAGGGATCGAGCCTACAATGGAGGCATGTGCCCTTGACTGGAATCGAACCCAGGACCCTTCAGTCTGAGGGCGGACGCTCTATCCACTGAGCAACACCAGCTAGGGCTGGATTTAAAGTGTTTTTGTTTGGTCTCTAGGACTCGAGGTCTTAGTGGCATATTCATGTCTGCTCATTAGAAAGCCAAATCCAATTAGGCAAACTATCAACCCCCTGAACAGCACCTGAAACCCGACTTCGCCTTAAAGAAGAGCACGCGGGGCAACAGCTGCGTCCCCTGTGAAGGCACCCCCAAACCCGGATGTTAAACCACGTCCGTCCCAGGCCCTGCTGGGCCCCCACGCGCAGCTGGGACAGCCCCTCCCCGTCGGCTCCCGGCCTGCTTGCTGTCGTCCCCTGGTCCCTGGATCCCTGGCCTGCTGACATCCACCCTCACTCCTTCAGGGCGGGGACCTTCTGGACCGCTTTCCTCGCCTCTTGGATTTGGGCCTGTTCACTCCTTTGGTCCTGGAACCCAAGGCATCTGTGTGACCCTCCTTTAGCCAGGACCCCAGAGAACTCCCCGCGGAGGTGCCAGGTGGGGTGGGGGGTGAAGTCACTGACTCTCCCAACGATGACTCTGAGCTCCCCTGCTCCAGGAGAAGCGCGCTGCGGCTGCGGGCGCCTAGGACCGGGGTTTTGGGGAAAGCGAACTGTGTGCTGAGGAGGTGGGAGGAGCGGAGGGTGCTGGCAGGTGCGGTCCTGGTCGGGGAGCCTCTCGGTGGGCGTCTGTACCTCTGTAGCTTCCGCTTCCTCATCGTCCCTTCAACAGCCACGGGCTCTGGGCTGGCTTTGCCTGGTTCTGCCGATATTTGGGGCCTCTCTCATCTTTGGGGTTTGGCCGTGAGGCTGAAGGAACTCTGCCAAAGGCTCCGCCGTGCTGCCAAGGAAGGCACCTGCTCCCACCGGGCGAGTAACGGAGGAAACGGTCACGTGGGGGCTGCCTGGTGACCCCCCCCAACCCTGTCTACACAGAGTAAACAGGAGCCCCCCTACTTTTAATAATCAGGTGATGCCACTCGCCTGCTTCATCTCCTCCGCTGGCTCCCCATCCCACTCGGAAAAACCCAAACGTCTGATCTGTCCTCGTCTGGGCCCTCCCTCCCGACTCCCTCTCTGCACCTCCTTCCTCGCACCAGGGCAGGCGCTGCCTCCTGTGTCTGGGAGGCTCCACTGCAGCCGTGGGGGCGCTGGCAGCCCCCTCCTGCTCGCGGGAGCCCAGTGCCCGGGGTTTTCCCTGACTGCCTCCGTCTCAGCTTCAGGGTCGCCTCCCAGAGGGGCTGCCCCTGCCCACTCCACCTACAGAACAAACGCTGTCGGCAGCTCACACCTTCCCTGCACCTTCATCGTCTCACTGGAACCTCCTGACGACCTGGGAGGCACTAGCATCACTACATCCGTCTCAAAACCCGGCTAAAGCCAGTCCTCCCGTCCTCATGCTTTTCTGCGTGATGTCGTTGTTTTCTTCTTCGTTTCCTTTTTCAACTCTACATGTTGCAGCCCCTCCTGTCTTCCAAGGCCCCGATTGAATTTCAGTTGCTCCAGAAAACAGTTCATTCCTTCAACTAAGCTGACCTCGCCCCTCTGACCTCCGTCAGCGATTCTGCTCTAACCGGCAGTGCTCGGCCCGGGTACCTCACCTCCGCAGCGCCCTCCGTCTCACACCACGGGTCTCCGTCTATGTAACTTCTTTCCCTTTCTAGCTGACAGGGTCCTGAGGACAGGAGCGATGTCTGAGTCATCTCTGGGTTCTCCACGCCTAGCTCAGGGCCTGGCACAGAGAAGTGCTGCATAAATATTTATTTAATGAATGAATGAATAATTCAGGCAGGCGGGGACAGTTTACCTTTGCCTGAACAAGCGGCTTTCAAGCACCCTTAACACTTGAGAGGCATCATTTGTCCCCACAGAATTAACGGGCTGACGCAGAGATCCTCCCTCTCTCTTCAGGGCAGGTTTCCAGGGACCTTGGGTAGAACCCACTTTGTTACTGTAGCTGATGGCTATGAAGATGGAAACCACAAATACACGTAACGACAAACATCTTTCTGTGTGAAAATATTCCAGAGTCCAGCACAGTCTTCACCAGCAATTAGAACTGGCCGGGAGCAGGGCTGTGCCTCCGGACCGAGGACCCACTGCCCCCGCCCCTCGCTGTGGGGCCCCTGCCGCCGAGTCTGGAAAGCCTGCCGACTAAGTGGAGGCCGTGTGGGCTGGATTCGGTCGCTCAGGCCTGTCCTGGCCCTGCCAGCTGGGCTCAGGAGCCAGGGCCTGAGGGGCTCAGTGAGCACCGCTGGGATCTGAAAACCATCCTTTTCTCTTGGACCGAGAATGGAAAATTGGTAACAGTGAAGGCCAAAGAAATAGGCGCTCCTGGAAGCCCTCTTACAGACGCTGGGTTCTGTTAAGTGACGAAGAAGGGCAGTCTGTGAACAACTCACCAGGGGAATTCTGGCATAAAACCTCACATAAAACCAGTCCTTTTACTAGAAGATCACAATCTCAACTTCTGCTTCAATGCAAGTTCATTGTTCACCAAGCAGTGCTTTTCTCCCCACCCCGGAGCCAGGATTAGCCGTGCACATTCTCACACCCAAGTGGTCTCCCCGAGAGCCAGGGAGAAATTAGGAGATTAAGGGCACAATGGCAGCAGGCTCAGGCCCACCTGCTAATCGCCCTCCCACAGGTGGCCACCAGCAGACCCAGGCCTGTGCTCTCAGGCGGGCACTTAATTATCTCAGGGCGGGCGCCGTGCAGGGGGCAGGCTCGGGGCCTCTGGCTCCTCTGTCTCTGATTCCCGCTGGGCTTAAGGTCACACCTTCCTGGACGCTGCGGGGCTCCTGCGGCCCAAAGAGGCGCCAGTGCATGCCTCCCAGTCACCGTAGCCACACGCGCTCCTGACCCGGCTGTGACCTCGCGGACACTGAGTCACACAGGTAACCAAGTGCTTGCAACAGGCTGCTGCAGTTTACAGTTTAGAAATATAATTTCACAAAGAGGGGAAGTAGAGCGACATGGTCTGTAAGTATTAGAGGTACTGGTGGTGCCAGAAAACGCGGGGGATTAAAGGAGGGGAGGAGAACAGTAACCAGGGGTCACTGCTAAGAAGAAAATTATATTGGGTAAAATGGATTAAGAATTCTTAAAAACAACCAAGAGTTAATCACTAATTTATTTAAAAATCCAGTTGCATTTAGTTCACCGAAACAATTGTACTTCTCTCTGCACGTGCGCACACGCACAGACACACACACACAGACTTCAGTCTGCTGGGACAACCCTTAGGCACGTCTAGGGGGCCTCCATGGAGAACGCTGACACTGCCTAGGCTGGGACTGTACCACCTACCACTCAAACATTTCAAGTCAGACCCTTGAGTCATTCTGGATCCCTCCCTTCTGTCCTCCTCCCTCGTCCTCCAAGCCAGGCACGTCCCTCCCACTCACTGTCCCCACAGGCCCCCGCCACCCGGTTCCTCGTGCACTTTTCAGGGCCGGGCGTTTTGTAACAGAAATGTGGTCCTGTCGCCCCTCGGAGACAATCCAATCCCCAGGGCGTCCACACCTCCCGTCGGTCTCCCTCTCGGCGCCCAGAGCTCCCCTGTGTGGGGCTCATCTAGTACCTCACCTGCCACTCTCCTCAGTGCCCGTTTGGTGCAACTCCCTCAAGCTGACTGTGCCGTGCAC
This sequence comes from Myotis myotis, assembly GCF_014108235.1. Lineage (NCBI taxonomy): Eukaryota > Metazoa > Chordata > Mammalia > Chiroptera > Vespertilionidae > Myotis > Myotis myotis. Next base: position 1,602,610 of record NW_023416327.1, read on the forward strand.
ACAGAAGGGGTCCCCTGGGGGAAGGGACAGCATGGGGCGAGCGGGTGGCACACAGCCTCTGTGTGGTGTGTGGGCACCTGCTCTCTCCGGTCACAGACCCACGAACAGCACTCCCTGTGTGCCCACCGGCTCAGGAAGGGAACGACTAATGGAGCGCTGGCTGCAGGCCGTGCCTGGCTCCCCGACCCTCAGTCTTCATCTTCACGGGCATGTGATTGGGGTGGGTGAGACTCAGGAAGAACAGGTGGCTTAGGGGTCCCACGCACAACACAAAGAATGTGGAGAAGGTTCATTTTAGAAAAAAATTCTGTCTTTTAAGATATTCTGAATACAGTCAGTGGCATTCTGTGTACACTGAATATGGATAATATTTCTTTAAGCGTGTAGACTTTAGAAGTTTCAATAATTAGTTTTATTCTTTTTTGTATGTTTTTATTGATGTCAGAGAGGAAGGGAGAGGGAGAGAGAGAGAAACATCCACGATGAGAGAGAATCACAGATCGGCTGCCTCCTATATGCCCTCCACTGGGGATGGAGCCCGCAACCCAGGCATGTGCCCTGACCGGGAATTGAACTATGACCTTCTAGTTCACAGGTCGATGCTCAACCACGGAGCCCACCGGCTGGGGCAATAACTAGTTTTATTCTTGAAAAGCCCCTAAAAAATGATTTGTATGCAGTGTTGCTTGTAATTTAATTGTAAGGAAATTATTTTACTGAAAATCCTCGTATCCCGGAGGCGAGTCCCATGGCCATCGGAAACGCTGAGTCGCCCCTGCGATGGGGTCATCGGCCTCCCGGAGGACTGCACACCCGCTACAGTCATACCCGCGGGTCACGTGTGACTTCAGGGAGCCACTGATTTTGGATGGTCCTCCCCTTATTCACGGGGATCCCGTGGAATACGGGGCAAAGGGGAGAATAAACACCCCCAGTGGCGGTGAACCCGGGCGGCACCCCAAGGCTGTGCCGGGCTGAGGACCTGCCTGGTCGGGGCGGGGCTTTGTCGCTGACGCACCGACGCACAGAACCGCCTGACTCCTCTGGCTCCGCTGGCCTCTCAGGTCTTTCCCATCAGCGAGTCAAGTTTATGACGCCAACAAGGAAAACAGACTCTGACAGGAGGCTCAGCCAATTTCCATAAGGGCAGAGGCAGGACCACAAAGAAGGGGCCAAGATGACCGACCACCTGCCTCCCTAGGAAATGACCCCAAATTCCCAAAATTTAAGAGAAGTTTCACAATTTCAGTCCAGACGGACCTCAGGAGGCACCTTACCTTCCGCTGAGAGCCCAGCACAGCGTGCAGGCGCCCTGCAAGAGGCCGGCCGCGTGCTGCAGCAGCGAGGCCAACCTGGGGTTCTCGTCCACCGGGCCCTGCACGGACAGGAAGCAGCCGCACAGCTTGTGGACCAGGCCGATGCTCACCACGTAGCTGCAAATGCAGAGAAGTGTCAGCACCTGCACAGGCTGGCTCACCTTCCCTTCTAGACCCACCTGACCCAACAGAAGCCAGGTCCTCAAACAAGCAAGCAGAACACACGTCTGAGTAAAACTCCTCAAGCGGCCCCTTCTTGAAGGTTTAGTCCTGAGGAATGAGCTACTTCTATAAGTGGTTCTCTTCTCTCTGAGTTACTCCACGAAAGTGACTGAACGGATCACCTGGCCATCCGTGGGGTCTGGAGCCTGACAACAGCTGGAAGCTGTGTGATGACCTCTGCACTCCTGAGGTCAGTACTTCCTAAACTCCGATGCTGCCCACACACCCTGTTCAAACTGACACCTCTACTGCCAACTGCAGGTTCCCTGTTTAAAACCCTGACACCATGAGGTACAGGACCAACAGTGAGATGCTCGCTGCTTTCTGCTCTGAGAAGTGCCACCCTAAGAGCTGACAGTTAAGGAGGCACCGTCATCTTTCCAGTCCATTGCAGTTTCCAGAGCTGCTCATCACAGTGGAAGAACAGCAGCAGCTGTTGTAAGAGTCCTCAAAGCAGCAATCACTGAAAATAACATGTAAGACTATAATGACCTCGGAGATCACCTTAGCTTAGACGGTTTATTCTGACTCAGTGCTACTGCATTTACATGTATGAAAGGACAGGACTACGCATGTAGCCATTCTGAACATCAACACGCTAACTTCCAGGGATGCATGTGAAGGAGTCGATGCGTCTGCTCCTAAGTGCATCCCATCCCCTCTGGGTAAGGAGGCGAGTCTGAGGAATCACTCATGTTTGGAGCCTCTTCCAAGTTCACAGAAGGTGCAGGATCCTGGATGCCCGCCTGCTCCTGCGGCACCAGGAGTGTGTTCCCCGGCTATGAGCAGCGGCTCGTGTCGACACCGGGAAGCCTGTCCCCTTCCAACGAGGAAAACTCACAGGCGGCCATGCAGGCACGGAGGTCGCATGGCGATCAGATCTAACAGAATCAAACCTTGTATTCGCTCAGAACTTCCCGATTTAGAAAGTGTGTTTGCATGACCATCAGTGAACTGTCTTCACAGCCCACAGGGAGCGGGCAGTGGCCGCCTGCTTCCCGTGTTTATCCTGGAAAGACAGGCCCACGGACATGCCCAGCGTGTCCCCCCTCCCCACCCCGTGGCCGGGGGGCCGTTAGTGTTGTGCCTCCTGCAGAGCCTGTGCTCGAGGACAGGCTGAGCATCGTCTCCGTGGCAACAGGGGAAGTCCCGGGGGGCCCATGACCTGTGGGGGACCCCTCAGCACCTTCGGGGAAGCTGGCTATGACCACGGGAAGAATCTCTTTCCACTGGGCTATTGGCCCTGAGAGACGGGAGTCTGGGCTTGCTGGTGGCCCCTTACTAGTTACATGCAGAACCCACACTGACAGAAGCAAGCAGAGACAGCAGAAGAAAGAAAAGAGGCTCAGGTCTGTAGATTCAGTACAATCCCTCAGCGAAAATTCCAATGGCATTTCTTACAGAAACAGCAAAAACAATTGCATGGAACCACAGAACACACCAAATAGCAAAGCAGTCCTGACAAACAAGCAGAGCTGGAGGTGTCGCACGCTGAGTCCCACATATTACAAGCGACGGCAATGGAAGCAGGGTGGTCCTGGCATGAAGACAGGCCCCTGGACATGAGCATCATGGTAGAGTGTCCCCTCACATTTACAGCTGGTACGTCACCTATTAGCCAGCAAGGGTTCCCCTGATCAGCACTGCACACAGTGGTACCTATGAAGGCAGGTGTATTAAACTCGGAGGGGAGGCGGGGCAGGGAGGACAGGAACGGCGCACACAGCTCGGATGCCTGGCTGCCAGGGCTGAGCCAGTGGCCCCGGCCAAGGAGGAGTTTGGAGCAGCCACCACTCTGGCCCGATGGAGGGTGAGGGGCAGCAGCAGAGTAGGAGCCGGAGCTTCCGGCTTCCCTGTCAGAGCACAGCAGAGCCAGTGGTCACAGGGAATGGGGTAGCAGGGGGGGTTTCACCAACCCAGACGTCCCCTGCCCTGGTCGAGGTGGTGGTGCTCTGAGAGCCAAGCACCCGACACAGCAGAGGCAACCACCCTGCTCCCCGCTCCCTGAACCCAGGCTACCACTCCTAACCCACAGTCATTCCCCCCAAACCCCCCTCCTCGTGCAAGTAGCTCAGGTAAGAGAAAACAAAAACTTGGGCTATAGCTCCATCTACTGGAAAACAAAAGAAAGACTAGTCATTATCAACCTGCTCAATTGTTATAGTCAAAACAATGCCTTTCTGAGCATTTCCTCTCCTACAGGGCTGCAAAGCCTCCTCCACTCAACACTTTACATCAAATGGGAGCTCCATAAATGGCAGCTGTTGTGACTGGTTAAGTCTGCACCAAATTTATAGACAGAGATGATCTGGGATAGAAGGATTCTCAGGAATTCTCTGAGTTGAAAAGAGCTGACAGCAAGAACGTTATAAAACCTGGACACAACATATTCATATCTTAAAATATCTAAATAGCAAGAATGACAGATGAGCACCAGCTACAGTCCTTTTCATTAATAAGTGCTCCTTTTCTCTACACAATGTCGCGTATTCTCTACCAGGAATGAGAGGATGGTGTTGTGAGAACCACTGCCATCACATGGGCCCTGAGATTTAAATTACCTTAACTTTTTTTTTTTTAAACAAAGAAGAAAGTATTTTAAAATCTAGCCATTTTACCTGATGAGGTCTTGAACGCGACTGTTAAAGGCATCACCTGGTGAGGGTCTGTTTTTCGTTTCCTCCGTCGATGTCTTTGGTGTAGCTGGCCGGCTGTTTCCATCCGGTCGACTGGCAATCAGGCAGCCAAAGACCATAGAACTGACTTTGAGAAGTCCAGCTGTCAAACCTTCAAAAACTTGCTTATTTGTATTTCTCCCCAAAATAGCATTATTCTCATCTGGAACATAAACCTAGAAGGAAATAAATACAGTAATTATGTTTAAGTAAAACCACCAAAAATGGACAGAGATGATGTGGAAAATTTCCGGAATCATAAATAATTTTGAAATTCTAGAGCTGGCTCTCTGAATGTGCGAGCGTTGGCTGTGAAGTCAGATTGCTGAGTTCAAATCTCAGCTCTGCCCTCGCTAGCTGCATGACCTTGAGTAGGTCTACCTCCACCTTCAGTTTTCTCACTTGTAAAACAGGGGTAACAACAGCTTCTTTTTTTAATCCTCACTTGAGGATATTTTTTCCATTGATTTTTATTTATTTATTTTTTAAAATATATTTTATTGATTTTTTACAGAGAGGAAGGGAGAGGGATAGAGAGTTAGAAACATTGATGAGAAAGAAACATCGATCAGCTGCCTCCTGCACATCTCCCACTGGGGATGTGCCTGCAACCAAGGTACATGCCTGCTGGGGTCCAACCCCAGCAGGTCCAGGGGTCCCCAAAGGTGTGGACGGAGTCGGCGAAGAAGGAATGACACAGAGGCAGCGTTCAGGTGATCATCATGGCCAGGTTCCTCTAGCCAGGTTCTGTAGCCATGTTCCCTCGCTAGGTTCTCCAGCCAGGTTCTGTGTCTAGGTTCTTCAGTCAGGTTCTGCAGGTTCTGTCTAGCATCTTTTGCCATGTTCTCTTGCTAGGTTCTGCCTCTAGGTTCTGTGTCCTGTTGTCTTGTTACATCTGTATTTATACCAGTTGATTTTAATCCTGTCAATTTCTATTGCAAAGCTTAGGGTGTTTCTTATCTCCATTTCAGGGAGTAAAGATTATGTAGCTTAAGTGTGACTGTTTGTAGTTAAAGTGATTAACTACCCGCCTAGCACTTAGTTAAGGGGTTTTATTCCCTCCTTAGCTTCAGGGGAAAATCCCTACCTGGGGAAACAACCTTTCTCGGAGAGGTGACCTTGGTTAAAACACATAGAGCCAAGAAGGGAAGCAAACATATTAAGAACACTATGCTATATATGCCAGGTCCCTTGAAACATATGCTGTGCAGATGTTTCTTCCCTGCAGCGACTGTGTCAAGCAGCAAGGATGGACCGGCTCCCGGCACATGCCCTTGACCGGAATCGAACCTGGGACCCTTCAGTCCGCAGGCCGATGCTCTATCCACTGAGCCAAACTGGTCAGGGCTCCATTGATTTTTAGAGAAAGTGGAAGGGATAGGGGAAACACTGGGAGAAATATTGATGTGAGAAAAACACATCGATTGTTTGCCTCCTGCACAAGCCCTGACCAGGCCTCAGGTTGGGGAGGAGCCTGCAACCCAGGTACGTGCCCTTGACCGGAATCGAACCTGGGACCGTTCAGTCTGCAGGCCGACGCTCTATCTACTGAGCCACACCAGCCAGGGCTAATTCACTATTTCATTGGGGCTTTCAGCCCAATGTTATAAACACCATTTGGGCAATTTCTCATAAAGTAAACACAAACTGAAAAGCTTCTCTGACAACCTGGCAGTCAGACGAAGAGCCTGTGGCTCAGGCTGGTCAGGTCCGGGGTGAATCAGAGCCCTGGGCTGCCCTTCCCTTTCTCATCATGATTCCTATTCCTAACCGTCTCAGTCAGTCTCACATCAACTCAATCACATCGTCATGGTTTTCCACATCTTTTTTTCCCCCTAATTTACTCACTCAGTATTGATCCTTACTGCTGAGAATGGAGTTTTCTTTTGCTTATTTCATCCAGGAAAAAAATTCAAAAGTGCCTGAATTAATTCAAGGAGGGGCTTATCTTTAGTGAGACCAGAAGTTCTTTCCAATCTTCAAAGCGAGATTCGACACAAGGAACCTTGAGGAGAACTGGCTGCACTGTGCAGGTGTTCTGGTCAGGCAGGGCTCTGTCCTGTCTTCTGTCAGCTGAGTATCGGTCACGTGCCCGGGTGAGAGAACCCGGCGCTTGTGGGACACCGAGTGCTGAAACGCACCCAGCTCTGGTGTGCTCACGGGCCAGCACCGGAGTCTGAACTTCCTGCCGCACAGCTGCCAGCGAGGGCCTTTAGGGAAGGTGTGCAAGCCCACCGCCTCCCCGCCAGCCCCGGCCCTGTCCACTGCACACCTGGCCCACCGGAGCCTGGAGCGCATTCCCTCCGGGTGGGTGGTCTATGGAGGGCAGGGCAGGCGACCTTCCCAGCAGGCGCAGTACTTGTAACTACCCTGCTGGTGAGCACAGGCCTGGCCTGGGAAAAGCACCGCTGTGAGCTCTGGCTCCTGGCAACCTGCTCCTCAGGCAGAATGTAAAACCACAGCCTCTCGTCTGTGGATGGAAGGGATTCCCTTCGTATATTTATGCAGAGCACACTGGTACCGTCACTGTCTTACTCTTAATGTACCAGCAAACTACAATGTGATTTCATGTGTGTATTCTTATCACAAAATCTTCCCTTTCAGTCTTTTTTATTTCTCCATCTTCTATTTAAGGAAACCATGATCCAAAGAAGCCACCGGGACTGGAGTAAGTGCTACGCGCTTATTCTAAATCCATTCCAAGGAGAAACCCAATATTTATGGGACCAAGCCCCTGAGGCAAAGTGTTTTAGCAAAATTAAATTAAAGTCATCTTCGCTTTTAAAAGACAAGCTCAGATTCTTTCCCCCCCACTACCTCCTACCACCAAAGTGGTTTCAGGAACATTCTAAATTCTTTTTTGCAATACAGAAAGATGCTTTTATTAGCGGTATAAATCCATCCTCTGTAACATGATTCCATGAGAGAGAAAATTAACTTGGTAATCAGTGGTAATTCTACCCAACTGATTTTTAGCATTGTGAAGTCGGGTCTACCTATATTTAGTTGTATGGTGTGTTCGCAACGGTCAGAAGATGAGTTAAGTTCACTGAGAACCAACAGGGGACTGACAGTTTAGAAGCGCCTGTCAGGACACTGGGAGAGTTCAGGGGGAAGGAAAAGCACGGTGAAGGGTCCCGGCAGCGGAGCAGGTTTCCACATGGTGGTCACTGTTTCATGTCCCTTGGCAAACTGTCCTTGGACATACAACAGTCCTCTCACATTGGTCTTTTATAAAACATCTATGCTCGTGTCATATTGTACATAAAACCACAGCTCATAACGGATATTAACCATGATGATTTCCTTGGCTTGAAAGTATAAAAGGAAACTGCATGGGAATGGCTAATAAGTTTTCAATATTATCTTTGTAAAATTTCTACAAACAATAAAGAGGACATAATATTTTATTCAAAATGTCATTATCCTTTTAAATGTATTTATTATGCCTTCCAGTCTCTGTTTATGTATATATTTTAAGTAGCCAAAGTCCTAAATAATATAACTTTAGCAAACTTTATGGTACAGGCCTCAGTAGTCATAATGGTTTTAAATTTCTTTGTTATAAATGTTGAGTCAGATTCTTCTGCTGGTGTTTTCCTCTCTTGCACAGTTAAAGCCCCAAAGCTCACAAAGCCAACCAGGCCCTTCCCGACCTGTGCACGGCCCATCGCCTCCAGCTTCTATGCCACTCGGTGGTTCTCTCCCTGAATCCTCCTCCCCCAGGCAGGCTTGTGACGCGCCCCCCACTTCCTCTAGGTCGCTACCTAATGCCACCACCTCCATAAGCCTTCATACACTACCTTTTCTTTTAAAAGATGCCAAGCTGCCAGAAAAGCCACGGAATAGCATACAATGAACTACACTCTTCTACACAGATTCGTTAATTGATGTCATTTAGCCACATTTGCAAAAGCATATTTTAAAAATAAATTTGATTGTAAACCACCTATTTTAAGTGTGTGCACTAATAAATTTTGACAAAAGGAACGTACCTGTGCAAAACCATCATAATCAAGAAACAGAACATTTTCATCGCCCCCAGAATTCCCTGTGCTTCTTCCAAGTCAATGTCCTCCTCCCCAGGGCCCTGGGCACACCCATCTGCTTTGTCTCATCGTAGGTTATGTGGCATTTCCGAGCATTTCATATTACGGGACCATAAAAACAGGTAGACTTTAATCTGGCTTTCCCCCCACCGAGTAATGCTTCCTGAATTATGAATAACTCATCCATGTTGCTGAGAATATCAACAGTTCATCCATTTTTGTTGCTAAATATTATTCCAGTGTATGGATTACATCTGTTTGTCATTTCACCTGTTGGTGGACATGTGTGCTGTTTAGGAATGTAGTCATTTATGAATAAAATGTCTAATATCATTTTTGTGCAAGTCTTTTTTTTTGGTGGGGAATGTTTTCATTTTTCTTGGGTGAATAGCTAGGAGTGAGACTACGGGGAGGCAGGGGAAGGGCATGCTCGTAAGACACTGCCGACCCTAAAGCACACGTTTACAACACAGGATCTGTGAAACCGCATCGCCGAGACGCAGGAGAAAGCACGCGACCATTCAGGGAGCCTACACCTTGCAGTGGTCGCCACGAAGACGCACCTGCTGCGCCGAGACGAGGCGTCCACGGGAGCTGATGCTGCTGCCCCCTCTCCATGCAAATGCTGCTCAGGTGAGAGCGCCTGGGCAGGAGCAGAGGCCACCAGGACGCACGCTGTTCGCCCACTTCCCACCTCCCATAAACCCCACGAGAGCTTAGCGGCCTGAGTGACCCTTAATGTCTGGTGTGACTGTTCTTCCACTGACTGGAGAGCCAGGCCCCGAGTGCAAACGTGAAGGCGCTGCACGGGCCTCAGGAGGCAGGCCGCCAACGCGTCCCTGCAGGTGCTGGGAGGCCTGTGGGCTCCTCTCCGTCCACCGTCTCCTCCCCGGCCCTCCTGCTCCGTCTCACTCTCCTCCCAGGCCCCCCTCTTGCCCCTGCTTTCGGATGCACGTGCCCACGTGTACGTGGGGGAGTCTCAACCTCAACAGGTTCCTTCACCTCAGGCTTCTGCTCGCTGCTCTTCCCTCTGCCAGACACAACGGGAAGAGGGCTGTTTCCTTCCACCGCTGGCGGAACCCCCTGTGTCCTCCATCGCTGAGGGAACCCTCCGTGCCCTCCACCGCTGAGGGAACCCTCCGTGCCCTCCGTCGCTGGCGGAACCCCCTGTGCCTTCCATCGCTGAGGGAACCCTCCGTGCCCTCCACCGCTGAGGGAACCCTCCGTGCCCTCCGTCGCTGGCGGAACCCCCTGTGCCTTCCATCGCTGGCGGAACCCTCTGTGCCTTCCATCCCTGAGGGAACCCTCTGTGCCCTCCATCGCTGAGGGAACCCTCTGTGCCCTCCATCGCTGGCGGAACCCCCTGTGCCTTCCATCGCTGGCGGAACCCTCTGTGCCTTCCTTCGCTGGCGGAACCCTCTGTACCTTCCATTGCTGGCGGAACCCTCTGTGCCTTCCATAGCTGAGGGAACCCTCTGTGCCTTCCGTTGCTGGCGGAACCCTCTGTGCCTTCCATCCCTGAGGGAACCCTCGGTGCCCTCCATCGCTGAGGGAACCGCCTGTGCCCTCCATCGCTGGCGGAACCCTCCGTGCCCTCCATCGCTGGCGGAACCCTCCGTGCCTTCCGTCGCTGAGGGAACCCTCTGTGCCCTCCAATGCTGAGGGAACCCTCTGTGTCCTCCATCGCTGGCAGAACCCTCTGTGCCTTCCATCGCTGAGGGAACCCTCTGTGCCTTCCGTCGCTGGTGGAACCCTCTGTGCCTTCCATCGCTGAGGGAACCCTCTGTGCCTTCCGTCGCTGAGGGAACCCTCTGTGCCTTCCATCCCTGGCGGAACCCTCTGTGCCTTCCATCCCTGGCGGAACCCTCTGTGCCTTCCATCCCTGATGGTACCCTCTGTGCCTTCCATCCCTGATGGTACCCTCTGTGCCTTCCATCTGCAGTTTTCTTCCTGCAGCTACACTTTGCCACTGAGCATCTTCTATCTGAGACTCGCTGAAGACTGCAGGCCATGGTGGAGGATGTCCCCCGGTGGTCAGCTTGATGCCGCACCGTCAGTCACACCACGTCTCCTCGCGAGCTGCAGAGGCGCTGCTGGGCTCTTGCTGTGGCGTCAGGTGCAGCAGACACTGGGTTTGTGCATCTGGTGATGTTCACCGTGACCCCGCGACAAGGTGGTGTGAACCAGGTTTTTCCACCATAAACGTACTCTCACTTTGTAATTAACAATTTTGTAGGGATACTTTTTGTATGTTGGATATTAACTCCTTATCTATTTATCTATTTCCCTCATTTCTTAGGTTGCCTTTTCACTTGGTGATGGTCTCCTTTGCTGTACAGAGCCTTTTAGTTTGACACAGTCCCATTTGTTTGTTTGTTTGCTTTTGTGGCTTGTGCGTTTGGTGTCATACCCAAAAAAACCACTGCCAGAACCAAAGCCATGGAGCTTTTCCTTGTGTTTCCTTCCAGGATTTAAGTCGTCAATCCATCCTGACTTCATATCCCGGGGATGGCTTCATCCCTGTGCAAGTGGCCATCAAGCTTTCCCCTGCACTTGCTGAGACACCATCCTTCTCCCTCTGTGCAGTCTTGACAGTCAAGGGTTAGTTGAACACGCGTGGGTTTACTTCTGGGTTCTCTGTTCTGTTCTGTTCTGTGGGTCTATTGGTCTGTTTTTAGGCTGGTTTTCTCTAATTTTATTTTTTTGAGGTTTCCACAGTGATTTATTGTTCATTATTTTAACAACGTTTACATGAAGACTGTTCACAATTAGGCATCCTCAAACACTTTTGCCACAATGCCTGCTTTTTAAATAACACCGATGAACCGGGCAGCGGTGTCCCTTCCTGATGAGGCCTGTGGGTGTCGGGGGCCCGCCGATAAAAGTCCCTTTGACAGATGTTCTTGGCTCGGTTCTCTCGCCGTCATCCTGTCCAGCGCGTCCTGAGACCGGCTTCCGTATTCAAGCAGGCCCAGCGCCACCGCCTTGTAGCTCCCGTTCATGTCGTGAGGAAGCTTCTTTGCCGGGTTGCAGCAGGAACGAGATGTCTTCGAGTAAATCACCACACGCCATCAGAAATGGTTTCCTGGAGTCTGTCCTCAAGCCCATCCTTGCTGAACACTTGTGACTCTGTGTCCTTATTCTGGAGGCAGTTCCCTCACAGCAGGTTTCTGGCATTGTGGTCACATCTACAGCTGTGCGTGAATACTGGCTCCGATTCACGGGAGCAGCTGCCGGCTTCCCCAAAGGCGGTGACGTGCTGTTCCCCATCCGCAAGGCCTCCCTGTGCGTGCTGCACCCCCACAAGGGCCGCAAGCTGCCAGGTCATGGTCTGAGCGCGGGGCCCGTAGCGAACGGAGGGGACACAGGAAAACGGACCCGGGAGAGCCCGCCTCCAACGGCAGGCCCCCAGTTTTCTCTAATTTTCATGATTTCCTCCGTATGCATTCCCTGAGCTTAGTCTGTCCTTCCATATTTACTGGCTCCTTGAGGTGTAAAGTTAGGTAGTTTGAGACACGCAGGTATTTATTGCTATAGACTTCCCTCCTAGCAATGCTTTTGCAGCATCCCATAGTTTTGGTATATTATATTTTCATTTGACTCAAGGTATTGTTTAATTTCTATTTTAATTTCTTGGCCCCATTTGTTTTTCATGAGTGTATTGTTTAATTTCCATGTATTTGTGAATTTCCCAGTTTTCATTCTGCCATTTATTTCTATTTTCATTGCACTGTGGTCAGAAAATACGGCTGGTGTGATATCAGCCTTCTTAAATGTACTGACGCGTTTTGTGTTTCTGTGTGGATTTCTTTGGGTTCATCCTAGTTAGGGTCCACTGGACTTTTTGCATCTAGATATCCATTTCCTTCCCCAGATTGAGAAATTTTATGCTCTTATTTCTTTAAATACGCTTTCTGCCCTTCTCTCCCGCTCTCCTTCCCCCTCTCCCTCTCTCCCCTCCCCCGTTGAGACTCCCTTTGTGCATGTATTGGTCTGTCGGGTGGCACTGCATAAGCCCCGTAAGCTTTTGTCACTCATTTTCACTCTTTTTTCGTTTAGTTCCTGCGACTGGGTGATTTCAAATGAGTTGTCTCTAAGTTTACTGATTCTTTCCTCTATAAGATCAAGTCTGCTCTTGAACTTGTCTAATTTTCCAGTTCAATTATTGTATTCTTCAGCCCCAAAATTTCTAATTCTTTTTGAAAGGAGGAAATGAATACTGAGCCAATAAAATGAACTATTCTGTAAACCTGATTTGAATTTTCCAATCTTTTCACTCTTGTCCTTTTTCTGGTCTAAAATTCCACATTATATGTAACTGTCAGATCTTCTAAGTCTCCTCCAATCTGTGACAGTTCTCCAATCTTTCCTTGTCTTTCATGACATTGACACTTTTGAAAAGTATCCATCAGTTATTGCGTAGAATGCCCCTTACTTTGGGTTTGGAGACCTAGGTCTGACTCTTGGCTCTGTGATTTACTAATGATGTAGACCCTGGCAGACCAACCCCTCTGGGACTCAAGTTTCCTTATCTGTAAAATGGGATAACAATACGGACTTTATGGTTAAAAAATTAAATGAGGCAATATATATTAAAATGCCTGGAATATAAGGCCACACAACACTAAGTCTTTTCCCCTGGTCCCTGCTTTTTAACTATTTCTGATAGAAATTTGTGCCAAAATGTCTTGCCCATATTTTAATGCCTTCTTTTATAGGTAAAACCGAATGTAATTTAGCCTCAAGTGATGAACCTGTGTCAGCACCATAAACAGCCACCATTGTGTGTGCAACCAACAGTTCTAGTCTCCCTGTCAGGGTGCCTGCATATTGGGCTGCATCATGCACTTTCTGAGTTTCAGCTGGAGACACGTGGGGATCCGTTTATTCACACGTATACTCATCCCCGATGCACTGAATCTACAGGCCCTGTGTTAGGGTCTTGGTGACAGTAAGAAGTCCTTGCTGACTTTATGGCTAGGAGGGGAGACGGGCAAGTGAAGGGGTCATTACAATCCAACGTGATTAGTTCTATGGGAGATGGGTGCCGAGGCGTACATGAGAAACCCTAGCCTGGGCTCGGGGAAGGTTTCAGGGAGAAGGGGCCATTGTGTTTCAGGTCAGGCCTGCAGAATGTGTAGAAATTAACCAGATGGAGGAGGAAGGAGAGCAAAGGCATGCAGCTTAGAAACAACCATTACAACTATGTGCTGAGTAAAAGGAAATCGGCCTGAAGAATAAATCCCCTGCTGTGACTTACAGCGTGAGCGCGGGGCGTGCCAATACCTCAGGGACTCAGAAACCTCACCAGGAAATTTCTGGCCCAGGGCTGTGTTCTGGAGACGTAAACCTTGGAATATTGCACTGAGCTTACCTGTTTCAACATCTGTGAACTGAAGTATAACTTAAGGTTACAATTGGCTGCTTGTTCCCATCTCAAAAGTAAAACTGACAGAGGCATTTCTTGCTTCAAAAAAAAAAGTTAATGGCCATCAAATATTCCTTTTTACACTGGCCCGTCTGCTGAGCTGGCAGAGGTCTGCAGGCCTTCCCTGCTCTCCCTTCCGCAGCACTCACTCCTGGGGCCTCACAGGTTTGGCTTTGAGGCCAACGGACTCCAAAGCCCCGGTCTAACCGGGTCAAGGTGTGGTCTTGGCAAGTGATGCGGTGAATTATCTTCCCTCTGAGCTGAGGGGAACCCAGTACGAGATTTTCCAATGAAGAGGCTCCTCTGCTGGCCCGTTTGATTCTCCCAGTCATCTCTGCTGTGTTTCTCACCTGGAGAGCGAGTGAATTCTTTCCCTTTCTCCACAGGGAACACTTCCCGAACCTTAACTACTTCCAACTCAAAGCAACACTATTACATACCGTCAGCTGGTGCGTCAGGAGGTCCATTAAGAAGGTAATCTTGTTACTGAACAGCACGTCGGCGCAGTTTTCCGGGCAGTTACTGCAGGTGAGGCTGTAAACATGGACTGCGCTGCAGAGAGACCTAACGGGGAGAAAACACCTCGAGTAAGCCCTCAGCAGCCCTTCTCCACACGATTAAATACGTACAACGCCCGGCACAGAGCATCGGGCGGGGGGGGGGGGGACGCCCTAAGAACAAGCCAGGTGCGAGGTGCCAGGCCCCCACTACATGTGAGAGGCTGTAACTTACACCCAAAGCCCGTGTTCACTCGCACCTACTACAGGCCTCACTAATTTCTTATCTGCAGCAGGAGACATGGAGCACACTCACCAGTGCGTCTGATAATGTCTTCACAATCTAAGGTCAGATAATACCCAGGACCTTTGGGACCAGATGTCTTTGAATAACACCCGGAAAAAGGACGGGCCAAAGCTCCTGCTGCCTTGCCTCTATTTGAAAAAACTCTACTGGAGGTTTTTATTTTTCTTAATGATTTATGAGAATTCCCTCATTATAACTATAACAAAGGGTTAATACAGGTTCGTAATATTTTCTCCAGTTTACCTAATGCCTTTCATGTTACTTATATCATTTTTCAGGTATTTTTATGTATGAAAGCTACACAATTTTTTTCTTTAGAATTTCATTTTTCTTCCCTTCCCTTTGTCCTTTAAAAACTTCTTCATTATGATACATTTGTATCCAGCCATTTGTATTCATTTTTCTTAAATTTTATCACCATATGTGGAAATTTTATGGCTTCATAATTCACGATCAAATCATTTAGAATTTCCTTTGGCATGAGGCAGAAGCCTAAGTTTGTTCCCCACATTAAAAACATTACGGAACAATCTACCCGCTCTCCACTGGTTTGAAAAGCCACCTTTATCATGCTATACAGGGCATACTCCCTGGCTCCTAGACTAAGCGATAACTGGCCAAGCACTGGGCCCGTATCGCGCTGTTTGTGCGCTGTGGCTCCACAGTAGCATGAATGTATGAAACTGCCGATCCCTAACGCCTTAAAAAGTGAGGCACGACAGTAGAATGACATGTGGAACTTTACAGCTTTATAATCTCATCCTATTTTCCCTTTGGCTTTGACCTATAATTCTATGGCCTTGACTTTTAAATTTCTATTTCTCTGTTTCATTCCATACAGTCCCCAAAACTTGTCAAAAATCTTTTGTGGGCTAGCACAAGGCATATACAGACACACAAACATCAGAACGCAAACAACGCCTGGTGTGGGATTCTGTCCTGATCTGACGTGCTCCGTGCTTTCCATGGAAGGACACACTCAGCGGTGACGTGTGCAACGCCATGGCCTCTCCACACGCTTATGCTCACAAACTCTCCCAAGAAACTGCCACAAAGAAACTCCTTTCTGACGAGAAAAGAAGGGGCAACAACCTCAAGGTCAGGAAAGACCTGTCCACTCAGCAAAACCCGTTTGAAAGGCCGGCTCTGTGTGAGCAGCACCTGTCTCAGAAAGGTCACTTCCGGGAGCCCAGCCTGGGTGGTCTGCCCGAGCCGCCCTGCCTGTAACCTAAGACTCTAAGGCCTGGGAGCAGTCTCTCTGACGTCAGGCAGAACGCCCCAGATTTTAAAAGTGTCTCCTCAGGGACGTTACAGCCTACTGTCCGTTCTGTCAGAAGTGCATGTGCGTGGGCTGAGACAAAGGCTCTCTGCCCCATGTCGTCAGGGCACCACCAGTGAGGCCCATGTCAGCTCCGCCTTCTCACTGAACAGGTGTCCTCTGAAAAGCAGAGGACAGGAAAGTCGCCACCAAACCGGGTACTTCGGCAACAAGAACAGGAACACATTTAAATACGAAAAGGACAGTGCACCTCAGATACTGAGATGAGCACCGAAGACTTTATAAAACAGCTGAACAGAAAAGCCAGGAGGTGGCCGCCAGGCGGGTCTGCCAGGACAACGTCGTCAGCACGTGGCTCTCACGCAAGGCCGTCTGCAGCAGGTACGACTGACCAGGAGACACTGTCCACCAAAACCCACCGTCTCACACTGATGTCAAGAGAACAGACATTTTCAAGCAACTGCCATGGGCGTTAAGAATCCAGAAGCCCAATCATGTTTTAATTTTCCAAGTACCTTTGGTTTACACTCAGCATTTAATAAGTAGAATGCAGTTTACCTGTATTATCATTCCCAAGCTATGTTTTGTCTTTGTAGAGCTCCAAACTAACTGGTATAGATGCACTGGGTGCACCAAGTGAGCTGGGCGGCCCTCACAGAAGGGCCTGGGACCCAGGCCGGGGAGGGGCCCACCCTGCAGAGGAGGCGGGTTCCAGCTGCCCCGCAGGCTCGCCAGGACGCAGCAGTGCAGCTGGGTATTTTAAGTAATTTAACAGGCACGAGGAAGTCTCGTACTGCAGTTTTAATTTGTACTTCCTGATGATGTTGAGAGCTTTTCATATGCTTATGTGCCATCTGTGCATCTTCTTCGGTGAAGAATCTATTCAAATCTTTTGCACATTTATTAACTTTCAGTCTGTGATGGAACCGCAGCAGCTAAAACAGTTCCTGGTCATGGCAGCACTGAGCCCACGCTGACTGGCAGGATGGAGGCACGATACTCTCTCCTGCACCCACACGAGGCCATGTGGGAAGTTTGCAAACACGAAGGACAGCGTAGGATCTATCTCTGAGCTCGTGTCTATACAAAGTAGAAAGACTCTAGTATGTATTTTTTGAACCAATGAATCTCGAATGCTAAAACGACCTGGAGTCTTTATAGAATGCTACCAGAAGAGTGTTAACTGATTATGCTTATAAAGTTATTTGTCGCAGGAAGAAACGTTTCCAGTGGAGTCTCATTTTCATAGTGTTCAATGGGTCTGCTGCAGCAAAGAGATTTCAGATGTATAATATTGGTCAGAATAAAATATATTGAAAAAAGGAGAGAAAAATAGTACTTGACATGGAAAATGTATTTAAAAGAAGTTCTATATGTGGTCTTTCATATATGGGAATCTTTTAAAACTGTTATAATTTTATTTATAAAATTAGAAGATATTACATAGTGCAATTATAGGTGACAGAATTTGCTTGTTTCTCTGCAGTGGACACGAGACATCTGGTCAGTGGGTAAAGAGGACAATGCATATCGTGGTCCAAAATGTAACATTTTAATAATACCAAAATTAACCCTAAAATTAAACAGTTTCCATCATTGTAAGGACACCACAGAGAAGGAGTAAGAACTCTTCAACTAGATGAGTTATTTCAAGGGTTTTTGTTTAATTGGTGAATCTGGAACAACTGGAATAGGCAATTTAATTACTCCACAGAGACACATTCTGATTTTAGTTGGAAGATCATATATATTCTAAGCACCAACCTAACTAGCCTTTCTGTTCTCCCTAAAATTAACCTCCCCTAGAAATGTTGTTTCAGAGATTATAATGATGGACTTAAAACTGTAGGGGAGCATAAGATTAAAGCATTGCTTTGAAACGCTAGTGTTGAACTCTGTTTTGTCTGATTACAAGGCCGTCACGGTCCGCGTGCCTTTAGCTAGGTCTCAGCAGGACCTGGCCCCGTAAGTGTGACTCCACATCCGCACGCCAGCTCTGGAGGAGACCCAGGTGGCTCGCAGTGCCGACCGGCAGGTTAAAGGCGACACGACGCATTTCTTTGCTTTAATCTCATTAGTGGTGCCGCAGCTGTCAACTGTGACCATCTCCGTGCAGCCTTTTGAGACATAAACCAAATGCCGCAATAAGTCAAATGGGAAGAGCATTTATCAATCAGTATGGCTAATTAGCTTGCAAACAGTTTTTTACTTTTATTGTGTAGGAGAACGCTATTCGCTTCTAGTAAGTCTTGATCTAAAAATTGATATTTAAAATTATAGTAGAATAATCCTGCCTACAAAGGAGGACTTGTTTAACACATGTTATTAACATGTGCCGGGGCCTTGGCATGGTGGATGTGAGGTGCATGTGGCTTCACTCCACAGCATCCACATGCTCCTGACGGGCCGCCAGTCCAATGGCCCCTGACTCCGTCTCTGTCACCTGCTTTAGGTTCTGGAGGGCGTTTAAGGCAACGCGGAAACACTGCAGTTCTTTCTCAGGCTTCACTGCTAGCCTTCCCGGGTCTTTCTGTCTCAGATGTACAAGGAGTCTCAGTGGTTTGTGTTCACTTTCCCTTCTGATAAGGACAACAACTCTCGTGGGTTAGAAAACGCACACAGATCTTCCCGCCATCGGTCCGTGCCGCCATAATGGTGCGCAGGAATGTCCTGGCTGATGCTCTGAAGAGTATCAGCAATGCCAAAGAGAGAGGCAAGCGCCAGGTTCTCATCAGGCCACGCTCCAGTCCTCGTCCGGTTTCTGACTGATGATGAAGCATGGGTACATCGGCGAATGTGAAGTTACTGATGACCACAGAGCTGGGAAATTGTTGGGACCTTCACAGGCAGGTTGAACAAGTGTGGAGTAATCAGCCCCAGATTTGATGTGCAACTCAAAGATCTAGAAAAATGGCAGAACAACTTGCTTCCGTCCCGTCAGTTTGGTTTCATTGTACTGACAACCTCAGCGGGCATCATGGACCATGAAGAAGCAAGACGAAAACACACAGGAGGGAAAATCCTGGGATTCTTTTTCTAGGGATGTAATACATACGTGGAAATAAAATGCCTCAAAGGACAAAAAGAAAGAAAGAAGAAAATGCACACAGGCTGGAACTGCCCGGGGGGGGTGCTCTGTGCACAGAAATGCCGGACCGAAGGGCACCTACACCTCTTTCATTCACCTCTACTTTGAGAGAACAGCAAACCCCGGACTCAGTACCAAAGAACTTCTGCACAGAAACGTCACCAAAGGCCACAGAAAGCCACACAAATAAGCCAAGGTGGACAGTGCCACACAGACAGCACTGTCCTGAGCCAGGAAAGACGACTCCTGTCGCCTAACCTCTTAGGGCACTTCACAGTTCACAAGGACGCTCACGGCATTCCAGCTGACCTGCACAGCGCACGCCAGGTGGACACAACCAGCCGTGAGACCACGGGAGGAGACACGGCCACAGGGCTAAGGCACCGCCCAAATTCTCCCAGCGGGAAACTGGAGTCCAGCTTTGTCTGACGCTAGAGCTGGCGCTATTTCTGTTTTACCAAACTGTCTCTCAGGAAAAAAGATAACATGGTTTGGGAATTTTTTTTTTCTTTTCTGTTTTATCCCATGGACAAATGAAGCACTCACTTTTGTTGGGCTAACTAAATATTTAAAAGTTTTCTTCGTGATATAAATAAATTTTTATGAAAACTTCTCACTTAAACTCTGAGTACCCAGAAATTGTGCACGTTACAACTCAGGGATGCCAGACTTCGGAGGCAGAGCTCTCTGCTTCCACATCCCAGAGACCAGGGGGCTCTGGAGAGCAGGAGGCAGACCCAGTCTCCGGCTGTGCAGGACCCCGATGGCCAAAGCACTTCGCAGTCAAAGTCCCAGCTGCGCCTGCGTCCGAGCGACTGTCCAAGCGACGTGGCTGGGACTCCAGGTGCAGCAGTCTGGCCTCAGACGGTTTCCTGTGGCGAGGACCGGGCCTTCCCTCGGGCTTTGTTCATGTGCTCACACCTTGTTCTGCAGGCAGCACAGGAAGCTGGCTTTCTCGACTGCTCTTCATTTTGGCTCCATTTCTGTAAGCAGTTACAACTGCCCAGGAGTTTACCAATTCCTCTTGATTTAGGGCTTGAGAAGGTCGTAGACCACAGAGATTTCCTTTCTATGGCGTCAGGCTCAATCTGCTTTTCTCCCTACAGGCAGTGTGAGCTTTTGCTCTTCAAGCCTGAACACACGTGCCATTTCCTCGTGGCCTCCCACATGGAAACACAGGGCAGAAAGGACGCATAAACGGAAGGTGGAAGACAGATGAAGAGACTGTACTCACTTGGGAGGAATTCGTGAAACTGTGTTCACGTTCGCAGCTGGGACCACTCCTTGAAGAATGTGTTCAAGAGCTGTTAATCCACCGGCAACTTGAAATGCAATCTGATCGGCCACATTCTAGACAAGAACACAAACAGAAATTAGCCCAACTTCCCAGGTACAGAATGAGAACCACATGAAACACTGACTTGCAGTGGGACACATTCTGCTGGTTCAATTATTCTGCAAATATTTATTCAAGGCTTAGTAGGAGCAGTAGGTCAAAAGCGGCGAGCACCAAGGACACGACTGCTGTCCCCCACGAAGCTTGAGATGTGGTGGGTGAGACGGCGCACCTCCAATGCCTGTAAACAAGATGATGTCGACGTGGTTAGCGCCTGAAGAAACAGGCCCGCGCTTCAGGGGCACGAGGGGGTGGCGGTCAGCACGGGGGCCGCTGACCACGTTGAGGCTGAAGTCAGGTGAGACAGGAGGGAAAGGACCGAAGTGCTCCAGGCAGAGGGAGAACCATCTCATACAGAAGTTGTCACGATACCCTGAAAAGGCAGATCATTCTGTAACAGTCATCACCACCTAACAAGGCAAGGTGACTTCCACCAAGATTTCCTCTTCTAGAATTTTTCTTCAGTAATATCAGCTAACATCCAACCAGTTAGCTATACTTTTTTTTTTTTTTTTACCACTTCAGCCATTTTAGGAAGAGTATTAAACCACTTTTGATTACTTCTGTGCATTTTCTGAATTGTTCACGGTGCTGGTGGGAAGAAGCTCCTCCAAGTTCTTGGCATCCCTCTGGCGTGCGGAAGGCAAGAGTGATCCTGGGGGCAGGTATGAGCTGTGAAGGCTGCACAGAGCCACTGCATCACATCCGGACTAAGGAGGACAGCAACCTGCTATGGGCTGAATCGTGTCTCCCAAACGCTTACGTGCAAGTCCCAACCCCTAGTCCCTCAGAACGTACGTGTATCTGAGGATAAAGTCTTTAAAGAAGTGACTAAGTTAAAGAGACGCTGTTAGGGTGGGTCCTACTCCAACAGGACCTGTGTTCTCCCAGGGAGAGGAGCAGACACGGGGGCGTGCACAGAGAAGGCAGCCACTGACAGACGGAGCAGAGACGCCACGTGGCCCACGCTCTCAATGCCTCTGTCCCGCACGCACCTCCCCTCCTCAGAGGGAAGGAGGGAACGATCCTCTTTCGCCCTCTGTGTCCCTACTGCACCCAGAGCTCCGTGGGCTTCCTCACCAAAGCCTGGCTCGCGGGGGAACAGTCTCAGAAAGTGCTCCACCTCTCCGTGCAGCGGAGGACCGGGTGAGGGCACGCCGACAGACGGCCACGGGGTCTCCACGTGGAGACACAGGCAGTGACCCTCCGGTCTGGGCCCAGGACACACGTCCGATTCCTCTCTGGCATGTGCCTCGAACAGGAGTTTCTCACTGGAATGGAGTTTCGTGCCCAAAGAATGAAACGCAGTTTCTCGAGATGAAGGACACGTTCACCGTGAGCCTCCTTGGGAGCCGCGACCTGAGCAGGGAGACAGGCAGGTAAGGCTTCACACTGGAATGCAGTGCGGCCGGAGAATCACGGGCTTTCCAGCTAAAACAACGGCGCCAGCCTTGGCAAGGCAGGCGCTCCCACATGCGGCCTGCGCAGAGGGGACCCAGGAGACTGCCCTTCTTTTTTTTTTTTTTTAAATATATATTTTATTGATTTTTTTCAGAGAGGAAGGGAGAGGGATAGAGAGTTAGAAACATCGATGAGAGAGAAACATCGATCAGCTGCCTCCTGCACACTCCTATTGGGGATATGCCCGCAACCCAGGTACATGCCCTTGACTGGAATCGAACCTGGGACCTTTCAGTCCGCAAGCTGATGCTCTATCCACTGAGCCAAACCGGTTTCGGCAAGACTGCCCTTCTGAGGCCTTTCCCACGCAGAGAGGGGCCAGCATGGCACAGGGGGAGGGCTGAGTGAAAGCAGACGTTCAATGTATACATCTCGCCTCCAAAACAAAACAAAACAAACCTCAAAGCTTTCATGCGGCTCCAGCAACATGGACGTGACCTCTTGAAAACTTTAAGACACAGGCCCTCCAAGACATTAAGCAGGAAAAAAATAAGCCAATTTCAGGAGATAAAGGCCATTCAAAGCCAGACTTTTATTAATGTACTACTGAAAACGTTTGGACTTAACATTTGCAGCTTTTCAAAGAAATAAAGCAAATAGCAAAATCAACTGTGAAATAAAACCTCACACATCGTCTGCCCCTGCAGCCGAGAGGGCTCTGGTATGGGGAACGTGGGGTCAGAGATGTAACGAGCCGCCCCACCCCTGTGCTCCCCCGGTTCGCGGCCAGACAGAAACACTGCGCAGTCCCCACCTCAGGGCCAACAGATGGACGGGGACTCAACAACAGGCGAACAAGTGAAAAGATTTCTCAGCAACGATGTCCTGTGAGGTGAGGCCGATGAGCAGGAGATACAGGCCTGTGAGCACGACAGGGAACCCCATTCCCTGTCCGCACAGAGGCGGACGCGCAGTGCTCTACATCCTGAGACGCTTCCACCTCAGGGGACAGAGAGGGAAAAGCAAGTGGGCTCCATGATGAGTTGTCCAAATGTTAAGTTAAACCACCTTCTTAAGCATGTGGCATTGAATAGTCTATATGCAAACAAGGATACAGAGAAACAAGGAGAAAAGGACATCGCTTCACAGTCCAGGAGGAAAGGGAGCGGCCGGCCCTGTGCTTCCCTTCCCGTCCATCGCACCCCAGACGTCTCTGCCTATCACTGCTCTCTCTAGGCCTGGACGCTCCCAGGAGTCTGGATGCACCTCAAATGCATCGCCTTGTGCGTGTCCCCCTCCTGTGAGTGGCTAGAAAAGAAGCAAGTCCGCTAAGAACGCTGAACCAGTTATTCTCCCCACCCACACTGCCACCTGCTCAGCCTTCTCAGCGTGTCATGTTCACATGCCCCCAGTCCTGAGACCCGCCTCACAGGCTGCCTTTCACGACGCCTTCCCGACCCTCAGCCAGTCAGGTCTCTGCACGAAACTGCCCCTGTCCCGACGCCCTCCTCACTTCCTACTTATCCAGACCCGTGTGTGCCCACGCCCAGCACTGGAAGGCCCCACTCCCCTCTGCGTCCTCCCCCAGGGCAAGCTCAGGACGCACACGGCCCAGGCGCCAAGCAGGCTGCTCCAGGAATGAGACGATCTCCTCTGGAAAGGGGAACTTTCCTCCTCCTCCTACCCTTTTCCAAACACTCTGCACTCAGGCCTGTGAAACTGGAGCTTCCATAAGAGCTTCACCATTCGTATTCGAGTGAGGAAAACACCTCTGAAGGGAAATGTGTGGCTTCGCTAGGTCCCTGGCAGAACACCGACAGCTCTGCCTTCCACCCCGTGACACTGACACTGACACTGAGTAATAGGATTAGCAGCTCCACCCCAATAACCCAGCTTAGCTAACGGCCAGCACAGAATGACAGCTCCGCTCTCCACGGCAGGTCCTGGGCACCCATTCAGTTATTAACTGGAGTGACTGTTATTGCCTCTTCCAATCAAGAGAGGCAGCTGTTACTCGGTGGTGGCCCAGAGGCTGTGGCCTTTGTGCCTGGCTTCCCTGCAGACAGTAACTGTGAGCTTTGTGGTGAGGGAGGAGGCCCCCAGCCTGTTGGCGGCGGCAGATGGGGAAGAGGGCAGGTTCCGCAGCAGGAGAGGCGGGCTCTGTTCTGAGCGTCTGGTGGCACCTTAAGGCCTGTTTGGAGATCGAGTTGGTTTTAGCAAATCCCTAAGTTCAGAACTGAGATGAGACGATCCAGGAGTGAATGTTTTTGTGGTTGGTTTTTCCCACATGGGAAACCCTCCTAACACTTACAGGACCTGGTCTCTGCAAGTCTGTTCTCTTCACCTGCTGTCAGCTTACGAGAAGCAAGCAGCACAGGCTGACTGCTCTGTCGATGGCTTTCCCACCATCTACACACAGTCTGGCCTCCGCTTTTAAGCTGCAGACACTCGCACTTGAAAGGACTCGGGTCCCGGGGTCAGGGATGTCACCGGACATTATCAACTCATGGGAATGTGGTTCCCCGAGTCAAGTCATAGCCCAGTTTGCAGCTTAGGAATAAGGAACGTGGGGCTGAGGGAGGCGGGAAAGACTTCTCAAGAGGAGGGGGCAGCCCTTGCGACGCTGACCAGAGCGCAGGCCCGTTGGAAGGCTCCCCCGAGGGAGGGCTGGCCCGCGTGGGCCTGTCTGGACTGAGGGAAGGCAGGGCAGGAGGGGGTGCAGGACACAGACCCACGTGCTGCTCCTTCTCTGTCAGCCATGATGCGGCAGGTGGCCCAAGGCCCAGGCACAGTGAACACAACAGAGCGCACAGTCAGTGTACTTTGATCCCCGCCATCCTCAGGCTCCGCAAAGCTGCCCTGTGGTGGCCAGGCGGCACCCAGCAGGGGTGGGGACCTCTTTTCTGCCCGGGCCTTTTGGATATTTATGACATCATTCTTGGGCCATACAAAATGTGCAACTTAAAAGTTAGTCTGCTATGTTTGGCCAAACATTAACTCACCCTAATGCCTTGGCAGGGCCAGACCAATGATTTCTCAGGCCTTCTATGGCCCTCGGGCCAGATGTTCCCACCCCTGACTTAGAGCGAGAGAGTGAGAGTGAGAGAGAGAGAGAGAAACGCAGTGTGTGAGACAAGAACACACCGAGGGGCGTACTAGAGCCGCGTGCAGCTGAGGAAGGGGATCCTGTGACAGCTCTTCAGGACACAGTGAGGGCAACATGGAGGGTTTCTATTAGAGTAAAAGACAAAGGACCCACATAGGAGGCTCCTTCAGCTTCTTTATTCTCCCCCTTTCCCCACTTGCTGGCTGTGGGTTACGGGTTACGCAGACTTGAGGGGTCTCACACAGCAGTGCCCCTTTCCTCCTTGTTCCTGCATATTTCAAAGTTGGGCAGCAAAAGAAACTCGACCATGAGACCCAGGAGAAGGTGTTTCAGGCAGGACACGCTGGGGCCACAGCCAGCACCACGGACAGATCCCGGTGGTCCCGGCTCCCAGGGCAGTACCCCAGCTCACAGGCTCCTCTCCCCCGGCACTGCTCCTCCCCTCAGAGCCCCGGCAGGTCTGGATCGAGTCCTCGGTTAGTTAACTGTAAACCCCACTGTACTGATCACCTCACTGCTAGTTTACAAAGTGCACGGTGTGAGCTCTCTGACAGCTGGGATCACACTGACACAGGGTCGAGCAAAAACTAGGTGCTCAGTAAGTAGTTGCTGAATCAAAGAATAAAAGTGCATTCTATTTCCTGGGGGTTCTAACATCAGAAATTCTCTTTAAAGGGGAGAAAACCCATACGTGCACAACGAGAAAGGCTTAGAAACACCCGCATGCCTGGGAAAGTCAAGGCCCTGGTCTCAGGCTCCCTGAAGGGACGAGCCCAGAGAGGAGAGGCCAGAGATGCGAAGGCCAAGGGCAGGGCCTCTGCCAACCGTCTGCTCATTTTCTGCCTTTCTCACCTTGGCATCAGTGTTTGCCCAATTCTCAAGAAAAGTAGTGACCAGACCCTTTACGTCCTAAGGAGGGAGGGGAGGACATTTGTAAGAAGAGGCCTAAGGCGGGAACAGGAACCCAAATGGGCTGGTCCTCAGAGAGTCGTCCTGGGGGCCGAGTGGTCTTCCTGGGCTGACCATGCGGTCGCCCAGCTGCCATCGTGTCCAAGCTCTGACAACATCCATGACACAGAGAAGAGAACCATCGACAGGACTCAGTTACCTGCTCACGCTTCTCAGTCAGTGAGTGGCCGAGCTGGGGACTGAGCCCAGACTTATCTGATTCCGAGGGCATGATGCACGACATGGAGGATGTTATGGGAAATAACACAGAAACATTTATCACCGAGTATCCCAATTCTGTACAATCTTAGACTCAATGCTATGTAAAACTTTAAATGTTTTTATTTTGAATAATTTTAGATTTACTAAAGAGTTCTTGTAAGACTTCATGTTAACATCTTAAGTAATAACCATGATACATTTATCAAAACTAAAAACATTCCACTAAAGTAGCGGTTCTCAACCTGTGGGTCGCGACCCCTTTGGGGGTCGAATGACCCTTTCACAGGGGTCGCCTAAGACCATCGGAAAACACATATTGAATATATAATTACATATTGTTTTTTTGATTAATCACGATGCTTTAATTATGTTCAATTTGTCACAATGAAAATACAATTTGTCACAATTTAAAATACATAAAGTATTTAAAAATACAATATGAAAATATCAGATATTTACATTACGATTCATAACAGTAGCAATATTACAGTTATGAAGTAGCAACGAAAATAATTTTATGGTTGGGGGTCACCACAACATGAGGAACTGTATTTAAAGGGTCATGGCATTAGGAAGGTTGAGAACCACTGCATTAAAGCAATGCCATTAACCAAGTATGGCCTTTATTTGGGTTTCCCTAGTTTTTCCACTGATGTCCTTTTCCTGCTCCCAGGTCAGACCTGGAATACGGCGGGGCCGAGGAACAGAACACCCTCTGCATTCCATGGCCTCTTCTCTGCTCCTCCAGCCTGTCCATAGATCCTTGTTTTAAATTCCTCTTTCTTTGAAAACACCCAGAGTAGTAGCTATTTTCCTGGCTGGATGCTGTGCAAGCCGTTAATGACCAAGTCCTTGAGCACATGCCGCCTACTGCCCACCGCGCTTACACCATCACTCACGCATTCAGCAACCATCACGTGACCACAGCGCCGCGGTAGGTGCTGGGACAGGCCACACAGACAGGTACACGCCCTCACGGAGTTCACGGCCTCGCCTTCCCGTGTGGTACAGTTTCCACTCACAAACCTGGGCGGATTATAAACTCGGTGAAAATAAGGCTATTACCTACTACTCAGTTCTCACTGGTGAATGCTCTACTCAGAAAGGAGCTCTAAAACGAAGTTTATTGATTGAAGTTAAGTAAAGCATAAGAGTAACTTTCATTATGGAACACGTCCAAGTGATCAGAGGAGCTAGCCCTGCAGTGACACCCCAGTGACCCCTGTATGTCCCGTGTTACAGGCAGGCACCACATGAACGATACGAAGCATAGAGGCCTCAGAGAGCTACACAGACGCGTCTAGGGTTTACCTCATTCCTGGTCTGAATGAGATAAAAGCATCTTTAAAATGTGTTTCTGTCCCTGGATAAACCTAAAGAGCCCCCTATGGAGGGGACTAAGCTGTCTCGCGGGCCCCAGACACCAGTCTGCCTGCCAGCCTGTTATCGCGGGCCTGACGGTCAGGCTGCTCATGTATTATTCACACGGACATTACACAGTTTACTACTTGTCCACAGAGATTTTAATTCAGAAAATGCTATGTGCCAGCCAGAGTTCAGTGTAAATTACACGGATAAAAAAATCATTTCATGTCTTTCTGACAAGTGATTTACATAATATTTCTATTCATCAAAATGGCCTATTAGTGAATAACATAACGTCATTCACACGGACTTTTCTATTCTGAAAAAAGTACAAATGCTTTGTGACTAACTATATTTTCTTATAATTGTCTAAATTGATGAAAAAATAATTTAGGTCAATAAGTGTGAGCTGAATACACATACTCCAAACTACCAGAGAGAGACTCACCCAGTGCTACATATTCCAATCTGTGGAGAGATCTCTCTGTAATCACCACACAACCACCAACTGAGTCACTGGTAGTGAGCCATTCAAAAGACTGCAGATTTAAATTCTGTCAAGAAAGCAACAGTTGCTCTCCAAATAATGCTCATTTTTAAGTTTTATACTTAGAAAGAAAACGAGTAAAATGATATTTTCAAATTACTAAATTTGGAGCTCATATAAGCATATAAAGTTACAGTAAGTTGTGAAAAGCTGGACGGTAAGAGAAATAAATGGTTGAAACACACACACACACACACACACACACACACGGACACAATGTGAACCTTTGATTTTTACACTAAGACAAGGCAGGAAATAGGTGTTTTAATCGTAAGTGTAAATGTTAACAAATGTGTGGGTGGGGATCAGGGAATAATGACTAAGTGGGCGGAGTTTCTTTTGGGGTGATGAAAATGTTTTAAAATTGATTATAGTGACGGTTGCAAAACTCTGTGAATATCCCCCCCAAAAAGTGAATTATACACTTTCAATGGATGGATTTTATGTTGTGTTTGTATCTCAATAAAGCATTTTAAAATGTTAAGAACATGGTTTAATTAAAAGACACAACTTGTCCTGGATGGTGTGGCTCAGCGTTTGGAGCACCGACCCACACACCGAAGGGTCACATGTTTGGCTCCCGGTCGAGGGCACACACCTAGGTTGCAGGTTCAGTCCTCAGTCGGGACACCTATGGGAGGCAACCAATCAATAGTTCTCTCTTACAGTGATGTTTCTCCCTTCCTCTCTCTTCAATCAATAATTTTTAAAAATCGTATTTAAAAACACAAATTATTGAAGTATTTTATAAAATATTTTCTACTTTACAAAAGGTTCAGACTCAGTTGACAGGACCAGAGTTATAAAGTCTTAAGTAATAGATCAGAATGATATATTTGCACAAAATGAGGAAAACTTGGTGTCAGACAAAAGTCTGATTCCAGGTTCTGATGTGGACACAGTTCTCTCTCTCTCAGAAGCCAGCACATTTCCAAGATGCAGACCAGGAAGTGCTGGGGGTCTGGTGTCCAGGACAGTCATTGATTACTTTATGGAACTCTGATATAGAGCCAACAAGTAATCAACCAATTCAAAATTTATGTACTTCAGAAAATGTGAAATGTAAACAACCCCCGAGGACCCAAATTCCAAAGATAATTAAACCACTCAGGGACTCATTCCTTCCTTCATCCCGTAAGCACTCGCGGGCACCATCCGGTGGGAGTCGGAGGTGAGTCTGTGTTAGGAAGACAAAGGACCCACAGGGAGGTGTCACGGAAGTATGGTCGGAGGTGAGCCTGTGTTAGGAAGACAAAGGACTCACAGGGAGGTGTCACGGAGTATGGTCGGAGGTGAGTCTGTGTTAGGAAGACAAAGGACTCACAGGGAGGTGTCACGGAAGTATGGTCGGAGGTGAGTCTGTGTTAGGAAGACAAAGGACCCACAGGGAGGTGCCACGGAGTATGGTCGGAGGTGAGTCTGTGTTAGGAAGACAAAGGACCCACAGGGAGGTGTCACGGAGTATGGTCGGAGGTGAGTCTGTGTTAGGAAGACAAAGGACCCACAGAGAGGTGTCACGGAGTATGGTCGGAGGTGAGCCTGTGTTAGGAAGACAAAGGACACACAGGGAGGTGTCACGGAGTATGGTCGGAGATGAGCCTGTGTTAGGAAGACAAAGGACCCATAGGGAGGTGTCACGGAAGTATGGTCGGAGGTGAGCCTGTGTTAGGAAGACAAAGGACTCACAGGGAGGTGTCACGGAGTATGGTCGGAGGTGAGTCTGTGTTAGGAAGACAAAGGACCCACAGGGAGGTGTCACGGAAGTATGGTCGGAGGTGAGCCTGTGTTAGGAAGACAAAGGACTCACAGGGAGGTGTCACGGAGTATGGTCGGAGGTGAGCCTGTGTTAGGAAGACAAAGGACTCACAGGGAGGTGTCACGGAGTATGGTCGGAGGTGAGTCTGTGTTAGGAAGACAAAGGACTCACAGGGAGGTGTCACGGAGTATGGTAGGAGGTGAGCCTGTGTTAGGAAGACAAAGGACTCACAGGGAGGTGTCACGGAGTATGGTCGGAGGTGAGT
This sequence comes from Myotis myotis, assembly GCF_014108235.1. Taxonomy (NCBI): domain Eukaryota; kingdom Metazoa; phylum Chordata; class Mammalia; order Chiroptera; family Vespertilionidae; genus Myotis; species Myotis myotis. The sequence goes on from NW_023416327.1 coordinate 1,632,477, forward strand.
CTGTGTTAGGAAGACAAAGGACCCATAGGGAGGTGTCACGGAAGTATGGTCGGAGGTGAGTCTGTGTTAGGAAGACAAAGGACACACAGGGAGGTGTCACGGAAGTATGGTCGGAGGTGAGCCTGTGTTAGGAAGACAAAGGACCCACAGGGAGGTGTCACGGAAGTATGGTCGGAGGTGAGTCTGTGTTAGGAAGACAAAGGACTCACAGGGAGGTGTCACGGATTATGGTCGGAGGTGAGCCTGTGTTAGGAAGACAAAGGACTCACAGGGAGGTGTCACGGAGTATGGTCGGAGGTGAGTCTGTGTTAGGAAGACAAAGGACCCATAGGGAGGTGTCACGGAAGTATGGTCGGAGGTGAGCCTGTGTTAGGAAGACAAAGGACCCACAGGGAGGTGTCACGGAAGTATGGTCGGAGGTGAGCCTGTGTTAGGAAGACAAAGGACCCACAGGGAGGTGTCACGGAAGTATGGTCGGAGGTGAGCCTGTGTTAGGAAGACAAAGGACTCACAGGGAGGTGTCACAGAGTATGGTCGGAGGTGAGCCTGTGTTAGGAAGACAAAGGACTCACAGGGAGGTGTCACGGAGTATGGTCGGAGGTGAGTCTGTGTTAGGAAGACAAAGGACCCATAGGGAGGTGTCACGGAAGTATGGTCGGAGGTGAGCCTGTGTTAGGAAGACAAAGGACTCACAGGGAGGTGTCACGGAAGTATGGTCGGAGGTGAGTCTGTGTTAGGAAGACAAAGGACCCATAGGGAGGTGTCACGGAAGTATGGTCGGAGGTGAGCCTGTGTTAGGAAGACAAAGGACTCACAGGGAGGTGTCACGGAAGTATGGTCGGAGGTGAGTCTGTGTTAGGAAGACAAAGGACCCACAGGGAGGGGTCACGGATTATGGTCGGAGGGCCCTGAGAGCACAGAGGAGGAGGAATTGCTGTGTACGTATTTTTAAAAAGAAAACACATGCGTTATATATGGGAAAAGAACAATTACAGCAGGTTAACCATGTATGCTGAAGAGGAGGATATACTTTCTACTTCAGTGTCTCAGTCACAAAAAAAAGTGAATAAATCAACTATCAAAACCCCCAATTGCTGTGTGTGCTTAGGGTGAATTCACTTATTCTCTCCCACCTCACTTACCTCACATGTGCTATCAATTCCTGACTCTCATAAGACTGAAATGACTATCAAGACGTAAATAAGACCCTGTCATCTCAAATAGGGTTTGAAATTCCTTCAAAACAGTAATACAATGAGCTTTATACAAATCTGACTTATCTTAATGGCCCAATTATTTAAATACAAACTTTACCAGCAAATCTGTAAAGATTTCACAGCTTAGCAAGACAACATGCAGCAACACACTGTGCATGCTTTGCTGTTACAGTAAAAGAGAGAAAAGCTCAGGCCTGGAACAGCCGTGCACGCCAGCTGTGCCGTGTGCAGACCACGAGCCCACCTGTGAGGACAGAGCCGTGAGCGAGGCCTGGGAGCCAGTGTCCACAGGAGCAGGTACGTGTCGGACAGAGCTGTGCGCGAAGGCTTGGACTGGACCTTGTCCTATGAGGGGTCAAGTGCCCTCACAGCCCAAAGAGAGACTTTACTCCGGGGAGGTATTTTCATTTGGATTACCAGGTGTGTGTGTGTGTGTGTGTGGTTTTTGTGTGTGTGTGTGTGTGTGTGTGTGTGTTTTATGAATCCATTAGAAACAAGACCAACATATATCTAAGTGAATACTTTTAAAATATATTCACTTATTATTTATAACTTACTGCATAACTATTCTTCCCTCTGTACCTAGGTTGAATTTATTTATTGGTAAAATTGGATTTTCTACATGTACTTAGAAAATAGGTATTCCTTATCTAGGTGTCTATTTTCATTAACCGCTATTAGAATTTTACCGTTAATGATTTTGAAGGCTACATCAAGTAATTTCATCTTTGCCTTAGAACATCATTGGCCTGATGTATGATTTATCTGATTTTGAATCCTTCATCTAGACTACAAACTATGACATTATTCCTGTACAGTAATTTCAATTCTCAGGAATAGCAACCTAATGAAAAACTCATCTTTCCTGAAGGCTTATCTTACCATTCATATCCTAAGGCCCTTAGCATATTTTAAACCCGTTTAGATACCCTCTTCCTATTTTATCATGAACGAAAGGGTTAGTTTTTCTTCCTTTTCCCATTTTTTAAAAAATAAAATAAAATTGTAGTTTTCAACACTGTCAATGGTTAATGAAACAAACGGATGCATTTTTACAATTCCCAGGCTCACCGCTTTCACATGCCCCATGCCTGTGCACTGGACTCACTTTCTTCTTGCTGCTGTACACCTGTTCGTTGTTCTTTCGCTGAGGGCCTGTTGTGGTCCTATCTTTACCTTTGAAAGTCTGAAATGTTTTCCTTTTGCCTGAATTCTTGACTCACGTTTCACTGGGCACACAGTTCCTGGTCGACATCGCAGGTTCTGAAGACCCTGCTGTGCTCTCTTGGACACCTCTTACTCCTGACAAGAAGTTTGCGATCGGAAAACTGAACTCTGTAGATCGTCGGTCTCTACTCTTAAACACTTCTTCTCTTTGATCTTCATCAATTCATGTCTTTCTTCAATTCTCGAGAATTCTCAGGAGTTGGTGTCAAACACTAACTCCACTTTTCTCTGCATTCTCTCCTCCTGGAACTCCCAAATAAATGCATGGAACGAACCCCAAAGTCTACATTCTATGGTTCTTAACCATTCTTTCGCTCTTCCCATCTGTTTTTCTGCTGTATGTTTTAAGTATATCCCTTAATAATTCTCAAGTTATTCTCTCTCCACCTGCTTGCAGTCTCTATTAAATATTGTTGAGTTTATTTTTAATTTCAAAAACTATATTCCTAGATTTTAGTTCTTTTCATATTACCTATTTTTTCCTCTGCCTATTTTTCATGCTTTCCTGTTTTTAAATGGATATTTTCACCTATCTCCTGAAGTATACGAAATATATATTTTTAAAAATCTTTCTCAGATTATTTTATAAAATTTTATCCGCTATAAATTCTTATTCTATTTTAAAAAATTGTTTCATGGCCGTCTTTCCTAGCATCTGACTTAGTGACACCTGCAGTTTTGGTTCATAGCACATCTGGAGTTAGAGGTGCTCTATCCTACACTGTCTGTCCCTCTATGCCCCCTGGTCACTCCAGCCACGTACATGGCTCAGAGGCGGAGCTCCAGCAGGAATGCGGGGGCATTTCAGACCCAGCTGCGGGGCTGGCAGGTGACTGGGACCTGCCGACCTGTGCTCTGCTCCTCCAGGCCTGGAGCTTCCGGGAGCGGCTGGCAGTTCTCACTGAACCTCCTCTTAGGAGTGGACCCCAGGTCGTGAACCTGGCTTCCGACGGGCACCTGGCCCCTTAGTCCGCAGGCGCCCAATCCTGGTTACCAGAACACCTGTGGACGGGGAGCGGCACAGCATGCGGCTTCTGCCCTTTTCACCACTTTGAGGTCCTCTCCGTTCCATTTCGGGGCCACAGAAATCCCAATTTTGTTTCTAACCTGGCTATATCCTTAGTTTTCTTTTAAAATACGTTTTACTACCGTTAAGTCCTTGCAGCAGAATAGAGGTGTCAGCGCATACGCTCGCCACACCAGCATGACCGTGTCCCCAGCCGAACGCCCTGTCTTTCCCCGGCTGACGTGACGGCTCTTCTGATTCTCACCGTCACTCTCACCGCATTCATCTTTGCCTCTGAAGGCTCCTGTTCCTCTGCCAGAATCGGGGTCAGCAAACTTTTCCTTGGGGACCAGACAGTAAAGATTTTAGGTTTCCAGGCTGAGAGGCAAAGCCCAGGCTGTGACGTGCACTGCAGCCATCAATCAATGCAAAGGCCATTCTGTTTGCAGGCCATTAAAAGCATGGCAGTGGGCCAGCCGTGTCCAGCGCTGTAGTTTGTCAATCTCTGCCGTAAATATTGCTCCTCCTCGGGGTTCTCTCCTCTGGTCTATCCTCTCCTCACTCCATAGACTGTTATCATTTCTGCTGTTTCCCTGGCTGCAGCTCAGCTGAAGATCCCAAACCTGCTTCTCAGCCCAGGTGTCTAAGCCCCATGTCTTCACGACTAACTTTCTACCAAGAGCTCATGCACCATTTGGATGGCCCACAAGCCTGTCAACGGAATTTGTTATTTTTCTTTTATAAACCTGATCCGAAAGTTACCATCATCCACTCCATTTTTAGCCTGTTTTCCTCACGGGGCTGGAAAAACACTCCCTACAACAAGGTGTCTTGCTCAGACTGAAACGTGGCTTTGCAGTTACGGCTACGAGAGTGTGAGGACGCCCCCACGCTCCCGACAGCCACTCCGGGTACACGTGCAGCAAGCACGAGGCAGCGGACGAAGGCCCGTCTGCTCGGTCGGGGCACTGCGTGATTAATGCCATGGACTCTGGCATCAAAGTGGTTTCGAAGCCTGTCCACCAGGGACTGGCTGTGGAACGAACCTCGGACAAGTGCCTCAGTTCACTCATTTGTAAATGAGGAAAGCAACAGGTTACCGGAAGGGTTAGGTGTGTGGATCTACGTGAGGAACTCGGGACGGGGACTGGCACAGAATGAGGGTTCACGCTGACGATCCGCCTGCACTGCTTTCTCGCGTTCCCAGTGTCTCCTGGCTCTGAGTAGTGGCGGCCGTCAGCACACAGAGCGCTGCTGGCCTATCTGTCACCTTTAGTGATGTCACTGAACTGCGGACGGCTGTGTCCACGCTCTTCTCCCAGCAGATGCCTGCTCCTTGGCCCCGGGCGCGGCAGGAAAACGCCGGCCTGCACATTACCCGGAGCCACAGCACCAGCTCTTCTTACAGAGTAAGCTCTCCCACCTGCCACCCTCCAGGCACCGTGGGTCTCCTTGTCCTCATTCCAAGTCTTACTGACCCGTGAGCTTTGGTCTAACTTCTGTAAGAAGAGGTACTCAGAGGGCAAATAGAGTGGAAAAGGTTCTTTGGAAACCACGAAGCAGTCTGCAAATACAGGCATTAGACCTATTGCTCTTACAGGATGGAGAACAGAGCATCTGTTCGAAGTTCCCACCAACTCCTATGCTTCTGCTTGCTGAAAACTGCCTATGGCACAGTCTGCTTTTCTATCACGGTGATCTGCGGCAAACAGAGGAAGACGAAACGTTTACGCTCTCTGTGAAGGGTGGAGGCATTGCTTCCACTGCCACACGCCCGGCTCTAGTCAATGACCAGGACGCCCGGGCCGCGGCTCTTCCAGCAGGAGGGGCTCCCGGGGTGGCTCGGCCACCAACGAGGGTCGATCAGCCTCCGGACAGTCCCACCCCGAAAACAGTCCTGCCACTCTCCCTTCTCTCCACGATCCCAGACTGGGGAGCGGGGAGAACCCTCAGGACCCCTGCTTCCTGGAGAAGGACGGGGAGGGGCCCTGAGGGAAGGGCACCCCGGGCAGAAGCTGAGGCATCTCATTTCCATGCTGCTCTCCCCGTCAGAGAGATGACAAGTCAGCAAGCCCATTCAGATGATTTTCCCATCACTACTTTCCTTTGTTTACCTTTATTTTTCTTTTAACTGTGCAGGTGAACGTTGACTTTTCATTCATCGATTTATCTATCACTCTTCATTTTCCCCAGTAAGTTTCTTGAGGGCCTACCCCACTCACCGTACCCGCTAAGGCCCCAAGGACTGAATTAATCCTGGGTTTTCTAAAGGAAATGCCTGGTGAAGGGAACAGCAGACACAGAGAAGCAGAGGACGTGGGGGCCTAGACAGGAGCCAGCTCACAGGTGGCGCAGAAAGGACAGCGGTGCAGGCGGGACCGTTCTCACCAACAGTGAGGCCGCCCTCGGGAGGCGGGAGGCGGGAGGCAGGAGGCCATGAACGCTGGGGGTCTTGAGCAGGAAGGTCGTGTCCTACATTAAATGACTCAACGTTGATGCAGCACCTACCTAGGTATGCACACACCTTAAGCTGTATTACATTCATTTATAGACACCCCCCCCCCCCCCCCCCCCTGCTCAATAAAAAAGACTGTGTGAAGCCCTGCAATTGAGAGACAGGCTTCACTTGGCCGTAAGCGCTAAGGCCCACAGTGCAAGCACAGGGCGCTCCTGCTTTCTAAGAAGTCCTCTGCGTACCTGTCCGCACTCTCTCCTGACCTGACCTGGAGCTGCGGGGAGAGCCTATCACCAGGAAACAGTCTACCCACGAGTTCCCGCATCTCACTCTGGAAGAGCAATGTCATCACTTCCGATGCTGGGATGGCGTCTTCTCAACCCCAGCCATCACCTATAAAACACATTTTTTGAAAATATAATTGAGAGCAATACATGGCAGCTAGTACAAAAATCCCGTGCTATTCATCTTCTCCTGCTGCAAGTGGTCACTGCAGTGAGCAGCCTGACACTCTGCAGATGAAAATATAAACGCTGAGCCGCCTCCGTTCCGTTGAGGCCAACCATTTGTGACAGTCTCAGCAACATGATAAATACCGTCTGTCCACAGCTCCCCTGTATTTGAAAGTTACGACAAACATTTTGCTGAAATGTAAACAACTGACATCATGACTGGTGAGGCAGTGGGCTGCAAATTTATCTAAAATCAAGAAAACAAAGATCTTGTTTGACACTAGATAAACCATTAGTGGTCACCAGGGGAGCAGCTCTGGGAGGTCATCGTGTTGTTTGTCATCAGTCTCCAAAGCACATGCACCAGAGATACGGTTGCAACGTAGTCGAGGCAAGAATAAGTCATATGAGAGACAAAAGAATTAGAAACCTTTCTCTTTAAAGGACAATTTCTAATTGGAACACAATTTTAAAATGTTAAGCTTAACTTCTGTGTGTGTTTTTTTCTCTCAATTATTTTAAGTGGCAAAGTTTGGAATAAAACGTATCACTCCAACCCCATTCTTTCATGTCCTCAACTCTATGGGATGTGACTGCCATGGTCTCTTTGCACAGCTTTCCTGAAAAGGTGCACAATCGTTTATTCAAGTCCAGTCTGGGTCTTTGGAAGACGTGAAGTTATCTTTTAATTAAGAAGGCACTGCAGAACAAATTCTATTACTTTATAATTATAAATTATACAATTAAATTACTTTATAGTTATAAATTATATTAGAATCTTGCTGGCTGAATTTTTATGACAGTCTATAACTGTTTACAGTTCCTACATTTGTATTCCTGGGCCTCATATACTGAGAGCTTAATGATGACTTGTGACATGAAGGACAGATAAATTAATTTATTAATTTCTACATATGTAAATAAGTGATTACAAAATGGGAGGGAGGTCATTTTGAAACATGGCAACAAATATATTAAATCAGAGGACCTGGTTTCTTACAGTCCATAATAAATACCAATTACACTATTTTATACATTTTATATGAGGCAATGCATACTAACTACACTATATGAGAAATTAAAGTCTTAATTTTTTCCATTGAATTTACTATGACCTTCTTTGTCATTCTGCCAACATTCTGATTATGTAAAATACATCGCAAAGACCTTTTCTGAAGATTGGAGAAGGGAGATAGTTCTACTCTACAAATGAAAATAAGAATCTGTTTTATTTTGAACATTGTCAGCTAAAATAAAAACTGACCTACCTTCAATCATATTGTATCATTAAATTTTACTTCAAAAACCACTAGATTCCCTCTGTGAAACACCAAGTACACAATCAAAGACAAAAGCATGAGTCGGACACCTGCTTAGTTCCTGCCACTGGTAGCTCAGCGTTGTTTTTCAGAGCTACGCTAAGCCCTCTACAGCTTCTTCTAAAACTACCAGGCCTGTCCCGAACACCCCCACCAGGAAAAGAGAAAGCTCAGCAATTCCAGTCAGTCACAGCCTCTTGCTGCCGTGTTCCTGGACCCCAGGTGCACCTGCTGCTCCCAGGTGGAGCGAGCCGCGGGCTTTACCTGACGTTTCTGCGTGCCTCTGCCTCTGCCTCTGCCTCCCGTTAGGATGCTCAGCTCCATTTCTACACTATGACCCCGAACAGACTGGAACAGCTTCATGTAGATGCTTTCCAGTCCTAGTTGGCTCACCCTGAGACCAGATTATTCTAACTCTTCTCACCAACTCTGTCCTGGCCCAGCAGTCCAGAACGGCATCTCACGGGTGACTTTGGCTTTAACCTCCAGTGTGCAGGTGAACATTCTAGCTACCATCTTATGAAAGGAAGTCCACACCTTCATGAACCACCTACTGACTTAGTCTAGTAGCCCTGATAGGCAGACACGTCTTCATAACACAGCCCGTGCCGTTGTGCAGTATGGCCTATTTCTCATTCTCAAAGAAAGTAGGAGAGTGTATCTCAGACCTTTTTATAAAAACCTTCTGTACATACAAACACCATTAGCTTTCTCTTTATCCTTTTCCTGGCTGACTGAACGATCTCACCCATTCATTAATTTTGTGGTTTCTTCAGTAAGTCTTTACTGAGTACCTAGTAGTACGTCAGGCTCTGGGCTTACTGCGAGGGACAGACACAAAAGGATCCCCAAAACTCCACAATCCGACGGGAAGGCAAACTAGCAAATGAACTGTTTGGCAGAGCAATGCCTCTCAACCCTGGCTCAAAATTACTGGTGGAGGACTTTAGTCAGGCAGTCTGTGGAGGTCCCAAAGCATCTTTTTCTTTTTTAATTTTTATATTAAAAAAAATGTGAAGCTCAACAAAAAAGGAGACAGAATCACGCAGTCGTCCGCGTTTACTTTCTAAAAACCGTAAGGGAAGCCGAGGCACAGGGTGGATGCAGACAACATCCTACCCGACAGCAGATGCAGGAAAGGGAACCAGGAGCCGTGGGCACAGAGGAAGGGCGGCCGTCCGAGGAGACGGGACGAGTGAGAGAGAAGGGAGGCTGCTCAGGAAGCCCTAGAGGACAGGACACACTCGGGCCCTTTAAGAATGGAATTTCCCATCTTTCACTCTGCCACAGAGATGTCCAGTTGGAAACACAGGGACCTGGTGCGTTTTCACTGCGACAGCCCTTCCCCCTCCAGCGTCCTTCCCACGGCTGGGCTGGGCTTCCGTGTGCAGAGGTGACCACAGCCCTGTCCTTCGCCCCTCGGCTGAGTGCACTGCACCCTAAACCAGGGGGAACCTCAGAAGACAAGCAAAGAAGAGTGGCTCCCCAAAGGCTGGATGCAACATGCATTTTGTAATTCTGCTTCTAAAGTGTGTCCTGCATGTGCTCAGCGAGACCTGCAGGTCATTTTTATTCCAGAGTTTGCTGTTCACTAATATTTTCCGGTCAGACTCTGGGCTTAAGGTAAAGCAAAGAACAGCTTTTCCTGTTTGGAAGTGCCAGGCCAAAAGCATCATCTTGTGGGATGGAGCATGTGAAAATTCACGGTAACCCATACTTAGGAGTGTTACCAAACAGACATCTGCAGAAACCATGGCTTAGAAAGCTGGTGTGTGTGTGTCTGTCTCCTGTGTGTCTGAATACCACCTGTAAGAGTAAAGACAAAGGCAGGTCTTAACTGGCGCTACGAAAACATGCCACAGCAGGGACAGTCAGTGGGTGGGGACCATGGTGTCGGCTAAGAGCGCAGGAAATCCCCATTCCAGCCACATCGCCAACGCCTTTACAGACTTGGAGCATCAGCACGTTTCATTCACATACTTCACAAGAGGATGAGAGAGTTGGCTAAATATCTGTGAAGTTACTTAACTTCTAACATTCTCTTCCAATAATTTGTAAAAATAGAAAAGCACCTTGTAGGCTCAATATATACTTAATGAATAAATTTTACAAACCATTCTGAAAGTTTACATCATGAAACAAAAATGTATTTCATATACTACAGATACTACCTCTGTATTTTGCCAGAATGTTTTAACTTATTGTGTGAATATATGGCATTGAAATACTAAATATCTCACTCATGCAGTAAACTTACTATACCAAATAAAAATTTCTTAAATTTTTTTTGAATCTTTGCCACTTATGGTGTGACCTTGGCCAAGTTAGTAAATCTCTGTGTGTCTTGATGTCCTTATTCTCAAAACGGGGATAACATTACAAAATTACTATGATGAGTTAACAAGATTAGAAAGTGTTACAAGAGTAGATGCTCAATAAATTCTAGGGTTTTGATGATGTTGTTCACTGACAAACATTTCCCAGCTTTAAAATGCATTATGGATCGATAATGCATAATGTTGGCAAGGAGGAATGGGAAATGCTTGCAAACCAGACAGGCATATGAATTAGTACAGTACAAAGCCCCTTCATCTGCACCTGACCTCCACTTAGCCAAGACGATGGTTTAAGGGACACCCTTCATCTCCTCTATAAAACACACAGACTGATGCCTACATCCCAGTGAACATTCTTAATCTTGCCTCTGAGCATTGTATCTTTTCCCAAACAATTATATGTCAATTGATTCTTTACTATATTATGTAATTTAAATTAATGTCAAGTAAACTAATGACATGCTAGGAAAAAAGTTCCTATGCAAATGAAGTTGAATGCTCCAGAAAGATTCAATAACAGCAGATGTTATACAAAACTGCCTGCAAATTAGGTGTGAGACAAGTGAAAAAACTGGGTCTGAGGGGCGCCTGTAAAAATCTAGAGGATTGATTCTCAGTTGTTATGTTTGCGAAGAGGGGCTAGGAGGGGAAGATGAGGGGCTTTCACTTATTCTATTATATATTTCTGTGTTGCTGAATTTTGTTTTTAACAATGAACGTGTATTATAGTAATTTAAAAAATACTTTGTAAACCTAAAGTCCCCCAAACAGAGAAATAGCCCAATGAATTACAGCACTCTCATATGATAGAATATAGTGTGGTCCTTAAGTCATGTTCACAATAAATGAGAAAACGTTTGTGCTGCACTTTTTCTACAGCACACATTACTCTAATAGACTGACAATGTTTAAAATATTCAAATATATATTTTTTGAAACACTGGTAGTTGCAATTCTGAAAGTCTTAAGTGAAAAGGAGCTGCTGTAATCAACTTTATATTTCCTAAGAACATTCTGTATCTACCCCAGGCCATCGGCAGAGGAAAATCAATGCAACCAACTCATACATATTGGAGACTTGTATAGATTTGCTCCTTCTCCCCTACCCCCAACGGGATGGTATATATTTGCTCTCTTAGGGAATTCAATTAGCAATATGAGTCTCCTCCTCTGTCAGTGATGGACACCATGGAGACTTTCCTGACCACCTGAAGACATGTCAGATGGGCTTACTGATTCCCTGACTTGCTAGTTAACAGGAGAATTACTGCCCACTCCCATAAATGACTCCATATGCTTCTTGTCATAAACACAGTGGCAGCTCCTGAAATCAATCTTTCATGACCTTATTGATTAGGACATTTAGAAATAATGAGACTTCACTGGTGGCAGAGTAATGCTTGAAAAAAGAAAAAAATACTCCAGTGAGGGCTTGCCTATTAACACGGCCAAATCTATCTTCCGACTGCCCTTTTCCTAATCCAGACACTCACCTAGAAACATACATGATAAAAACTTAATCCTGCGGTTCATGTGCTTGTTCTTAATATTTGCTGGTAAGGTATTTTAAGTTAACAAAATAAATCGATTTAAAAACATTTTTTGGGTAATCAAAGTACAAAGTCAGTTCACCAGCTAAGATTGAAAATTATAATATGAATTGGAAGGCTTAAGAGAGACCTTTATAGGACATACTGTGTGGTCATTCAACAAATATTAAAAACAGGATTCTCAAATTTATGATTATTTCATATTTATATTAAATGTTTAATTATAAAGAAATAAAAATAATTTTTTCACCATTTTCCTACCCTGTAAGTATATAATTTACACCTTGGTTTTTCTAAGAGTGATTATAGAATAAAACTGTTTAGGAAAAGTCTAAACATTCTAGAAGAGAGAAACTTGAAAAACTTTCTCACTCAGATATCTGAGTATATTCTGCTTATAGGATCTGCATATATGACGTGTTTGAAGCAAAACATCACATAATTTTAGAGGTAGCCAGGACCCTAAAGATACTCTAATTCAATCTACTTCTTGTATTATAAAGAAATCATAATCTAGGGGAGTGACTTGCCTGGGAATATACCCAAACAGAGCCAGGATTAGGATCCAGAACTCATCTGATGTGTTTTACAATTTTCCACAAAGTGAGAGGGGTAGGTAGAGCTTATCTGGTTAAAGATAAAGAATTTCGCTTTTTTAAAAAACCCTCTATATAAGTTTCTAAGACAGAGTTAGGACACAGCCACGTTTTATTTAAAATGTGGGCTCATAGACAAGGATCGCACCCTCTGCACGTGGCAAGGTACTCAATAAAAACAGGCATTTTCCTGGGACAATGAGTCTGCCTCTTGGTTTAAAACACCCTAACTTCACAGACCATATCGATCTCAAAATGGAACGTTTTCAGTTGCTATGTATACAGAAAAATTTACATATGCTCTAAACTCAGTGCATGTTAACTACAAAGATATGCAAGTTGAATTACACTCCAAATAGAACCCGTGTAAACAAAATATTCACATCAATTGTTCTAATGCTTAAACAAACTGCACCCTAACGTGTCTATCACTCATAAAACAGCATTTCACTGTGTTTCAGGTTAGAAAATCGGTTTGAATGGACGTGAAATGCATTTTCCCTCCTTTAACATGGGAAGCAGCTCCCAGTGAGCATCCCTGCGGAGCCGTTGTCTCAGGAGGGGCTCCTGGTGGCCAGAGGGAGCTCTCAGCGCGGACACTGCACACACCTGGGGCCCGCACCGCGGGGCGCACTGTGGACTGTGATTTACCAGCTGCTCTAAGAAAACAGCTAGAGAAACGGAGAATGTATTAAGTAAGGAGGATAAAACTAAGAGGTCTTTAGGACTGAATGTTTTCCATCTCCTCTCAACTGAAGAATTCCAGCTGAAAATAAAAGAGCAAACGAAGCCCGAGGGCTAGGGAACAGCAGTGTGTCTGCGGGACCCGAACCCAAGGAACTGAACAGTCAGCGGGGCAGCTCGCGGGGACCACTGCTTGGTCTTTAAGTCGCGGCGTGCGCCACATGGCCACCAACCGCCCTTCACAAAGCTGGGGGGGGGGGGGGGGGCGTTTCTACCTTTCTGCCTTCCAGTGTCTGCTGGGATCCTGCAACATGAAAACAGCAGGGCAAGCTTGGCCACCACACGTCACGCGACGTGGCCGCTCTGAATTCACTTCAAATGGTGAATGCAGCCAGCTGTGTGGTTTGCTTATTCGGGCTCCAGAGATTCACTCACAGCTGAGTCTCCATTAAATTGGCAGGATTCTAAAAGCTCATGAAAGGCAACTGGAAAAACTCCATGTCCAATCCATCTGCGTAAACTGTTTACTTATAGGAACAGCGTACAAATGTCTCGTGTTTCTGATAATCCACAGAATGCTTCTGCGATGCTGTTACTATTCAAACTTAAAGGTAATGTTGATCATTACAGAGTAATGAGAAAAGCCAATGAAACGCATATTATGCTCACTTGGACCAAATTTAAAACCATGGCAAAAATGAAAAAAAATGCTGTGCATGTACAAGAACGCTTAGAAACTCCTATTTGAAATAATTAAACATTTCTGCAAGAAAAGGACCTTTGGAGAAGACACTGTTTGATTTTTACTTACATTTTTAAATGTATATTATTGTGAAATATAAACAGAAAAGTCAGAAAAAAATAGAAAAAATTTAAGTACTATTTAAAGAATAATAACTTGAACACTGCAATTGCCATCTGATGAAGAAAAAGACGGGAAGCACTCAGGAAGCCATCTCTGAGTAATCATTCTCCTGGTTTTCACGAGAAGTACTTTTGTATCTTCTTTACAGTTTTATCGTTCTAAGACAATATGGCACTTTTGCCTGTTCCTAAAATTTACATAACTGGACCTATAACAGTATATATGTATGTCTGTGTTTTTTTATTTGTTCTTCTCCCTTAACACTGTCAGATACATCCATGCTATTACCCACAGCAGTAGTTAATTCGTTTTTGGTTGAATAATATTCCATTATATGGACACACCATGATTCATATATTTGGCTGCTGGTGGATACTTGGGCTATTTTCCATATTTGGTCATTATAGACAAGGCTGCTGTTACACATTTGTGTACGAGTCTCCTGGTGTACACGTGCAGTGGCTCTAGACTGCAGCGGTCTACTGCAGTAGGTGAAGCACAGTATCACACTGAGATTTTAATTTGAATTTTTTCTGATTATTAAACAGATTCTCTTTGCATTTATTTATTGGATTACTCGGATTTCTTCTTTTGGAATACTTATTCTCTTGACCATTTTCCTTCTGGATTGCTTTTCCCCCCCATTAAATTGTAGGAGTTCTTTCTGTGCTCTGGATACCACTGCTTCCTAGGTAATAAATATAAAGATCTTCTCCCATCCTGTTTTTTGCCTTTTTATTATTTTCCTGGTATCTTTTGATGAATACAAATTTCAATTTTTTATGCAAATTTCTCAACACTTTCCTTTATGGTTAATGTCTTTTGTGTTTCTTTCTTGCCCAGACAAAACCTCAAAGTCAAGGTATTTTTCTATGTTATCTTTTTTTTAAAAATTAACTCAAAATGTATTAAAGATCTAACATAAGAACTAAAACTATAAAACTCCTAGAAGAAAACACAGGGGTAAAGGCTCATGACATTGTACGTGGCAATGATTTCTTGGCTGTAACACCAACAGCACAAGCATAAAGACGAAAAGTAGACAAATGAGACTACATCAAACTTAAAAACTTTCGTGCATCAAAGGTCTATGTTATCTTCTAAAGTTTGTTTTCTCTTTTTACATTTAGGTCTACCAGGAATTAATTTTGCGTTTATGACATGAGGTAAGGTCAAGTTTCATTTTCTAAAAATAAGGATATTCAATCACAAACCACACTTTTCCCGCCTCCTTTCCCACAGACACATAAACAAGTGCCGCACACGTGGTGCACGAAGCGTACACATGTGGGTAGGACCACTTATGAATTCAATTCTGTTCCGTTCGTCTTTTTCTCCACCGTCGTATCTAAATTACTGCAGCTTTATAATAAGTTTGATGTCTGGTAGAGCAAATCCTCCCATAGTATTCTTTTTAAACAGTGTCTTAGCATTACTGGTTCACTGAAATTCCATATTTTAATTTTAGAACCTCCATTTCAAATTCCACAAAATAAAATTTTAATTTCGCCACGTAAGGATTTCAAGGTAATAAAATCAGGAACAACTCCGAGAGGAGACGCTGGAGAAGCAGCAGGCTGGGCTGATGAGGAACTGCACTGGAGATGGAGCACATGTTTGTGTATATCCGGTTGCCTGCATCTTCCATATCACTGAAAAGATCACTGCCATCTGGACAGCTGGGAGTGTTTTATTGGGAGTTTACTGGAAAATGGCATCTCTCCCTGTTAATATTTTTCTGTACTAGTATTTTGGTTCAGTAATAAATATGTGAGACTTTAAAAAAAAGGAATTTTAATTGGGGCTGCACTGAACCTGTAAATCAGTTGGGGAAGAAAAGAAGTATTTATTTACTATAGTGAGTTTTCCAGTCCATGAGCAGGTCATTTTACTTCTAGATACTAAATACTTTGACATTATGAATACAATTGATTTTATTTACTATCCTTGTATCTAGTAACCTTGTTAAACTTACTTACTAGTTGTACGCTAGCTATACATTTTTTTAGGTACATTTTTTCAGATTAAGGACATTTCATTGGGTTCCTAGTTTCCTACTATGAACTGATTTGATACTGATCTTACTAAATGCTTTTGCTGCATTTTCTAAGATGACCATATGCTTTCTTTTCTTCTTTGAATATGATGTAAAAAGCTAGGATTGATTTTCCAATGTTAAACCAATCTTAAATATCTTGAATAAACCCAACGCTGTTGGGATACATTCCTTTTATACACTGCATGATTTGGTTTGCAAAAACTTTGTTTAGAAATTCTGAATCCAAGTTTATGAGTTAGTCTAGCTTTTAATTTTATTTTCTCCAGTTTCAGTATGATTAATTTTATTTTCTCCAGTTTCAGTCTGCAGTTTCACTATTTTCTCTGCTTGGGTTTCATTGGGCTTCTTGAAACTGTGGGAAAGTTCTAAATGAAAATCACTTCAAATACTTTTCTGCCCTATTATCTTCTTCTTACCCCTTCTGAACAATTTTGCATAAACTAGGCCTTTTCACTATATATTAATGCCTCTTACAATCTTTTCTGAATTTTCCAACCTTCTTTTCTCCACGTTTCAGTCTGAATTCTTTCATTTTTATTTTTTAATTTTCTTTTATTTTTTTATTTTACTTATGGTAACACTGGTTTACAACGTTATGTAACTTTCAGGTATACAACATTATAATCCAACAGTATATTACACTGCACTCACCTCCAAAAGCCTAGTTTCCATCTGTTATTACATAATTGACTTTCTTTACCCATTTTGGATCCCTTCTTATGGCCTACCTTACAGCTCACTATTTCTCTCTTCAGCTGTTTATTCTACTGCTGTCTCACATACTTTTTTCTTAATTTTGATTACAAAATGTTCAGTTTTCAGATTTCTGTTTTCTTTCAAATGTGCTATCACTTAAAAAAAAAAGAATAGTTACATTTTTCAACTTAGTAGGCAGAGTTCTGGAGACCTGTTGGTCAATTTTTATTGATTTTTTATCCTCGATGTCTTGTTCCGTTATCTGCCTAATTACCTTTCTCTGTCAAACACTGTATCTGAAAACGGTTTTGAGACTGAGGTTGATAGTCCCTTCCTCCAGAGCAGCGTTCCCATTGGCTTCTGCTGCGCACCTGGAATACCAGGAGCTCAGGTCCCTGCACTCTTCTCAGTGACCGCATTTCCCAGCACGGGGGGACGTGAAGCCGAGCTGCCGGCTGGGCCGCGACTGGCACGTTCCTGTCTAACCCCCTCCTGGCACATTCCTATGACACAGGAACTCAGATCTTAGAGTTTCTGCGATAATCCCCAGACTCCAACATTTTCCCCACCAGCGCCACAATAATGTTCTTATCCACCACTTTCGGATCGCCAATCGCACTCAACCCTGAAATGCCATCCTTGCAGCTCTAGGCCCAGTAATTCTGCCAGCCTAGTTAGCAATTCAGTTCTATCTTTATTTTGTCTAGCTTGATTAATGCGCATCAGTGGGAGGACTGTTCTGAATTACCTGCTCTGTTACTACTGGTAGGTCCGTAACGATAGGTATTTTAAGTTGATCTTTTATTTCCTTAAGAGATAAAAAAATATATAATTTTAGGCTCTGTGACTAATATTTATAAGGCCCTGCAGTTCCAATTTCTGCCTGCTCTTACTCATAATTAATTCTGTGCTTATTTTTTGTTTGTTTTGTGTTTTATTGATTTCAGAGAAGGAGAGAGAGAGAGAAACATCAACGAGAGAGAATCACTGATCAGCTGCCTCCCGCATGCCCCCTACTGGGGATTGAGCATGCAACCTGGGCAAGTGCCCTGACTTGGAGTCGAACTGTGACCTCTTGGTTCATAGATTGATGTTCAACCACCAAGTCACACCGTGTAAAATGATTTGAGGAGAGCCCTAGCTGGTTTGGCTCAGTGGACAGAGTGTCAGCTTGTGGACTGAAGGGTCCCAGGTTTGATTCTGGTCAAGGGCATGTACCTCGGTTGCAGGCTCCTCCCTGGCCCAGGCCCTGGTCAGAGTGCATGCAGGAGGCAACCAATTGATGTGTTTCTCTCACATGGATGTTTCTGTCCTTTCCTCTCTTCCACTCTCCCTGAAATCAATGGAAAACTATCCTTGGGTGAGGATTAAAAAAAAATGATTTGAGAAGTTTTCTGAGGCCTAGGATAAAGGTGTTTTCTTCCAACGGGGGCTTGAATATCCTTGTCAGCTTCCTAGGGACATCACTGCTCAGTCAGGCAGTACTTTAAACTCAATGCAGCATCTGAAATAATACAGCGATATGAACCTAACCTGGGGTGAGCTATGGTCCTCACTCTGCGATGCCAAGCGTGCCCGTGGGTAAGTCGGGAGAAGGCTCTGGTGTCCTCTCTTTGTGAAAGGAAAACCTCCTATTAGATTTCATCTCGTGGGCATTACTGCTGTCCCCTCACTCATGAGGCCTACAAGTCATAACTCACATTTGCCAAACGCTCTTAGGGAATGCAGTTATAAGCACAACTTTCACAATTCTTGCTTTTTCTTTAACCTGGTAATTATTTAATTTCTTCTTAGCTCTTTGATGCTTTTAAGAAAATTAATTTTTTGCAGCATTTTGAGATGTTTTTGTTTGTAGAGTTGGTGCAAAGTCTACACCACCATATTTCTTACAGGTGGCTGAAGTTTGCTAAAAGGTGTAACAAACACAACAGTTTATAAACTTTTTCTTTCGGGACAGACGCACAGAACTCAAAGGGCCGGAAGGAAGCTAGGCTTCCTCAGGGTCCTGACCTTTTCTGCTACACGAGTGTTTCTGCGCATCAGCAGTTTAACCCACTTGCTCTACGGCAGCTCTCAGAACTTCCTGAAAGTTACCCCAGGAAAACTGCCTCCAGCAACAAGAGGAGGCATGGAGTGCGGAGGTCTAAGTGAAGAGGTAAAGCCCTTCAGCTCCCCTCCCACGTTCCTCAGTGAGTGCTGCCCACACCCCACTGGTCACTGCCAGGTGCCTTCAAATCCTTCACTGGGTACTGGACTCTGGCTCTAATGATTTTGGAACTCCAGGCAGTTTTCCAAACAAAAAGAAGTGGTTATTTACAACCCTAAATTGAAATCATAAATGTCATTTGCTGAATTTCACAGAAATGTCAGTATAACTCTCCCAACAAAATCCACATTAAGTGAGTCTACCTGGGCTAGGTAAAAGGGTTTTAGTTATAAAATAAGGAAGGGGCCTGACTGTGGGTTCGTTCAGACCACCTGGTGGTCCTGCAGTGTATACTCTGAGGACAGCTTTGCAGCAACGTTTCTGATACAGACCATTTAGACTGGGAGCCAGACTACATTTTTCTCCCTAAAATTAAAAGGAATCAGTGGTATTCCAGTAAATTGCCCCTTTGTGAATGAAATAACTTTACTTAGATTTTCATCATGAATACCCTCCTTATAAAGATTATTTTACTTTTTCCTCAAAAATTCTGTGATTACTTTAATCTAAAACAATATTCACGAGATAAGGCGTACACAGTGGTATTTTCAAGCAATTACCCTTAGTCCAAAGTGTAAGTGCCCTTCATAAAACCCTTTATAATGATTTTACGATAACTATGGGGATTTTTCCAAGGCACAGCAAACCTCCAACACCACGTCTGACATCGACCGGGTCCCGAACCCCGTCCCTCAGCGTGGAGCCTGTGGTCCTGCCCGTGCCACGGCCCACACGCTGTCTCCGCTCCACACAGGACCATTGTCTGCGGCGAAACGCAGCTGAGCACACCTTGTAAGTAACTGGTCATAATTCCACCGCCGGGCAGACGTCTTGACCAGACCAGCCACCGTGTCACCTGGGAACTTGCTAGAAATACAAAACCTTGGAACCTGCCCCATAACCACTGAACCAGAGAGCCAAGGGCAGCCTAGCAACTGTTTTAACTAGTCCTCTAGGCGATTCTGACACAGACTAGAGTCTGGGCTCCTGCTCCAGAGACACTCTCATGCATTTGCTCTGATACAGGAATGTGCAAGCAGCACTGTCTGTCTGTCTCGCACACACACACACATCCAATTCCTGAAAACAAATGTTCATGCCAGGAGAATGGATTAAAAAACTGTAGTGTTAACACAATGAAGTATTCACTGTATAACAGAGAAAATAAGTGCAAAACATCTATAACTTATAAGCTTAAAAAAACTTAGAACCATAATTGTGAATGTTGTAATTCACAAAGGCCTAGAGTATATTTTATAAAGGTCAAATACAAGCAAAACTAAGTAATATATTATTTAACAATACATTTATGTGATAAAGCAATAAACCTATTTTTAAAAAACAAAGAAAACCACCCCTTTAATTCTATGCAGTGTTTGCTCAGAGGGAGCCGAAGTGGGTGGGTGAGGCAGGATCACACCAGGAATAGTCCACTTCTTACATTGGGGTGGTGAGTTCACAGTTGCTGGTTGCACTTAAGTTACTTTTATCACTACAGTCTTTTTAAAGTATAAAATGTTATATAATAAAGTTTAAACCCAGAAAATAAGAAAAAATATATGCCCATTACTTTATATTAGGAAAATTAGAAACTACCTAAGATATAAATTGTGTAAACTGTGATACATTCTTTGGTTAAAAAAATGTTAAAGACATGAGAAATTATTCATGATAAAATTTGACATAAAAAATTTTAAAAACATGTATAGTAAAAGGATTAGAAAAAAATATAATGAAATGTCAACAGTGGGCATTACAGGGAGTTTTATTTCTTTGTACATTTAAAATTTTCTATAGTGAATACTAAAGACTTGTAAAATTATTAAGGACTAGAGGCCTGTTGCACGAAGAGATCCATGTAATAGGCCTTCCCTTCCCCTGGCTGCCGGCACCGGTTTTCCTCCGGCACCCGGGACCCAGGCCTTCGCTCTAGCCGGAGCCTTCAGTCTTCACTCCACTGCTTCGCGCCTACGTATGCAAATTAACCGCCATCTTTGTTGGGTTAATTTGCATCCTCTCCTGATTGGCTGGTGAGCGTAGCGGAGGGACGGTCAATTTACATGTTTGTCTATTACTAGGTAAGATATTTTCAACTGTCATTGAAACATTTAATGATTGTAAGTCATTAAAGAAAACAGCCAAATCTTCTGCTGGTAGAGGAAAATTGGTGTTTTGTGAAAATTTATGATCTATGAGCTTTATGACTCAAAGCTGTATATTTTCTGCTATAAAATTGTATGTCTTTATTGATATGATTCCATTTAAAATAATTTCATTTTGTTTATGTGGAGAAAAATATGACCTAAGGAACATTTTTTGTTATTGAAGACTTCAATTAAAACAACTGGAAAAAGGTCAACTTAATTAAGAACAAAAGGAAATCATCCGTCAACGGAAGGCTGACTGGCTTTTGGAAACACAACAGAAATGCACACGCCTTAGAGAGAAAGACCCACAGAGACAGGGGCCGAGGCCAGAGGCTGGTTCCTACCTCTTTCTCCAGGATCCTAGCGATCTCTCCCAGGGTCCGATCCAACGCGGAAACCTTATTGTTTGCCCACGACCCACTGTCTTGGACTTGCAGCTGTTTTAGAAGGTCTTTGGCCAGTCGCTGAAGCCTTCAACACAAAATGAAAGGGAAGGAATGAGTGAAAGGGAATGGCGCCATTCATGAGTGAGACCACAGTATCTCATTGTTCTAAACTTTCTGAAACAAAAGTTACTCCCATTATTGGATTAGAAACTGCTCCCCAGAGCGCCTGGGGGGAGAACAAGCAACCACCCCCAAGGCTGGTGCAGCTTCCTGGTCACCAACAACCATCCAGTCCTCATGCACCAGCAGAAGCGGACGGCACCGTCTGTGCGCAGGGCTGGGGAGGGCGGTTGTGGCCGTCACCGCCGTCAACAGAACTGGAATGCCGAGAGGTGAGTACAACGGCAGAGAGCCTGAGTGGAACAACCTGAGCAGGTCTTGTTGCTGTTGCTAATCCTTGCCAAGGACATTTTTCCCATTGCTTTTCAGAGAAAGGGGGGGGGGGGGAACAGCGATGTGAAAAAGATACACTGACTGGTTGCCTCCCGCACACGCCCCAACTGAGGACAGGGAGTGACCCCAATGAGGCACTTTGGTGCACAGGCTGTCGCTCCAACCACTGACCGACACCGGCCAGTTCAGTGTTTCATATTTTGATTTAAATCTTTAAGCTGGCTTGGACATTATGTTATTAGCATTGTAAACTCTTAACGTCAAACTCCCCATGGTCCAATTTACAGGCAATTTGGAATTGCCTGCCGACTGCTAATGTCATTTACTTAGACAATCAAGCTATTACCTGCATTTCACCAGGAAATACTACACATTACCTAGATCCTGGGGTTCTTTAGTAAAGGGGCTGCTATCCTATTTCTTGTGGCCCCTACTTCTTCTGTTTCTCTGTGAGCAATCTTTTCCTTTCCACTCACTTGCTTCGGCATCTCACCAGCTGACACTACCCTCGCCCACAGACCCTGCTGCTGACCTTCACCTTTATCTGTGATGGATTCCAGAGGCCGTCACTATAACCACGTTCTTGTAAACAGGTCACCTTCCCCTCCCGTTTTGTTGTTACCCCCAGTGCCACCCCAGCAGTGACCATCACTGTGCGGCTCTCACTGGGGGCGGGGCTCCATGTCAGCGCCCTGCGCCATTAATCTTTTTAGCTGATTGATAAGTATCTGCCAGGCTTTTCCACTCCATGCAACAGGCTGGTCTGACTATGATCGGGATCCGACCCATCTGTCAGGCTGCCCCTGCCCATTCTCCATAAAGACTTGCTTCACACACTCCCCAATCCCTTCAAAACCCCCCTTTCTTTCTCCCTCTTGCTTTCATAAGATCTTACATTTCACAGGCAATGGGAGCTATTGTGAGGAACAAGAAGATCCTCACTTTCCTCCACGGATCCTCAAGCCTCTCTGCACGTCACCCACACGGTCCTGTTACAACTGAGGGGACTGCCCCTCCCGTGTGGGCTGATGCACCCCAGTCCACGCTCCGCGCTCTTCCGGGATCTGTACCCTCACTCCTTCCCGCTTCAGTGTCTGCAAATGCTCCCACCTCATCCTCCTCTGGGAAAGTCCTTCTGATCCCTTATCAGCGTCAGCGTTCTCCTGGTTGCCCAGCCCCGGCCACTCGTCACACAGCCCTCCCTCCAAGAGCCTCCAACAAAGCCTCCTGCGAGGAGGGGAGCTCCGCATCGGGCCGTCCCACACGGCGGCCGCTGAGCCAGGGAGTGGTCAGTGTGGCCGAGGAAGGGAAGTGTAAACCACACTGGTTTTAATGTTGAAATACGAACAGCACACGTGGCTGGAGGCCGTCATGCTGGACGGTGCGGAAGGCAGGAGGGACTCCAGGAGAGGGTCCTGCCTCCTGCTCGCGGCACAGCCACAGCCCAACACGCTGCCTCCGCACACGTGCCGCCGGCACACCGCCAGGGAACGGCCGAGCAAGGGTCTTCTTACGTTCTCCACCCCGCCCACAGCCTCAGAGGTACCCAGCACTTTCACGTACAAAACCTTATTTAACCCTCCGAGAACACCGTCCCTTAGTGCTATCCCTGTTTGAAAATGAAGAAACTACGGCTCAAGCGAATCAGGTGACTTCCCACGGTCTCACAACTGTAGGGGTGCTACTGGGACAGAAATCTAGGCATGCGATCTTTAAATCCCAGGTTTTACCTCTATACCATATCAGTTAATTCAAAAAGGACATTTATTCTCAAACTAGTAATAGGCTAGAATACAATTTCATCTATAGCTGCATTTGTGTAAAAGTTTCTCAAAACAGGCAACAGCAAATGCAGCTAAAAAAAGACACGGGTGAATTCCAGTTTAAACCTCAGCTGCCCATGTGAGGTTACTGTGATACGTGAAACAATGAACACAACTCCAAAGCCAAAATGCCTGTGCTTTAACCTGGCTCCAGCACAGGCCACATGTGTCAGCCCGGGCGGTCATGGAACTCTCCGAAGCTCACTTTCTTCATCTTGAAAGTGGAGGAAATGTACATATGTTTCCTCTCCAAGCTTTGGAAGATCACTGGTAAATAATGCAACATACCGAACATCATTCACTACAGTGGACATTCAATAAATGTCCAACTATTATTATTATTCATTGACAGAAAGTTCTCAATCTAACAAAAGGAAAAAAAAACCAGTAAGAGCAACATTTTTTTCCCCCCTCTAACAGTTAGAGTCTAACTGAATATGGGCTGGAGTCCCATCCGATTAAAGTTACTGACCTTATCATGTGGAAGAATATGGGCAGCGAACTTCACTGTGATAGATAAGTAGCCACTTCAGCTTTTGGCTGAACAAAGGCTGCACACCATGTAACTAAATATCCAGCCCAGCAATGAATGCATATGAATCCAGCAGTCCTCTTACCAGGAATGCTCACATTCCACTGAAAACCAGGGTTACTTGGGGAGGCACAGGACCATTTTAATTCACAGAGTACAAGAGGCTTGTATTTCACCCCGAGGTAAATCAAATCCGGGATTCATGTGAGCCTACCCTTCAAGGAAGAACGCCAAATCCAGGGGACGCTTGAGTAACATGAGCTAGCCCTCTGCTCCACTGCTGCCTCCACAAAAGCACCAGTAAAACTGCCCATCTCGAGAACAAACGCCTCAGATTTTGATTCATGCTATAATCACAGAACGTCACAGCACTAAGCTATATTTTCCTTACAGGGCAAAAACAGGAGCTGTTAGAGGGTGCAGTTTTTAACACAGAAAATGTTATTCGGATTACTTCTGGCAGATAATTTTTCTAGCATGAAGGAGAGTGGAGGCTTTGTAACTCCTGGGCTAAAATATGAGAAGTGTCTGTCAGGTAAATGATTTTGTGGAGACTGTTGTACAGTCAGATATTTTCTTCTCAAAACTTGAACAAATTCCAACAATAATTCTACGTTCAAACCTGTCACTGGTGAATGTGAGATGTAGAGTATCTCCGGAAGGAACCCTAAATTTTATCACAGTGAATTTGGGGGAGTTTGTTGGGGTCACTGGGAAGATCTGCACAAGTGTAAGAAGAGACTGGGTCCACTCTGGCGTGTGGACAGAAAGACAAACACTTTATCTTTCTTATTTTCACCTCCTCTACTTGAAAGGTACACGGTTTAAATTTAGGGTTATTGGTTACCCTTCTATTTCTTTTAAAATACAATTTATTGACTTTTTACAGAGAGGAAGGGAGAGGGATAGAGAGTTAGAAACATCGATCAGCTGCCTCCTGCACGTCCCCGACTGGGAATGTGCCCGCAACCAAGATACATGCCCCTGACCAGAACCAAACCTGGGACCCTTCAGTCCGCAGGTCGACGCTCTATCCACTGAGCCAAACCGGTTAGGGCTACCCTTCTATTTTTAAACAATATGCTTAACCTTTATTTTTAAATATAAGAGCTCAAAAAATCCCTACGTAATCCATCAGTGACTAGATGTTTAAAATCATGAAGCGGAATGAGATGGCCGAGGGAGTGATTCTCCATCAGTAACAGCGATGGTGGGCGTCAAGAGGAGGAACGAGAACCAGGCAAAAGGTCAGCAGAAAGCAGGCTGTCAAGCGAGAGGACAACCCAGAGCGGCCGGGCGGCCTGTGTCACACAAAAGCCCCTGAACGGCGACCTGCTGGACTGAGTGCAGGCTCCCTGCACGGGGCTGTGGACTCGGCCAAATGACTTGCTCTGGCCGTGGGGCTGGAGGGGCGAGATATCCCCTGTGGACACCGAGGCGGCAATCCTCCCCAGAGCAAGCCAAACCACCCCAGGAGCGTCCTGAAGGGATTCTGCACACGCCCGAGAGGCCTCCCACTCCCGGGGCCGCGCCAGACTTCCACACAGGCTGTCACGGGGCAAGGAGAGGGAGCTGCCGCAGAGGCCTCCGCTGTCCCGAGGCCACGGCTCAGAGCGGCTTCTGCCGAGGTCTGTGGGCCAAGCTGGTCGAGAGGCGAGTGCACACCGAAGAGGAAGGGAAGCGAGCCCGCCCCTGGTGGAGAAGCGGACACACTCAGACACACCCGCAGAGCCGCTCAGCTTCCGCCGGACGTCTCTGCCAACGCGACACCACGGCCCCCAAGTTATTCACTGTCCTCAAATTCTTGGCTCTAGTTCTAGATTCTTCTTAAAAATCTCTTCCCATCAATATGTATTATTATTTATGTGCCAATGAAAAGCTGTTTTAACTACATATCTGTTAGCTTGGTCCTACTTTAGTCTCCTTCAAAAAAAATTTTTTGTAGAAATTCTCATTTATTTTCCCATATGTTCTTTTTCCAAAAAATTTATCTTTATTGTAAAAAACATTACGTATGTCCCCCTTTTGCCCCCTCAAGCCACCCCTGCCCCCTCAGGCCATCACATGGATTCTACCTCTATTTTAAAAAGGCTGTTATGTAATTGGAATCACACTCCATATGTAGGAAAATTTATAGAGAATTTACCACACTGTGACTTCCATCCAAGAGTGTAATTCGTCTTTGCATTTACACAAGTCTTATTTTATACCCGATAGCATGTTAAAGTTTTATTTTTATACAGGCTTCATACATTTCTTGTTGAGTATATTCTTAAATAGTTTATTTTTATATTGCTATTGTAAATGATGTTTATGGTCTCCAACTGATTATCAGAAAGAGAGCCCTTAATTCTCATACCCTGGACATGCTGTTGCATAACTTCTGGCAAGTGACTGACCCTCTTAAGGCTTAGCTTCCCTGAGAAAAGCACCGAGTTGTGAGGAATAAATGAGTCCTCACATGTAGAGCCTGGCGTAAGGTAAGCGCTCAGTAAACGTTACCTACTATTAATACTATCACATTCATTCGCTGACCAGCCATTTCCCTGACTTGATTCTCTTGTTCTACTGGTTCTTCACTTGATCTCGGGGGCTTTTTAGCTCTACAGGATCCTCATAATCTTGGTAATTTTGTTCTCCTCTGTGAAAGGTTGTATTTCCTTTTAGAATGGCAATGGCTAATAGTTCCGAAAAATAATAAAAAAATTATCTGATGGGTGTCTTATTTCTGAAAGGCGGTAATATTTCTATTCTGAATGTAAGCGTTGCTACATCAAAATACTACAGCATATCTATCAACTATGTAATTAGTGACAGTACACAATTTGTGCATTTAAGTGTTTCCTGACCCTCTTCACCATTAAAAACGTCATCTTTGTATGTAACCGTTTGGCACAATTTGCATGTTTCACTGAGCACCATGAAGCCTCCAGTGCGCTCCTAAGCCCCAGACTCGCACGCCTTTCCTAAGACACTGCAACCTGCGCCCCATCATCAAGGAGAGACCCTTCCGCCCCGCACCTCTGTGGGCCGCCAATCAGAGAACAGCTGTTGCGTCGTTACACTCACGCCGTATGGGAGTCTAAATCCTCCTCTGTCCAAGCGACCGTCACCCGACTCCTGACGGAGACCCCCGGCAGGAACCAGCAGTCGAGCCAGAACTACTCTGTCAGAACAAGGGGCGTTTAGGACGAGGTGGCTCTTGGCTGAGGGCCTGCCCTGTGCACTGAGGACTCGAGCAGCACCCGGGGCTCCACACACGTGGTGGCAGCGCACCATCGACCGAGCTGTCATGACCAAGAAGTTACCCCATATCCCAGACGGAGACCAAGGTCCCCTGGGAAACCGCCCCCAGCTGGACACCACTGTGTTAGGAGAGTGAAGTTCTAGGCACCAGACACAAAGCCCATGCTCACAGGCACACAACGATGGCTCAGATAGGCTTTGTTGCAGGCAGAGACTAAAGAAATGGAGAACTCAAATGTCGGATAAAATACTCACTTTGCTTTATAAGGTGAGTCAGAGCCAGAATTTTTTGTTTCCATTAAACTTTCATATTCCTTGGCCCTGAAAAGACAAAAGTGTAATCATTGTTATTTTGCCACTAATTTTTTATAACAAAAAAAAACCTTGGCTGTGTTTTTCCTCTTCCAAAACTAGGGACATTACTACATTAACTTTAACACTTTGATTTCTGAAACTGCTTCTTTAAAATACTGTAAATGCTGTCAAAAAAGACCTAAAAATACATTTTTCTTTATGGATAGAAAGCAGATTCATAAAAACACTACTGAATTTAAAGATGCTAAAATCATGATTATTAACTTTGAAACCATATTAAGTTTCTATGAAGTAGTTGAGGTGGCTGAGTATCTATGAACTCAAAGGCATGTAATATGCAATATTAAATATAGATAAAGAAGGGTAATTTAACTTTAGAAATAATTTCAAAGCCGGTAGAAACCATTTGACCCGACACTCAAGGCTCTGCTGTATTTTGCTTGTGCTTTTTATACGGACTAAATGCCAAGTGTCTGCAAACAGCCACCGCCTCACTCGGCTCCACTTCCCTGAACCAGGCAGCCGACAGCCGCCCACACCACCGTCTCACACAGGTGTCACTGCAGCAATCCACTAATGTTGCTTAATCTGTCAGTTTCTCTTTGGAGAGGAAAAAGCTACTTTAAATTTTAACTGCTCACCCAAAGGGTCCTCCATCAAAGAATTAGTGCAACAACCTATGAAAGAATTAGCCACAATGTATTCCAACCCAGCCAGCAACGGCAGGTGGAAAACTAAACTCTGCTTCATAAAAAATGTGAAAGACACAAATTATAACAAGCCTAATAGGGAAAAAGCAAACGAGCACAGGTGATACCTGGGAACTAAATAACTAAATCAGAATCAAATATTAAATTATGTATCATTTAAACCTACATATGCTCAATGCTATCGGCCAAAATATTAAGACGTATCAAAACGGGAAAATAACCACTTGGTAGCTGCAAGTATGACCTCGGATGAAAGGTGGGAAAGTAACTGAGGGGCAGGGGATTCTGTGCCGAGCTCCGTGCGGGACTGCGTAAGAACTGTTTCACACGGTCCGGAAACTCGACCCGGTATCATTTCCATCTAACAAAGAAGAAACTGCGGCTTTGGAAGATGTCTGTGATATCAAAGCATACGCTCATCTGGGGCTTGAAGTGCAGGCCGTGAGAAGGTACGAGCTAGCGTGGACACCTGTGGGAAGAGGACACCTGAGGTTTTGAGCGAAGAAAACGACATGATCTGCCTCGCATTTGACCAGCCCGC
This sequence comes from Myotis myotis, assembly GCF_014108235.1. Taxonomy (NCBI): domain Eukaryota; kingdom Metazoa; phylum Chordata; class Mammalia; order Chiroptera; family Vespertilionidae; genus Myotis; species Myotis myotis. Next base: position 1,661,298 of record NW_023416327.1, read on the forward strand.
TCTGGCTGGAGTGTTTACAACAGACCGAAGGGGCACGGGCGGAAGCAGGGACAGCAGCAGAGCAACCCCCAGGTGAGGGAGCCTGGTGCGGGGCCAGCAGTGACGTTTGATATGAGACTCTGAGTCTATTTTAAAGCAAACCTAACATTATTTGCAGTTGGATGAGATGTGAGGTTAGTGGGAGAAAGAGAAGGGGCTGTGTTGGGGAGGGGAGAGCAGGGCCTTGCTTGGGACATACCAACTTGGAATAACACTGGAGACATAAACTTGGTAAGTGGAGGCTCCTTACAGCCACAGGACTGGGTTAGCTCGAATGTGCACACAGAGAGGGAAAAAGAAGTCCAAAGGGCCCGCGGCCTCCCAGAGTCCGGAGGTCGGCAGGCTCTTTGCATAAACTAGGAATGAAGGACTATCATCCCCTGAACTACTTTTAGAAGTAGTTTTAGAAACTAAAACTACTAGTAGTTGCGGAACTACTTTTAGAAACTTGGAGGGACCTCCAAAAACACAATCAAAAACCCTCTTCTGCCCGTTGCGTCCATGGCCGCTCTGAGGCTGTCATGATTCTGTAAAAGGAAATGGAGCCTTTCGCTGATTACAACGTGAAGTCGGAAACTACAGAGCTGACCACCACTCACCATTATCGACCCACGTTTCCCTGTTCCAGGGGTCAAGCTTCTCCATCTTTCGAGATATTTGGGAACAAAGGCATGACAACGCATTCAGGCTACCTTCTCTCAGACCACCTGCTCAGGAGGCACTGCACTGTGTCCTCGAACAAGACGCAGCTGTCATCGGGGGTGGCAGAGCTCGAGGTCACGCTGCGCCACCAGCTACCTGGGCCTCAGATGTCACTTCGAGGCTGATGATAAACTACAGGTCTGACAACTCACTTTCCATTTCCAGATATTTCTTGAACTTTTTCTTGTTGTGACAGGCAACCAAATTGATTAAGCCTAGTCATGGGATTTAACACTACAGCCAGCAGACTTCTATTTGTTGATTGCTATTGATTTTCTTTAATACTTCATTTAAAAATCAATAGCTGGGAAGAAAAATAGGCCTGGTTTACACATACTGGACATCCCACCGCATGCTGGGGGAGGCACAAGTTTGGCAGGGCCGCTGCATCAAATTATAAGAAGAGCTCTTAGCAGGTGAAGGCAAGGGCTTTAGATCGATAGGCAGTTTTCTTTCTCAATCAAAGAAAGTGGCTATAAATTAGGCTCATCAGTGTTATTTTCGAGGCTTTCTTTAAGTAAACAACTTTAAACTTTTTGTGGGGGTTAGAGGGTCTTCCTTGAATTTACATTAAAAAGAATACCTCACTAATAGTTTTTCTTTTTTGTTTTTTAAGGATAGTTATGGTACCTGGAGTTCATGCGGGCTTTTATCTTTTTGGCCTTTTTTTTATTTTTTTGCCGCTCTTCTCCATCTTTCAAAGGCTCTGGTGGAGCTGTACTTTCGACCACAATGTCAATAATGTACTTCTTTAAGGAAAGATGCTCCTGCAAAATAAATCAAAAAGTAAATATGACAAATAAAAAATAACACAGTATTGCTATGGGCTTACAGTAAGTATAAAAGATTACGCAGCCCAGCAGGCGTGGCTCAGTGGTTGAGTGTCAACCTATGAAGCAGGAGGTCACAGTTTGATTCCCAATCAGGGCACACGTGCCTGGGTTGCAGACTCAATCCCCAGTGGGATGTGTGCAGGAGGCAGCCGATCAATGATTCCTTTTCATCATTGATGTTTCTCTCTCTCTCCCTCTCCAAAAGCAATAAAAACATATTAAAAAATAAAAATAGCTATCATGAAATGGTATCTAGAACTGACTTCAAAATATTATTTGGGGAGTGGGTGAGATGTCTGTCGGTGAGGCAGAACTTACCACAAGGTCACCACTGTTAGGGCTCAGTGATGAGTAAGTATATGGAGGCTCGTCACACTATTCTGTCTACTAGGGGGTATGTTTTAAATTTCCCACAAAATACCAGTTTGGAAAACATTTATCTTGTATGAAAAAATAATCTGTACACCTGAATCTTAAAATTCTGTTTGGCTTACCCAAGCAAGTGAAATAACAATATTCATCTCTCTCAAGCTGAACCCCAGATGCCATTAACACCTGTGCGCACCATTCAAGTGCTGAAGTGTGCACTGCCAGCGTGAACCTGTTGTAAGAACAGGAGACAGTCTCCTGCAGAAAAGTGGATGTAGACTGAGGAGGTGCTCCACACAAAGAAGCTCAATGTACATTATTGATCCAATCACCTTCCTTACCTGGTCTTGTTACGTCTGAGGCTCTGGGACGGGGCACAGGTTAAGTGGCTATTATCTTGGCCTAGAAACAGTGCTGACCCAAAGCAGTCAGGCCCTGCCTTACAAAGGCAGTAAGATGAAGGTCCTAACGCTTTTCACTTCACTCCACACCCAAATCTGTGCGGACAAGGACACCAGCAGAATCCGTCCTGACACTGATCTTGCTGCACAAGGTCTGGCATCAGTACACCTGAGCAATGCTTGCACACCTGCATACACAGGCCAGCAGCCTCCCTCTCCCTCAAACTACCCTTAGCAGGAGTATAGTCCATACAATTTGGTTGCCTAATTATTTTTCCTCCCTAATCACTGTGCTAGATTCCATTGTTCTAGATATGATTTGGGCCCTGCCCTAAACCATAATCTTTGGGCTCCAACCCTTGATGACATCCTTTCTTAAAACCCCAAGGAACTGGCTAGGACGAGAAAAACACACAGCAACCCCACCCCATCTTACATGAAATGGTGCTGCTTCAAGTTCTCTACAAGTGCTGGCCTTCCCCAGACCCTCTGTTCTCTGTGAACAGCTAACCAGGACCAGAGCCCCAGTTTGCTCAATATATAATAAAATGCTCAGGAAAAAATATAGATACTGTAAATAATGTCACTTTTGTAGTTACCATAAGGAAATAGAGAAATACTAAAATCTCTATCTATAAATATCTTCATTGTAGTGAGATTTACAACAAAATATTAGTAGTAGGGATTTGATTACACAAATTACGGCCCATGATCAATATGAGACTGACAATCAGATTTCATGACTTTTAAGCAATAGTAACGCTAAAAACATTCATTGTATAACAATAAACAAAAATTCAGGACTCATATCTATGTAATACAGTTTATATAGATATAAATAAGATTTATATTATCAAAATGTTAATAATAGGCATTATTCTTTCTAAAACATTCTGTAATTACTATCCTATATAATAAAAGCCCACTATGCAATTGTCCCCTCGGGCAGTGGTTCGACCCGTTCGACCACTCGCTATGACATGCACTGACCACCAGGGGACGGCGCGGAACATGGCGGGCGTCGGCAATGCGGCGCTGGCAGCAGGTGGCAGTGAAGGTGCTGCCAGCCCCGATGGGCCCCGATGACAGCAGACCATGGCGGAATGGTGGAGCAGGTGAGCGGGTGGTGCCAGGCCAAGGCAGGTGTGAGCGAGGTCCGATCGACCCGCCGATTGTCCCACAGACAGCGACCAGCGGTGGCGGTGGGGGGCAGGGCCACCACCTGGCTCCCAGGTGCTGAGGGAGCTGGGCAGGGGGCCCGGCCCCAGTCAGTCGTCCCACAGGCGGGATGGTGGAGCATGAGGGGGCGGCACCAGGCCACGGCGAGGTGCCAGGCGGGGCTGTGGGGCTGCAATGCTGGGGCATGAGCTGGGGCCCGATCCCCGCAGGCCACCCCGAGGGACCCACCCATGCACGAATTTGTGCACCAGGCCTCTAGTATATTAATATTTTTGTTGCAAAATTAATAAGAAAATGCAAGGAAAAGCAAGCTCTTTAAAGAAAATAAGGTCAATTTGTATAAGGGCACAGCTCTAGGCTTACTTGTGCTGTGGAAGAATGGGTATAACTGTAAAAATACACTCATCTTTTTGTATTTACCCAAAATTCTAATTAATATGCCACAAGCACAAGGAAAAGCAAAATATACTCTTAGTCTTTTTCCAAATATAAATCAATCAGGACCAAAAATCATCCAAAAGGCCCTGGATCTCCTTCCTTCCTAATACCATTTGAAAACACACACACTCCTGTCTTCACAGAGTCTTGCTCTCCTACCAACAAGCTGGAAGGCTCTTATTAAAGGGGAAATAAATGGTAATGGAAGTGACATGACTTGAGGTGGCAAACACTCAATACAATATACAGATGATATATTACAGAACTGTACACCTTAAACCTGTATCATTTTATTAAGCAACGTAACCCCACTACTACACACACACACACACACACACACACGCGCGCGCGCACACATATACACACATAAATATGTATATACTAGAGGCCCGATGCACGAAATTGGTGTGCGTGGGGGAGGGGGGTCCCTCCGCCTGGCCTGCGCCTTCTCGCAATCTGGGACCCCTCGCTCCTAACCATCTGTCTGCTCGCTCCTTACCACTGGGCTTGCCACTCCTTAGCGCTGCGCTTGCCAGCCGTGAGCCCGACTTCTGGCTGAGTGGTGCTCCCCCTGTGGGAGCGCACTGACCATCAGGGGAAGCTCCTGCATTGAGTGTCTGCCCCCTGGTGGTCAGTGTGCATCATAGCAACCGGTCGTTCTGGTTGTTCTGCCATAATGGTCGCTTAGGCTTTTATTATATAGACTAGAGGCCTGTTGCAGGAAGATTCCTGCAAGAATGGGGCTTCCTCGGGCCTATTCCTGCAAGAATAGCCCTTCCTGAGTCCGGAGCGAAGCAGAGAAGGGAGCGAAGCCCACTGAGGCGGGCTCCCTCCCTTCCCGCCACCTCGCTCCCTCCCATGTCCTCTGCTTCGCCTCCCTCCCGTGTCCGCCATTTGCTCCCTCCCGTGTCCAATGCCTCAGCTCCGCTCCCATCTCTGCTACCTCCGATCCGTTCCCTTCTCTGCCACTTGGCTCCCTTTTGCAGTGCTTGGCTTCCTTCTACACTGTCTTCAGTCTTCACTGGGCGCCTGTGTATGCAAATTAACCACCATCTTTGTTGGGTTAATTTGCATACTCTTCTGATTGGTTGGTGGGTGTAGCGAAGGTACGGTCAATTAGCATCTTTGTCTTTTATTAGTGTAGATATATATCTTATTTGGCCATTCCACCTGACACTGTTCACTCTACATAAGCATTAAGAGCAGACAGTTTTGAGGAATGTTACCTATTCACTTAAGTGCTGGATTAGTTGCAAAGTAACACAAGATGAAATAAAAATTATCTCCCTCCCCTCCCCCGCATAAAAAAAAAGAGCAGACAGTTTTCTTATAGGCATAGAAGCACAGATTGACACATCTATAATCATAAAAGCATAATATGCTAATTAGACCGGACATCCTTCCAGACGAAGCTGGGGCTGTGAGGGAAGCCTGGGTCCTGGGTGCCAGAGGGAAGCCGGTGCCGGCACCCAGGGGAAGGAGGGCCTACTCTTGCATGAATTTTGTGCATTGTGCCTCCAGTTAGAAATAACACTGAACTGTAAGTCAAAGTGTCTACACCAGGATAAATTCTGCAACTCATGACAGAGTGACTTCTCTGGGCCTCCGTTCCCTCACTAGTAAAATAAATGCATTAGACAATAAATTCTAAAGAGCCCTCTTTATAACATTCTAAGAATCAATGTGAAAACACCAAAAGGTAATTAAGGATGGCTAATTCCACACTCGTACACTAAAAAATGTGAAGTCTGGTTTTTAAGTCACAATTGTGACTTCTCATTTAAGCATCATTGCTACAATATGAAATACTAATAAATGTATGTAAGGAAACGAATACTATACAGACATGATCTCATCAGAGTTTATACCCCTCTTATTCTTTTAATTACCTTTTATGGCATACTAGACCAAAGCTCTGGCCTTTCTAACATCATTTACTATATTAAATACTGAGGTTTATGATCCTGGTATTCTATCTAACTCCTCCTAAAGGTTCTCATAATTCCTGATTTTGTAAAAGAGACATGAAAAAATTAAGCTACAGACAGGTTCATGATCTTTGGGAAGGAATGTAAAAGTTCTAAAAATAGGATATATAGGGAAATATAAATGACACAATACAAGATTACTTCCATTTTAGAGCTCTCTCAAGTGTTACCTCAGAATAAACACATTTCATAAAATGTGGCACATGGATATGTCAAAGGAAATAATCTGCTTCCCATTATTTTGAAGTACTATAATACGGACTGAGAATTGTTAAGGATGCTATTCTTCCTAGATCAAAAGGGTTTAAAGATCTCCTTTGAAAAAAGGACCAAAGCTTCATTACAATAATAACAAGTATATTTTTACTTGAAAATTAAAAGGTGGTGTGTTACGCTCAAGAGGCTTATTTCTCTGGAGGCGAGTTCACTCTCAGGAGCAGGGCGGATGCCGAGTTACTAATCAGATGAGAAAGCAGTGCAGGGTTTTAGCCCTCTTTTGGGAAACTCATTTTTCTCTCATCATCATTCTGTACTTTCTCAACTTACTACGTGCCAAGGGCTTGTGATAACTGCGTGAGTTAAAGAGGGACGAACCTCTGGATGTCACAGTTACTCAGAATAAGGCCAAGAGCATGTGTGGTAAATGATTATTGTGGTTGATATCAACCCTTCATAAAACGATTCCAGCAGATTGTCCTCCAGACAGACAAGAGGAACTCTGGTGTGTAATTACTGGTCTGCTGGATGGCATTAGCCATATCAAATAAAGTATCTACATATATTATCCAAACACGACTCAAAAATAAAACCACCATATATAAAACTTAGTCCATTTATATTTAAAGAGAGTGTTCAGAGACTCGTGAAACTATGAATTTACCAGAGATAGCACAAACTGAAGAGGTAGCTCATGTGGCAGTTTTATCATCTGTGTTTTTCAGGCACCTGGATGAATGCAGAATGAACACGCAGGTGCTGAAGAAATGCTTAAAAAATAAAATAAAAAGTTTGAGAGTTCTATTATATTTAGATAAAATTTAAAATTTCATCAAACAGCAAATTTGAGACAATCTGAAACATAATGCTTCTTATCAAAACAGGCCCTTTGTGCGACAGCATCATTTTGAAAAATTAAACACATGTAACAACAACTTTTCAAACTTTACCGGCTATTTTAATTATACAGAGGATTCAACTGTGCTAAGTTCTCTTTCTATAGGTGTAGGAGATACACTTATGTTTTTATATATTATAATCTACGGATTGTATTGCTGGGAATGACAGATGAGAAAGTGAAGCTAATGAAATACTGTGAAACAGACGCCATGCAAAGAGAAGAGGCCATCTTCTGATAAAGACGATGGTCTACCATCTGTCCCCCTGTCACTCAGTGACAATTACAAATACTCCATCAGTTTTCTGATGGGTGAAATGATAAATGAGGTAAAGATGTCTGCAGATTCTGATGTTCCTTTCTGATCTAATCTGAGGTCTAACATATAACTCAAAGCAAAGCTCAGAATATAAGCTGATTGATTACATATAGCAATGTACTTTTTTTATAGAATAGAAAATAACTAAAATAAAAAAATATTTTTAGGGATAAAACTAGATGCAAAAATAAAACTATGAAAGGGACAGCAGAGAAAGGGAGAGAAGGAAGAGGACATATCAGGCATCACTAACCAAAATGAAGTTTGCAATGTTGGTACCATACAAAAGTAATATTCAAAGAGAGAGACATTAGAGAGAAAAGAGAGATGTTTCATATTCTTAGAAGATAAAATTCATTAGTAGGATAAAATATGTAAATATGATCATGATAAAACTATGTAATATATATAACCAAGAAATAAAAAAAGAAATACATGCAAATAATAACAATATGTTAGCAGTCTTTCCATTTTTGAGAAAAGGATATTAATGAGCACAAAAAAGCATTAAAAGAGTAAAAACATTTGTGTAACAATGAACAAAACTGATCTAATATATGATACATACCCAGAGAGAAAACATATTCTTAAAATTGTATAATGTACTAAGCTATAAAGAAAATCAATAAATTCCCCAAAGTACAACCTATCTAGCCATATTCTCTGACCACAACGCAATAAAAGTTGAAATTAAAAACAAAGAATAGTACTCATTTTGGCAGCACGTATTTCAAAATTGAGCAATGCACAGAAGACCAGCCTGGCCCCTACGCAAGACCTAAGTCAAATCCATGAGTCACTTTTAAACATGTTCACTCATACACATAAAACAAAACAAAAGGCATCGCCACCCTTCTAATCTATAACCTTAGAAATATCTCTTTGTTTAAAAGGAAATAGAAAGTGAAACTCAGAATACCTTTAAAACCCATTATTTAAAGTAAGAATAGTCTGTAAAAAATGTTTAGCAACTAAATGAAGAAAACTATACACTTTACTAAATGATACACACACACACACACACACACACACACACAAATCCAACCAAGACTTGAGTAGACCAACATGTTGCTGTATGGAAAGAATTAATACTTAAAATATATCTACTCTTATTCATTCAATCTAAATTTAATTTATAATTTCAATGCAATCCCAATAAAAATTCAAACAGAAGTTTCTTAGCTACATAAATTAATTGCAAAGGTCATGTGCCAACTGAGAAGCAGAGGAATAGTCAAGGCAATTCTGAGAAAGAATGAAGAGGAACAAACTTACCCTATTATGATGGAAGCAAAAAACAAAAACTACCCACTCAATTCTTGAAGATAATAATTGTCAACCTACACATCTGTACCCAGTGAAAACATTTTTCACAACAAAAGTATATAAAAACAAAGAAACTCCAGAATTTCCTGCAGGAGATTCTCTCTAGCCTGAGCGTTGGGTACATAAATCATTGTTTTACTATTTTTCTACTAACAATATACTAGCATATACACCTAGTGCTCTGAGGTATTTATAAAGAATTTTACCAAAATACTTAAAAGTAGGAACAAAATACTTAATGTAGGTCTTTTGTAAAAGCAAGGTGGCACAATGGAAACTTAAAAAGCAGGGATATTGTATCTATACTACTGTCAAACAAAACAGATTTTATGTAAGAAAATTTTTCAGTTAGAAAAAAATACCCCAATTTATTTGGGTGAATTTGTTATGAATTTTATGCTAAAAACAAAAAGCAGCAGCAGAAAAAAAGGAAAACTATTGATTTATAATATTACTCACGCTAAAAAGAGTCATTCCACATAGCAAAAGGCTGAATTCACTAGGAAGACACACAATTTTATCTTTATTTTTTGGTTAATACTCACAAAATGATATTTTTTTTCCCACTGATTTTTAGAGGGAGTGGGAGAGAGGGAGGCAGGAGGTGAGAGGGCGAGAGAGAGAGAGAGAGAGAGAGAGAGACATTGATGTGAGAGAGACACATCGATCAGTTGCCTTCTGACATGACCTGATCGGGGCCAGGGATTGAACCTGCAACCCGGGTATGTGCCCTTGACGGGGAATCGAATCTGAGACCCTTTGCTGACCGGGTTAGCGCTCTAACCACTTAGCAACACTAGCAAGGGCAGAAGATATATTACTTCATATATTACTTCATATATTTTTTGTTAATTCTCACTGGGAATACTTTTCCCATTGATTTTTAGGGAGTGGAAGGGAAGAGAGAGACAGAGTGAGAGACACATCAACGGGTTGCCCCCTGCATGTGCCCCACCTGGGGCTGGGGATCCAGCCTGCAGCCACGGTACCTGCCCGTGACCAGAATTGGACCAGTGACCCTTCAGTCCACTCACCCAAACTGGCCAGGGCAGCACAGTTTTAAACTGATATGCTCTTAATAATATAACCTCAAAATAAATAAGCAGGAATGGACAAAACAAGAAGAAACAAATAGCATATTTTAATACCCTCCATCAGTAACTGTAAGAATAAACAGACAAAAATCACTATGGATACAGAATATTATAATATCATAATTAATGTGCTTGATAGAGTAACTGGAAAATATACATTCTCTTCAAGCAGATAGAACATTTAAAAAACTGATCATGTGCTATACTAAGACAGATTGCAAAGAATTTCAGACTATATTCTCTTGCTCTTATTGCAATTAAGTTAGAAATCAATAGATAAAACTTCTGTTTGGAAATTTCAAATCAACCTTCTAAACAACTAATGGGTCAAAGAAAAAAATATAAGGGAAATAAAATATAAATAATGAATAATAATGAAAATACTCTGCGTGAAAGAAGACCTTAGAAATTAATATCTTTATGCACTTAACATTAGAAAAAGGCTGAAAATTAAGGAGGCAAGCATTTGCCTAAAAGAATGGCAAAATAATCTCCCAGGAAGAAGTAAAAAGGAAATATTAAAACCAAGAAATAACATTAATGAAATAAAAAATTAAAAAGCAATAGATAGGATTGACAAAACCAAAACCCAAATCTTTTGAAATACTAACAAACATCTTGCAAGAATGATCACAAAAAAATAAAGGCACAAAAAAATGTGTAAAATAAAAAACCACAGAGAAGTCTTTAGAAATCACAGAGAATACTATGGAAAATATTTTTGGTAAGACTTTTGAAAACTTATGAAGAAAACATAATTTCCTAGAAAATTTACCAAAACAGATGTAATAAATCAGAAAACTGAAATACACTCAAAGAGATTAATTACTAATTTAAAATCTGACCAACCCAGAAGGATGGCTACTATCAAACAGACATAAAATAACGCTGTTGGCAAGGATGTGGAGAGATTTGGACCCTTGTGCATGGCGATGCAAAGTAAAATGGTGCAGCTGCTGTGGAAAACAATGTAATGTTCCTCATAAATTAAAAACAGAATGACCATATGATCCAGAAATCTACTTCTGAGTATATATCCCAATACTTGAAAACAAGCACTCAAACAGATATCTGAACATTCATGTCCACAGCAGTATTATTTGCAACAGCCAAAAAGTGGAAGCAAACCAAGTGTTCAACAAATGAATGGATAAACAAAATATGGTATTGGAATATCAGGCAATGAAATATTATTCAGCCCTTAAAAAAAATCTAACACAGGCTCCAACATGGCTGAACACTGCGACAAGGGAAATAAGCCATTCACAAAGCAAGAAACAATGTAGTATTCGACTGATGGGCGGTGTTCCGAGTAGTCAAATCCAGAGACAGAGAGTAGAGTAGTGCCTGCCAGGCTCTGGGGCGGGGGGAGGAAAATGGGAATTATTGTTTATCTTGTCCTTTTGTGAGGAAAGATCTCTGTGGATGGATATGGGTGATGGCAGCATAACAAGGTGAATTTACGTAATGCCACTGAACTGTACACTTTAAAATGGTTTAAATGAGAAATTTCAAGTTATATGTATTTTACTACAAATAAAAGTCAGAAAGACAATGTCCCCAAAAAGCACATACCAGGAAATTACAATTTTATATAAAGACAGATTAAACAAACCCTTCAGAGAGATCATTTCTATTTTATGCTACCCAGGAATTTTTTAAAAAATATATATTTTATTGATTTTTTACAGAGAGGAAGGGAGAAGGATAGAGAGTTAGAAACATCAATGAGAGAGAAACCTCGATCAGCTGCCTCTTGCACACCCCCCACTGGATATGTGCCCGCAACCAAGGTACATGCCCTTGACTGGAATCGAACCTGGGACCCCTGAGTCCGCAGGCTGATGCTCTATCCACTGAGCCAAATCGATCAGGGCTACCCAGGAATTTTTTTAAAAATAGGAAAAACTAGTCAGTTTATATTATTAAACTAATATAATATTAATAGAGAAAGAAAAATTAGGAAAATCCTAAATATTTGCATAACGAATACAACTGTGTTTTAAAATCATGACCAAAATAAGTTTATCAGAAAAGCCATGAATGTAATACATCACATTAAAAAATTAAAGGATAAATCAACCTTTTCATAAGATACAGAAAAAATTCAATAAAAATCAATACCTGTTTATTATTTTTAAGATCTTACAAAACTAGGGATCGAAGGGAACTTCCTTGATAAAAGCCATTTATAAATCCCTGTAAATTAATTAAAATTGCAAATGATCTATCTTACCTTTTTCTTTTCTTTTTTAAAATATATCTTTATTGATTTCAGAGAGGAAGGGAGAGGGAAAGAGAGATAGAAACATCCATGATGAGAGAATCATGGAGCGGCTGCCTCCTGCACGCCCGCTACTGGGGATCAAGCCCACAACCTAGGCATGTGCCCTTGACCAGAATTGAACCTGGGACCCTTCAGTCCACAGGCTGACGCTCTATCCACTGAGCCAAACTAGCTAGGGCTATCTTACCTTTCTTATTAGCATTTTGCCCAACTCAGCCCAGGTAGACAGACAGGTGATTAGAATTTGTTCTGATAAATACAAGAAAATGCTCTCTATAACAGTCAACTTTAGATATGCATAACAGATATATGCAGCAAGACAACAGGTATATAAACCAAGCTCATAGTCTGAGATTTAAAAATTTTTTACATACTGATTTTTAGAGAGATGGAGCGATATCGATCCATTGTTCCACCCATTGATGCATTCATTGGTTGCTTCTTGTATGTGCCCTGACCAGAGATTGAACCCACAACCCTGGCGTAGTGGGAAGACACTCCAACTGAACTACCATTTATCTTGTCCTTTAGCATGTAAAGAATCAAGTCTGGAAGATTCTCATTATAGCATTCACTCCAGAATATAAAGACAGTCCCTTTTCCAACCTTATGGAGGTTACTAGGTTAGAATAAAGACGAAGAGGAGGTTTAAGTAAATTTTATCTCTTTTCAGCCGAAGAAATTTGGAGATGAAAAAAGGAAAATAAGAAAAACACTGTAGCCCTGGCCAGCGTGGTTCGGGTGGGCATCATAGCACACCAAGAGACTGCTGGCTCCATTCCCAGCAGGGGGCGTGCAGGAGGCAAGCTGATCAATCATTCTCGCTCATCACTGATGTTTCTATCTCCCTCTCCCTGTCTCTCTCCTTTCCTCTCTGAAATCAAGAAAAATATACTAAAAATAAATCAATAAAATACGTATTTTAAAAAAGAAAGCATCTGTAGGAATTATCTGTTACATCCCAGACTGCTACCACTCCGGGAGCCATCATTACCTCTTCCACTTCAATGCTCGACACACTTTGGCCAAAGAGATCAACTTACTATTTCACTGAATACAGGGATGTCTTTACGGTTTTACAAATTTAAAATTACTTTTTTTCTTCAATCACCTAATTAGCATAATTTTTCAAAGTTGTATACTAATTTGGGATTTGTAAAACCACACTTAGTTGTAAACATCCAAGAAGTAGAAACCAAGATGGCGGCATAGGTTAACGCCAGAGATTGCTGCCTCAAACAACCACTTCAAAAAACAACTAAAAGACGGAACGGACATCATCCAGAACCACAGGAAGGCTGGCTGAGCAGAACTTCTACAACTAAGAGGAAAGAGAATATCATACCCAGACTCAGAGGAGGCGCAGTGCTGAAGTGAAATACTCAGGTGCGGAGTGCGTGCGGAGCGGGCTGGCGGCGGAGGGCGCGGTTGTTGTTTTCAATTGGGAGGGAGTTTCAGACTCTGAGCTCCAGATCCGGGAGAGTCTCTAGGGACCCAGACTCAAACGGGAGAAGCGGGACTGTCTGGCTTCGGTCGGAACTCGAAGGCAGCTTTCTCTCTGAGGTTTGCAGCGGTTGCTGGGACTCTGTGAGGCAGAGCCCCTAGGGACGGAACTGAGAGCAGCCATAACTGCTCTCTCTGGCCCACCCTGTAGATCCCCGGGGACCCGCCCCGCCCAAGCCCTGCACAGAGCCATTTGCCGGATAGCCTCAGGCAAAGGCTAGATTAGCACCGCCCTAGAGATCCAGCACAGAAGCTCTCCCACTGCAGACACAGCAGACTCTCATAGCCAGTTAGCCTGGAGGTCAAATCACCCCCGGTATTGCCATCAACAATCAAGGCTTAACTACAACAAGACAGCGCACAAAGACCACTAGGGGGTGCACCAAGAAAGCATAAAAAATGCAGAGACAAAGAAACAGGACAAAACTGTCACTGGAGGATATTGAGTTCAGAACCACACTTTTAAGGTCTCTTAAGAACTGTCTAGAAGCGGCCGATAAATGTAGTGAGATCCTCAAGAAATCTAATGAGACCCTCGATGTTGTGATAAAGAACCAACTAGAAATTAAGCATACACAGAATGAAATAACGAATACTATACAGACTCCCAACAGCAGACCAGAGGAACGCAAGAATCAAGTCAAAGATTTGAAATGTGAAGAAGCAAAAAACACCCAACCAGAAAAGCAAAATGAAAAAAGAATCCGAAAATACGAAGATAGTGTAAGGAGCCTCTGGGACAGCTTCAAGCGTACCAACATCAGAATTATAGGGGTGCCAGAAGATGAGAGAGAGCAAGATATTGAAAACCTATTTGAAGAAATAATGACAGAAAACTTCCCCCACCTGGTGAAAGAAATAGACTTACAAGTCCAGGAAGCGCAGAGAACCCCAAACAAAAGGAATCCAAAGAGGACCACACCAAGACACATCATAATTAAAATGCCAAGAGCAAAAGACAAAGAGAGAATCTTAAAAGCAGCAAGAGAAAGAAACTCAGTTACCTACAAGGGAATACCCATACGACTGTCAGCTGATTTCTCAACAGAAACTTTGCAGGCCAGAAGGGAGTGGCAAGAAATATTCAAAGTGATGAATGCCAAGAACCTACAACCAAGATTACTTTATCCAGCAAAGCTATCATTCAGAATTGAAGGTCAGATAAAGAGCTTCACAGATAAGGAAAAGCTAAAGGAGTTCATCACCACCAAACCAGGATTATATGAAATGCTGAAAGGTATCCTTTAAGAAGAGGAAGAGGAAGAAAAAGGTAAAGATACAAATTATGAACAACAAACATGCATCTATCAACAAGTGAATCTAAGAATCAAGTGAATAAATAATCTGATGAACAGAATGAACTGTTGATTATAATAGAATCAGGGACATAGAAAGGGAATGGACTGACTATTCTTGGGGGGAAAAGGGGTGTGGGAGATGCGGGAAGAGACTGGACAAAAATTGTGCACCTATGGATGAGGACAGTGGGTGGGGAGTGAGGGCGGAGGGTGGGGCGGGAACTGGGAAGAGGGGAGCTATGGGGGGAAAAAGAGGAACAAATGTAATAATCTGAACAATAAAGATTTAATTAAAAAAAAAACAAACATCCAAGAAGTTATAGTTAATTTAAGATCCTTCAGGAAACTCCTTTTCATACTTTCCATGAATTAAATAATTATTTTCTCTATATTTATGAACACAGGCAAACAAACAGAACTTGTATAATTTATATGCTTTTAAAGCCAAGGAGTCACAACAAACAGAAATACATAAACTCAAATTTAAAAAACACACAAAAACTTTTTTACTTTATTCTCTATATAGAATTAAATGTACTTCACACAACTTCCATGAAAAGCATTATCAGCTTCTTTAGATGAACTAAATCCAAACTACAAAGAAACCTGAGGTTTAATTAAAATAAATTTCATCATTTCTCTAGCATTGTACACAAAAAAATTAAATATAGGAATGTATTTAAACTAGCACCCATTTGTTTTGACCTTTAAAAATCACATACTTTTATCATTTGGATTCTAAGATGATGAAAGAGAAAAACATCAGACCTTTTTTTGTGAAGGCTCAAGAAACAAAACATTTCCTGATCAAATTAAAATAAAAAGTAGAAACACTAAGCCTTTCTTGTGGGGCAGCTGCCTATTATGTTTAACAGGCTTAAAACAAAGTGTGTCAAAGATCAAGAGTAAGTTAGCTGACATGTCAAATGCATAAGGTCAAAGGTACAACTTTATTAGATCAGAGGTGGTATAAATAAAGTCTTGTATGTCAAAGAAGGGTCACAGACCAGATGTACAAAATATAAAGACATCACAGATGACAAGTAATAACTTTAAGTAGGACAAGTATGTTTACTATAGATACCCCACTGATTAAAAATGAAACTTCCCTGTGAGAAAGATAAAACTGCCTTTCTAGGTCAGATAAGTCATGTGCTATATTGCACACTTGAGTTCATGAAGAAGGGGCTATAACTAAAAATAATTACAGTCAAAGAATCGCTTAATGAAGGTGATAGGTTCTGAGAAATGCATCGTGAGCCGACGTCACTGCTGTGCGAAACTCACAGAGTGACTCACTCACACCTGGTGATGCAGCTGCCACGCCGCTGGCCGCAGGAACAGCCTCCTGCTCCCAGGCTGGTCTGTGCACACGCGACTGCACTGAATACTCTGGCAACTGTAGCACATTGGCAAGTTTGTGTATCTAAACATAGAAAAGGTACAGTAAAACAATGGCAGAAAAGATAAAAATGTTGCTCCTTTCAGGGCACGTAGCATGAGTGGAGCTTATACAGGACATGCTTATACTAGACTAATCTTTCAACTCCAAAAGCCGCACAAAATATACAGAACATCTCTTTGAGGGCAGTAAAAAACAGCCCACAGATTAGTGTTCTCCATTCTATTTTCATCGTTATATTATTGGTTGTTTCTAGTTTGCATTCATCTCCAGGGAGCTGTTGCTGGAATTTGTTAGGATTAATGGCTGTTCTATAGGAGTATTCTCCTCATATAAAAAAGTCTCTTCCCCTCTTCCACTTCATTCTCTCTTTTCGCTCTTTTTTTTTCTTTTCTTTTCTTATCTCGCTTTTATTTTCCCGCCTCCTTTTTCCCAATTTCATTTTTGCACTCCTTTTTTTGGTCCCTACTTTTCTTTTCTTTTTTCTCTTTTATCTTTTTCTCTTCCTTCTTCCTTATCCCCTAATTCTCTTAATTCAGGTGGTCACCTTTATTTGGGGTTATTAATATCGTGAATATATTTGTGTATAGTGCCTGGTACGTGGTGCCTTGTTGTGTTGTATTTTGTGCCTTTAAATCAACGCAGCAGATCCAAGCAACAGCAACCTCCTGAGCACCACACCCTCTGCTGAGGAACAGCAGCTGTACGTGAAACCTCGCCCCACCAGCCAGAAGAGCCACCACAGCTGTGAACAGCACCCACCAGAGGAGCTGCTGCCAACTGAAGAGCAGCTGCTACCGCAACCGCCCGAAGAGCAACCACAGACCAAGGAGTCACTGCCACCAAGGGAGCAGCCACTGAACGACTCAACGTCTAGATATGTCAGTGAGATCAAACATGGGTAGACAAAGAAACCCCCAAAGGAAAGAGAAGGAGGACTCTCCAGAAAAGCAGCTAAGTAATACAGAGGCATGCAACATGACAGAGAAAGAATTCAGAATAAGGGTCCTAGAGTGCATAAACCGGATGGAGGAAAAAATCGACAACCTCTGCAAGAAGCAAGACGAAACAGATGAAAAAATCGATAACATATGGAAGAAGCTAGAAGAAACAGATGAAAAAATCAACAACTTAAGTAAGACCCAAGAAGAAATGAAGAGTGATATAGCTGCAACGAAAAACTCCATTGAAAGTATCAACAGTAGACTGGGTGAAGCGGAGGACCGAATTAGTGAATTAGAAGACAAGTAAGCAAAACACACCCAAATTGTACTGCAATTGGAGAAAAAAATGAAAAGACAGGAGGAGAGCCTAAGGGAGCTTTGGGACAACATGAAACGAAACAACATACGAATAATAGGGGTACCAGATCAACAGAAGGATGAACAAGGATTAGAAAACCTATTAGAAGAAATAATATCAGAAAACTTCCCTGAGGTGGGGAAGAAAAAAGTCACACAAGCCCAGAGAGTCCCAAACAAGGTGAACCCGAAAAGACCCACACCAAGACACATCATAATTACCATGGCAAATGTTCATGACAAAGAGAGAATCTTACAGGCTGCAAGAGAGAGACGGAAAGTTACATACAAGGGATCTCCCATTAGATTGTCAAATGATTTCTCAACAGAAACACATCAGGCCAGAAAAGAATGGACGGAAATTTACAAAGTGATGCAAAGCAAAGGACTGAATCCAAGAATACTCTATCCAGCAAGGCTATCATTCAAACTTGAAGGGGAAATAAGAAGCTTCACAGACAAAAAAAGGCTAAGGGAGTTTATCACCACCAAGCCAGCAATGCAAGGAATGCTAAAGGGACTGGTATAAAAATAAGAAATAAAAAGCTCAGAAAGAAAACAGCCACACAAAAACAGAAATGGCTACAAACAAGTACCTTTCAATAATAACTTTAAACGTAAATGGACTAAATGCTCCAAACAAAAGACATCGAGTGGCTGAATGGATAAAAAAAACATGACCCATACATCTGCTGTCTACAAGAAACCCACCTCATTAGAAGGGACCCACACAGACTGAAAGTGAAAGGATGGAAAAATATCTTTCAGGCAAATGGAAAGGAAAAGAAAGCTGGGGTAGCAATACTTATATCGGACAAAATAGACCTCAAAGTGAAGGCCATAACAAGAGATAAGGAAGGCCACTTCATAATACTAAAGGGATCAATACAACAAGAAGATATAACCCTGGTAAACATATATGCACCCAATGCAGGAGCACCCAAATTCATAAAAAAACTCCTGGAAGATATCAAAGGAGAGATCGACAACAATACAATCATAGTAGGGGACTTTAATACACCACTAACAGCACTGGATAAGTCCTATAGACAAACAATCAGCAAAGATACAGCAATCCTAAATGACTCACTAGATCAGATGGACTTAATAGACATCTTCAGAACACTTCACCCCAAAGCCAGGGAATATACGTTCTTCTCAAGTGCTCATGGAACATATTCAAAAATAGACCATATATTGGGTCACAAGCAAAGTATCCCCAAATTCAAGAAAATTGAAATCATAAAAAGCGTCTTCGCAGACCACGATGGCATAATATTAGAAATAAACTACAATAAAAACAACCCAAAATACTCAAACACCTGGAAGCTGAATAGCATGCTATTAAATATTGATTGGGTTACCAATGAAATCAAAGAAGAAATTCGAAACATCCTGGAAACTAATGACAATGAAAACACAACAATCCAAAACCTATGGGACACAATGAAAGCAGTCCTGAGAGGGAAGTTTATAGCTCTACAGGCCTATCTCAAAAAACAAGAAAAAATGGTAGTAAATCATCTAACTCTACAACTCAAAGAATTAGAAAGAGAGCAACAAGAAAACCCCAGAGTGAGCAGAAGGAAGGAGATAATAAAGATTAGAGCAGAAATAAATGACATAGAGACCAAAAAAACAATACAGAAAATCAATGAAACCAAGAGCTGGTTCTTTGAAAGGATAAACAAGATTGACAAACCTCTAGCCAGACTCACCAAGAAGCAAAGAGAGAGGACCCAAATAAACAAAATCAGAAACGATAGAGGCGAAATAACAACAGACCCCACAGAAATACAAATGATTGTTAAAAAATACTATGGACAGCTCTACTCCAACAAACTAGACAACCTGGAGGAAATGGACAAATTCCTAGAAAAATACAACATTCCAAAACTCAATCAGGAAGAATCTAAAAATCTCAACAGGCCAGTAACTATGGAAGAAATTGAAGCAGTCATCAAAAAGCTTCCAGCAAACAAAAGCCCAGGACCAGACGGCTTCACAGGGGAGTTTTACAAAACATTCAAGGAAGAACTAAAACCTATCCTCCTCAGACTACTACAAAAAATTCAAGAGGAAGGAACACTTCCAAGCTCATTCTATGAAGCCAGCATCACCCTAATACCAAAACCAGGTAAAGACAACACAATGAAAGAGAATTACAGGCCAATATCCCTCATGAACATAGATGCCAAAATCCTCAACAAAATCTTAGCAAATCGGATCCAGCAGTACATCAGAAAGATCATACACCATGACCAAGTAGGATTTATCCCAGGGATGCAAGGATGGTACAATATCCGCAAATCAATAAACGTGATACATCACATAAACAAATTGAAAGAAAAAAACCACATGGTCATATCAATTGATGCAGAAAAAGCATTTGACAAAATTCAACACCCATTTTTGATAAAAGCTCTCAGCAAGGTGGGAGTAGAAGGATCATACCTCAACATAATAAAAGCCATATATGACAGGCCCACAGCCAACATCATACTCAATGGACAAAAACTAACACCATTTCCCCTAAGAACAGGAACAAGACAGGGATGCCCCCTCTCACCACTCCTGTTCAACATAGTACTGGAAGTGTTAGCCATTGCAATTCGGCAAGAAGAAGAAATAAAAGGCATCCAAATTGGAAAAGAGGAAGTAAAACTGTCCTTATTTGCAGACGACATGATATTATACATACAAAACCCTAGAGACTCCATCAAAAAGCTACTGGACTTTGCCAATACATGAATTTGGCAATGTAGCAGGATACAAAATTAACCCCAAGAAATCCGAGACATTTCTATACACCAATAGTGAACTTTCAGAAAGAGAGATTATAAAAACAATCCCGTTTACCATCGCACCAAAAAAATTAAGCTACCTAGGAATAAACTTAACTAAAGAGGTAAAAGACCTCTACTCAGAAAACTACAGGACGTTGAAAAAAGATATAGAGGAAGACATAAACAGATGGAAGAACATACTGTGTTCATGGATTGGTAGAATCAACATCATTAAAATGTCCATACTACCCAAAGTAATCTATAAATTCAACGCACTTCCCATTAAAATACCAACGGCATACTTCAGAGATCTAGAACGAACTCTCCAAAAATTCATCTGGAATAAAAAAAGACCCCGAATAGCTGCAGCAATCCTGAAAAAGACCAAAGTAGGTGGGATCTCAATACCAGATATCAAGTTGTATTACAAAGCCACTGTTCTCAAAACTGCCTGGTACTGGCACAAGAATAGGCATATAGATCAATGGAATAGAATAGAGAGCCCAGAAATCGGCCCGAACCAATATGCTCAATTAATATTTGACAAAGGAGGCAAGAACATACAATGGAGCCAAGATAGTCTCTTCAATAAATGGTGTTGGGAAAATTGGACAGATATATGCAAGAAAATGAAACTAGACCACCAACTTACACCATACACAAAAATAAACTCAAAATGGATAAAGGACTTAAACGTACGACAGGAAACCATAAAAATTTTAGAAGAATCCAAAGGCAACAAAATCTCAGACATATGCCGAAGCAATTTCTTCACTGATACAGCTCCTAGGGCACTTGAAACTAAAGAGAAAATGAACAAATGGGACTACATCAAAATAAAAAGCTTCTGCACAGCAAAAGAAACCATCAACAAAACAACGAGAAAACCCACTGTGTGGGAAAACATATTTGCCAATGTCATATCTGATAAGGGCCTAATCTCCAAAATTTATAGGGAACTCATACAACTTAACAAAAGGAAGATAAACAATCCAATAAAAAAATGGGCAAAGGACCTAAATAGACACCTTTCAAAAGAGGACATTCAGAAAGCCAAGAGACATATGAAAACATGCTCAAAGTCACTAATCATCCGAGAGATGCAAATCAAAACAACAATGAGGTACCATCTCACACCTGTCAGACTGGCTATCATCAACAAATCAACAAACGACAAGTGCTGGAGAGGATGTGGAGAAAAAGGAACACTTGTGCACTGCTGGTGGGAATGCAGACTGGTGCAGCCACTATGGAAGACAGTATGGAGTTTCCTTAAAAAACTGAAAATGGAACTCCCATTTGACCCTGTGATCCCACTTCTAGGAATATATCCCAAGAAACCAGAAACACCAATCAGAAAGGATATATGCACCCCCATGTTCATAGCAGCACAATTCACCATAGCTAAGATCTGGAAACAGCCTAAGTGCCCATCAGTAGATGAATGGATTAGAAAACTGTGGTACATCTACACGATGGAATACTATGCTGCTCTAAAAAGGAAGGAACTCTTACCATTTGCAACGTCATGGATGGAACTGGAGAGCATTATGCTAAGTGAAATAAGCCAGTCAATGAAGGAAAAATACCACATGATCTCACTCATTCATGGATAATAGAGACCATTATAAACTTTTGAACAGTAATAGATACAGAGGCAGAGCTGCCTCAAACAGATTGTCAAACTGCAGCGGGAAGGCCGGGGAGGGTTGGGGGGCAGGAGGTAGGGGGGTAAGAGATCAACTAAAGGACTTGTATGCATGCATATAAGCATAACCAGTGGACATAAGACACTGGGGGATAGGGGAGGCTAGGGGACTGTCTAGGGCGGGGGGATAAAATGGACACATATGTAATACCCTTTGTAATACTTTAAGCAATAAAAAAACAAAACAAAACAAAAAAAAAAACAAAAAAAAAACAGCCCACACAGCAAGCTTGGGAGATCACGATCCCTGAACAAGGGAGGCAGCACATGAGGGAGCTCCACATGCATTCTCGACTTTTCCGTGAGGGCTCGTGCCAACTTCGGGCACAGGATAACAGCGCAGCCCACAAGTAGCAGGCTTACCGAGCTGAGGAGACAGAACCGGGTTTGGAGAAGTCAAAGTGGTTGAAGCTTGAGAGGCAAAGTCAGACAGAAGTGAGCCCAAACAACTGCAATTTTCCCTCCAAATTGGTCATATCCAGATACTCAAGAGAAAACAGTAGCTTCATTCCTTCTACCTATTCATTAAGAACCAATGATAGAATTACCCCTGCTTCCTGGCCTCATCCAATTCAGGGCAAGCCATATGTCCTTGAACCAGCCCCTCCTGCCCAAAATCACCCGGCACAGGCCCAAATCCTGTAAGTCCGTTCTAACATCTTATTGAGAAGCCCCATAACACCCCATGGCATTTCCCCCTTTTTTAACAAATCAATAAACCCAATTTTATTCAACTATACCTTTGTTTCTCATGGTCTTTGCTTGGAGGGCATTGACAGAAAGCTAAGAAAAAGAGTACACTGCCATAACCGGTGTGGCTCAGTGGATAGAGTGTTGGCCTGAGGACTGAAAGGTCCCAGGTTCGATTCCGGTCAAGGGCATGTACCTTGGTTGCGGGCACATCCCCAGTAGGAGGTGTGTAGGAGGCAGCTAATCGATGTTTCTCTCTCATTGATGTTTCTAACTCTCTGTCTCTCTCCCTTCCTCTCTGTGAAGAATCAATAAAAACATATATTTTAAATAAATAAATAAATAGATAAATAAAAATTAAAAAAAGAGTGAACTGTATATAACTTCACATCAACATTAGGGATCATCTCAAAGACTTCAGGTTGAGTGCAAGAAGACAGACACAAAAAGTACATACTACATGATACCATCTCTCACATCAAGGACCGGCAAGACTAATTGACGGTGCGAGTACTGACAGACTGGTTAGTTACCTTCTGGGGGTGTGACTAGGACAAGACATGAGGAAACTTTCTGGGGTGCATGAAATTACCTAAAACTTGATACGAGTGGATCAAATATAAACATTCATTAACCTATACATTTGAGTTCTGTGTACTCTAATATATGCTTACGCTTCAAGAAAAGGGTTAAACATACATGTGCACCTACATCAATTATGGCCCTCAAAGAACCACAATAAGGTTAAGAGATGCAAGACAGCTCTAACTGGTGTGGCTCAGTGGATAGAGCATCGGCCTGCGGACTCAAGGGTCCCAGGTTCGATTCCGGTCAAGGGCATGTACCTTGGCCTGAGGACTGAAGGTTGCAGGCACATCCCCAGTGGGGAGTGTGCAGGAGGTAGCTGATCAATGTTTCTAACTCTCTATCCCTCTCCCTTACTCTCTGTAAAAATCAATAAAATATATTAAAAAAGAGAGAGAGAGAGATGCAAGACAAACATGAACTTTTCATCTTTGGGAATTTTTTATAACAACAACAACAAAAAAAACACCCTAGAAATTCAAAGATCAGCAATGCCACCCATGTCTCAGTAACAGCAGGGAGAAATTATTTATTAAAATGCTTACATAAATCTAAATTCCAGGTCAATAATAATTATAGGTATGTAAATAATGCATTTCCAAACATTTATAAATCATATACTATCATTTAATTAGGATATTATTATATACTAGAAGCCCGTTGCACGAAGATTCGCGCAATAGGCCTTCCTTCCCCTGGCTGCCGGCACTGGTTTTCCTCCGGCACCTGGGACCCAGGCCTTTGGCCTGGCCGCAGCGGAGAAGCCGAGCCTTGAGGCTAGGCTTCTCCTGTCTGCCCACAGTGAGGCTTGGCTTCCCTGCTGTGGCCGCAGTGAGGCTTGGCTTCTCCCCTCCGGCCGCAGTGAGGCTTGGCTTCCCTGATGTGGCCGCAGTGAAGAAGCCAAGCCTCTTCAGTCTTCACTCCAGCCGGAGCCTTTGGTCTTTGCTCCACACCTGCATATGCAAATTAACCGCCATCTTTGTTAGGTTAATTTGCATACTCATCCTGATTGGCTGGTGGGCGTAGCAGAGTGACACCAATTTGCATGTTTCTCTTTTATTAGTGTAGATACTATCATATAAATCTCACAGTTTTATACGAAAAAAATTGTTTTGAGAGAGGAAGAGAGAGGGAGAGAGAGATAGAAACATCAATGATGAGAGAAAATCACTGATTGGCTGCCTCCTGCACGCTTTCCACTGGGGATCAAGCATGCAACCCAGGCATGCGCCCTTGACCAGAATCAAACCCAAGACCCTTCAGTCCTCAGGCCGACGCTCTATCCACTAAGCCAAAATGGCTAGGGCTGAAATTTTTTTTTTAATATATTTTATTGATTTTTTATAGAGAAGAAGGGAGAGGGATAGAGAGTTAGAAACATTCATGAGAGATAGACATCCATCAGCTGTCTCCTGCACACCCCCTACTGGGGATGTGCCCACAACCAAGGTACATGCCCTTGACCAGAATCGAAGCTGGGACCCTTGAGTCCATAGGCCGACGCTCTAGCCACTTAGCCAAACTGGTCAGGGCATAGGGCGGAAATTTTTATTGTCAACTGTTTTCCAAGAAATGTAGAGCATCACTAATAATTCTTTTCTTATATTATCTATAATAATAAAAGCGTAATATGCAAATCAACCAAATGGCCGAACAGCTGAATGATAGTCCGGACAACCTTCCGGACAAAGCCAAGGCTGTGAGGGCCGAGCCCCTTGCATGAATTTTGTGCATCGGGCCTCTAGTTAAAATATAAAAATACCACAATTTTATATTAGAATTATATTAAAAACAGTATTAAATTCTTATTTTTATGTTTTGTGTTAATATGCACACTAAAATAACACATTTGTATACTATGACAGTAGTTACTAAGTGTTAATATAGTTTTAAATAATCACAGAACTACACAGAACATGGCCTTCTTAGTATAAAGGTGTGTAAATGAAAAGTGGAGCTCACCACTTCCTCATCTGAGAGCTCTCTCCCTTGGATGCTGCTGCTCTCTCGCACGGCTTGCTGGTGCTTCCTTCCCTTAATGTGGCTGAACAGATACACCTCTGAAGAGATCTACAAGCACAAAAGCAAGGCAACGTCATTAGCCTAGACGTGCGTCTATTCTTACTGTTACAGTCAACTCAGTAGACTGTACGTGAGTTGAGATCACTCTAGCATTTACATACTAGGCTTACAAATGTTTTCTTTTGCTTCGGCACTCTGCACTCCTGCTCCCAAGTGCTCACCCTATGTTGTACTACTCACTTTGCGTAAAAATGAGGAAAGAAATTCATGGTATTCAGTAGATGCCTTTGTGTGAGTTTTAAAAAACAGGGAGAGTAGGGGGAGAAACCAAGATGTCGGCATAGGTAAACACCGGAAATTGCTGCCTCCCACAACCACTTCAAAAACACAACTAAAAGACAAAACAGACATCATCCAGAACCACAGGAAGGCTGGCTGAGTGGAAAGTCTACAACTAGAAGGAAAGAGAAAAGCACACTGAGACTCAGAGGAGGTGCGGAAGTAAAGTGCAGAGGTACGGAGGCACACACAGAAAGGGCTTGTAACTGAGGACACGGTTGTCTTTTTCAATCAGGAGGGGGTCTCAAGGTCCCGACTGCTCTGAACTCCAGTTTCGGGCGAGTCTCTGGGGACTCATACGGGGAGAAGCTGGACTGTCTGGCATCGGGTGGGACTTGAGGGCGGCTTTCTCTTGGAGGTACTTGCAGCAAATACCGAGGAACACTGAGACCCGGGGCTTCTTAGGGCAAGGCTGAGGATCAGCCATAGCTGTTTGCTCCGCCCTGTTGATCCCGAGACCCTGCCCCACCCAAGCTGTGTGCAGAGGCTTTTGCATATGAATGGCATGGCCCTTTGCAATCTAAAATTACCTAACGAACTGCAGCTGGGTCAGAGAGACCCAGAACATCCAAAAGAAGGCCCAAGGCCCCACAGCAGCTTGCATTGCTTCACAGCTGGGCCTCATCTGGGCACCTCCAAACCCCAAACAAAGAAGAAGAATCTGAAGATCTCTCTGTAGCTCCTTCTGGGTAGACTCAGGCAGAGGCTAAATTAGCACCTCCTTAGAGATCCAAGAGCCAGTGTACCCAGTGGTCAGAGTGGGACCATCCAGATTACAACTCCTCAGATCCATAAGGGACACACTCAGGGGGCAGACTCAGTGAGCACCAGAGCCCCACTGAAGCAAGTCTTGCCCCGGAGGGGTGTCTCCAGCACAGAAGTTCTCCTACTGCAGACACAGCTGATTCTCACAGCCAATTGGCCTGGAGGTCAATTCCTCCCAGTGATACCTACAACAATCAAGGCTTAACTACAAGACTGTGCACAGAGCCCACAAAGGGGTGCACCAAGAGTGTCCACCTCAGGTAACTGGGGAGGCTGAGCCACTGGGCCCTATAGGACACCTAGCACAGAAAGCCACTCTATCAATACAGGAAAGCAGCCAAAATGAGGAGACAAAAAAAAAGGTCACAAATGACAGAAATGGAGGAAAGCAAACTACTGGATATAGAGTTCAAAACCACAGTTATAAGGTTACTAAAGAATCTTCTAGAAACTGCCGATAAATTTAGTGAGACCCTCCATAAATCTAGTGAGACCCTCGAGGATATGAAAAAGGACCAACTAGAAATTAAGCATACACTGACTGAAATAAAGAATATTATACAGACTCCCAACAGCAGACTAGAGGATCCCAAGAGTCAAGTCAAGGATTTGAAATATGAAGAAGCAAAAAACAACCAACCGGAAAAACAAAAAGAAAAAAGAATCCAAAAATATGAAGATAGTGTAAGGAGCCTCTGGGACAGCTTTAAGCGTACCAACATCTGAATTATGGGGGTGCTGGAAGAAGAGAGAGAGCAAGATTCTGAAAACCTATTTGAAGAAATAATGACAGAAAACTTCCCCCACCTGGTGAAAGAAATAGACTTACAAGTCCAGGAAGCACGGAGAACCCCAAACAAAAGGAATCCAAAGAGGACCACACCAAGACACATCATAATTAAAATGCCAAGAGCAAAACACAAAGACAGAATCTTAAAAGCAGCAAGAGAAAGAAACTCAGTTACCTACAAGGGAGTACCCATACGACTGTCAGCTGATTTCTCAACAGAAACCATGCAGGCTAGAAGGGAGTGGCAAGAAATATTCAAAGTGATGAATGCGAAGAACCTACAACCAAGGTTACTTTACCCAGCAAAGCTATCATTCAGAACTGAAGGTCAGATAAAGAGCTTCACAGATAAGAAAAAGCTAGAGGAGTTCATCACCACCAAACCAGTATTATATGAAATGCTGAAAGGTATCCTTTAAGAAGAGGAAGAGGAAGAAAAAGGTAAAGATACAAATTATGAACA
Organism: Myotis myotis; assembly: GCF_014108235.1. Taxonomy (NCBI): domain Eukaryota; kingdom Metazoa; phylum Chordata; class Mammalia; order Chiroptera; family Vespertilionidae; genus Myotis; species Myotis myotis. The sequence continues at coordinate 1,689,039 of NW_023416327.1, forward strand.
ACAAATACACATCTATCTACAAGTGAATCTAAAAATCAAGTGAATAAATAATCTGATGAACAGAATAAACTGGTGAATATAATAGAATCAGGGGCATAGAAAGGGAGTGCACTGACTATTCTTGGGGGGGTGGGGGAAGGGGTGTGGGGGATGGGGGAAGAGACTGGACAAAAATCGTACACCTATGGATGAGGACAGTTGGGGGCGGGGGTAAAGGCAGAGGGTGGGGTGGGAACTGGGTGGAGGGGAGTTATGGGGGAAAAAAAGAGGAACAACTGTAATAATCTGAATAATAAATATTTAATTTAAAAAAAAAGTGAAGAAGAAAAAAAACGGGGAGAGTACATTTTCATACTTGAAACTCTAGTAATAAGTTCTATCTTCACAATATTGATAATGACAACCCACCAGGACATTGCACAGAGAACACTGCTTCTTTCTCTCATAAGGGGTCAGTTTGGGAGCATAATCAGTGTTTGCGTGTCGTCCACTGCTCAACTCAGCAGCTTTTTCTTTTCTTTGTTCAATCTGTTCCATGTGCCTTCTAATGCTTTCATCATGCTGCAGATGAAGTCAGAGTGTGAGAATATAAAAAAATTACTCAAATTATACTGATAACTTGAAAAAATATTTCTATTAGGCCTTCTAAAATAACAGCAGAATGTCATAATTCAATGTTAACGTGAACACAGAACAAGAATTTACATAAAGACCTTTAATATCTCCTGCATGTACAGTTACACTTCCTAAATGTGCTCCATGGAGCTACATGGGATCTTAGTAAGTGCTTTGTGGAAGAGGTTCCATGGTCAAATAAACTGGGAAAATAGGAAGTGAAAGCTAAAAAGGTTTTTAAAATTGACTTTATGTAGCCTGTAGTATGTCACTGTCTGTGAGCTATGACTCAATAAACAACATTTGACACACTCACTACACACAGCACACCTCTGAGAAGCACTTCCTGGAACACCCTGGGGGAATGGTGACCCACAGGTAAAGACCAAGCTGATCTTCAGCACATCAGGCCTCTGTCCACACCGACTACGCTGCTAACTGTCCTACACCTCCAGTGACTTCCCAGAGAACAAAACAAACAAGCTAAATTACACTACTTCCAGCGTCTGACTCCCCCTCACACTATTTCATAAGGCTGAAATGGCATCCCATCTAACTACCCGTTCTCCTTCACATGTAACTCATTTTTCCTTTAAGATTCAGCTCAGGAATGGCTCTCTAGGACTCCTTCCCCGCACCCTTCGTGCGGGACCGAGGACCCCCCTGCACCGCAGCAGCACGCTGTGTAACCTTCGTCCACGTGGAAGGTGTGTGCTCGGCATCTGAAGCTCACGTCAGAGTGTGAGTTTCTTGAAATTCATGGTCACGTCTTACTCACCTCTATTCCCATGCCTACCACAGGCTCCGTAAGTATTTACTGCACTGAATGTAAATGAATGATAAAGTTCTAGGACTACACAAATAGCAAAGTGTGGTGTCCTACATACAGAATTTACCATCTCTGTGAGGAGCCAACATGTGAAGAGTTGTGGCAGAATGTGAAGTATTCGTACTGCCAGAAGCTGCACTACTTTTGGTGAAGATTTTCTAGAAAATGTAAGTTTACTGTGTCTCCAAACTACAAACATGCAAGTCCTAAGCACTAAAACCAAGTGAAACTATCCTATCCCGTATAATAAAAGGCTAATATGCAAACTGTCCCCTCGACCAGGAGTTCAACCAGAGGGCGGGTCCGACCTGCCAACCACCCGCAGCTCCTCCCCAGACAGCCCTGACCCAGATAAGACCACCCCAACCCGACAGGCTCTGATCAGGGTGGGCCGGCCAGACCCCACCCATGCATGAATTCGTGCACCAGGCCTCTAGTTTATAATAATCACTGCTCAGTAAAAACAAGAAATGTTAAAATGTGTATGATGGTAGCGAAATCATATTTCTCATTATCAAAAGATCAGGAATACAAATTAATTCAATTTTCTATACAATTAATTCAACAAATAGAAATGTAATCCCATGCTCCATGGCAGCTCCAAGCTCTCACATAAGACGCGTGCCCACCTTGAGCTGTATCTTCTTCTGCAGCTCCTCCATGGCCTCCTGCTGAGCCGCCGTGAGAGCCGCCAGTCGCTCTTCCCTGTCTCTGTGTGAACCCAGTGGAGGAACAAACCGCATGGTTAACAAATACAATCAGGGCTCAGGGGCTTCTATCGTCTACACCAGCGGTCGCCACCCTTTTGGACCTCACGGACCACCAGTTGGCGACCACTGTTCTAAAGGGTTATTATTTTTTAAAATTATTTTTCTAAGTGCCTGTTAAGTCCCAGACATACTGTTCATTAAGTGCTTGGAAAGCAGCAGAAATTATTAGTTATGAAATAGGTTTCTGGACCCAGGCAGAGGTTTAAATATTAGCTCCAAGACTGTCATTTAAATATGCCAGTAAAACCACAACAAACGAATAGAAAAGGCATGAACTCACACAGAGAATAGGAGGAAACGATCCCAAACAAATTATGAGACATACAAAAAAGTATGACCATGCTTGGGAAAAAAGCAGTGAATCGAAACTCTCTGAATGAAGTCATATGTTGGAGTTAGCAGACAAAGACTGCAAAACAGCTATTATAAACATGTTCAGATAATTAAAAGTATGCCAAAATAAAGAAAAATATTATGACAATGATTTAACAAATAGGGACTCTCAACAGAGAAAACAAAGAGTTTAAAACAGCATTCCAATAAAAGGAAGGAGGATCCTTGAACAAGCGGCTGATTCTGGGGGTGGCGCATGAAGAACACGATGTGCAGCGTCGAACAGGAAGGTCGTGCCGAGAAACCACTGAGTACGTCGGGGGACACAGGGGCCAAAGGAAAGAGCGCCCAGTGTCAACGTGGAACAAGTGAGCAAGAAAGTGATTAACAGAATACTAGCATATAACTGAAAGTACAAAAAAGATATAAACAGTCCACACTGACATATGAATGAATGAATGAATGAATGAATGAATGATGAATGGGAGAGGACAGACTGCAAATAAGTTCTGCAGTGATTCTTCTCTCGACAGGTGTGGGCTCTGCTCAGTGGCCCGCTTCCAAGGAGGACAGCAGACGGAAATTTTTAAAGTCACTACACAAGGAAGAAACCTGACTCCATCCTCACTAGGTGACCAAGGTCCACAAACTCCGAGGTAAGTCCAGTGGACAGCATGAACCTCTGACATGTTAAGAATAGAAATTTAGCCCTGACCGGTTTTGCTCAGTGGATAGAGCATCAGCCTGCAGACTGAAAGGTCCCGGGTTCGATTCCGGTCAAGGGCATGTACCTGGGTTGCGGGCACATCCCCAGTGGGGGGCGTGCAGGAGGCAGCTGATCGATGTTTCTCTCTCATCGATGTTTCTGACTCTCCATCTCTCTCCTTTCCTCTCGGTAAAAAATCAATAAAATATATATTTTTAAAACAGAATAGAAATTTACATTTAGCCCTGTGGTCCTCCTGTCAGAAACCATAACCCTAATCTAACCATCAGAAACACATCAATTAAATCCTAACTGAGCAACAGTATAAAATACCTGGCCACTCTCAAAACTGTCAGGGTCATCAAAACCATGGGAAATCTGAGAAACTACTAAATCTCAGAGGAGCAAATAAATACCGGGAGAAATAATGGCCAAACACTTCCCAAATCTGATGAAAAACAATCATGAAGAGAACCAACCTATACAGATCATAGTCACACAGAAACGTGAAAGGGCCAAGACCGTGCTAGCAGCATTAGATACCACAATTATTACAAAGCTTTGATAATGAAATCAGAGGATAAAGAAAGTAACCACCAGATCAAAAGACAGAGCCCACAAACAGAGCCATGCGCCCAAGGAAACTTGGTTTATGTCAGAAAGCTCTCTAGATCAGTAGGAAAACTTTGATTTTTCAATAACATGTACTAGAGCAATAGGGTATTCACAATACAATCACAAAGAGTTGATTTTATTGTATGGTTTGAGATAGAAATACAGTTTCTTTTTTAGTAGCTGCTAAGTATGCAAAAAGTTACTCAGCCTTAGTATTAGTCTTGGACAGTACATTTTCACATACACCAAATTTGACACAATTAAAAGGTCAGAAAAAAATTCACATGTCAGCAAGGGATAGACCAACCAAAAGGGACTTAGGCTTGGCCAATTAAATGCTTTTTCCTGGGTCTTTAAATCTTAAACAGCTGATTTTAAAATAAAGGGATGGCCGAAGGTCACTTATCATAATCAGAGTGACAGCACGCTGACCAGACTGTTGCTACCGAAAGGCCATGCGGTGGCTCCTGTGGCCTGGCCTCCGACGCCCGACCACCTGAAGGCCTGCTCCTCGCAGCTCCTACCACGTGTGCTCCCAACGTGCTCCTGAAACCCCCTTTGCTGAATCCAGCCAGCCAGAATCAAACTCCATTTCTTGCGACCAAAACATTTTTGAAACACCATGTCTTCCATCCAACAGAAAGGTTAAAAAGGTTTTCACTTTCACGTGAGGCTATAAAGCCTGGGAATGGCATTTCTGTACTTGGACTGTTTCTAAAAACATCTCCACGACAGCAAGTGCCTTCAAGACCTGACGGGACTCCTGGCCCCTGCAAAACGTTTGTCAGGACCCAAACCACAACAGGCACCTGGCTCGCTCCCTGGCGGCGTCCTCGCGGGCCTTTTCCTTCTCCTGCCTCTGCTGCTCGATCCGCGCTTCCTGCTCCTTCCTCCTCGTTAACAGCTCTTCCACCCGGGCCTGCCGCTCGGCCTCCAGGGCTCGCTTTCGTTCCTGAGGCCAGAGACGTTTTGAAAGGCGTTAGGTGAGCGTGAAACACGGAAATGGCAGCTCTGATGGAAACGTGTATAGCAAAGCCATGGGTCCCTGGCTTGTACGCTTGCTTCACAGAATTTAAACAAAAATCAAACTTCAGTGATATCTGGTTTTCGGGTAATTGACCAGAGTTACACATAACGATCAGAGTAAATGCTATGCTCGGCAGACACTTTGTCATTCATACTCTACAAGAACCTGTAAGTATTTCATGGTTAGTCACTTCTAAAGCCCTGCGTTCAGAAATGGTTCTAGAAACACCAAAACAGCATGAAGAAAGCACAGTTAACAGAGTTTATAGGTGGATGTTCCATGTACCCGTGGCTGTGGTTTTTAAGGAACGGGAATGCACTGCTTAGGACCTTGGTCAGAGGAAAACTTTCTACTCCGTGAAAGCATCTTGCCCAGGGGAGGGATTCCATAAATATGTTAATAAATGAAGCATGACTTTATAAAGTAAATCTATATCCTTACAAATAAAGAACATAACCCTATGGCAAAGGAATTAGAAAGGTGTCTCCTAACTCTTACGCCTTCTAACACCTCTTGGGCGCCACGGCACTTGGTCTCACAGTCACGCACACGTTACGGCAGCTTAAAGAAGAACCTGGCAACCCCCTTATGCCTGCGGTGCGGCAGGTGCCCGTAAATGCCGCCGCATAGCCCACCTGGACAGCTTCGTCCCGCGCTTGCTTCTCTTCCTGCCTTCGCTGGCGCTCTTCCTGTAGCTCACTCAGCCTCTGCTCGTACTCCTTCAGCTTCGATAGAACATCGTGGCGCTTATTCTGGGCCTCAAGGGTGTTTATGAAAGCAATTTCATTTACCTTTATTAACAAAGTGAGTTCCAAACAAAGTTAGTTCTAGGGTGCGCCACAAAAATAGACGTAACCGTCTTTACATTGTAACATAAACCAGTGTAAAGGCATAAAACGAAAGTGTAATAGTCTATGAGTGTTTTCTTCAATATTTACCTCAAAAATGGATAATAATACAGTTATAAAATAAACCCACAGGCCTTAGTAAGAACTGATGTAAAATAATAAAAGTCTGCCACAGAAAGTATTTTAAGTCAATAAATAGATTAGGATTCTATAGAGACCATCTTATAAAGTTCTACATAATATCCTTATGATCTGCAACCATACAAATTACATTAAGATTAAAACAGTTACATATATGTGTTCTAAGGAGTTTGGACAAACCTGAAGACAGACCTTAATTAACAAATCATTTTTCTTCAACTTACACTGAGTGAATGACAGTTAGGTACAAGGTACTGAACTGTACGCACTGCACCCTCAACTTCATATATACTGATTCTTAAGAGTCCAGCAAAACTTGACAGCAGTGTTTATGAGTAAAGTGTAGCTAATGAGAAAGTTGAAAAAAGTCAGTTGGGGTTGAACCTTTCATTCTTTTTTTTTTTTAATCCTCACTCGAGGATATATTTCCATTGATTTTTAGAGAGAGTATAAGAGAGAGGGAAAGAGAGAGAGAAACATCGATGTGAGATAAACACATTGACTGGTTGCGGGCCGGGATGGAGCCTGCAACCGAGGTACAGGCCCTTCAGTGGAAACGAACCCAGGATCCTTCAGTCCACAGGCAGATGCTCTATCCACTGAGCAAACCCGGCGAGGGCAAAGTTTTCATTCTTTAAAGCTAGAAAAATACAGTGAAGTGGTGGCGTGAACTGGGCAAGTGAAGGCTGAGCTACGCTCTTCGACGGCAGCAAAGACTCCAGGAACCCGTCACTACAAATGCGGCCTCAGACGTCAGAAACAGCCTGCACACACACACGGCAGCTGCTTTTCAGCAAGGCCATTCGACACATAAAGGAAAGGATTTTCAACAACTGGTACTGGAACATTAGTTATCCATATGGTAAAATTTCTTCTTAACCCTCGCCTTCACCATATACAAAACACAACTCAAAATGGAATATAGACCTCAGTGTAAAATTAAAAACTTCTAGAAAGAAACTTGAGAAAAAAATCTTAGTAACCTTAGGTTTAGGTAAAGATTTATAAAATAGGATGTAAAACTCACCAAGTATAGAAGAAAAATGTCAACATTTTGAATTTTATCAATTTGTAAGACTTCAAAAGGTACTGTCACAAAAATGAAAAGGTGTGACTCAGTGGTTAAGTATAGACCTATGAACCAGGAGGTCAAGGTTCGATTCCTGGTCATGGCATATGCTTGGGTTGAGGGCTCGATCCCTAGTGTGGGGCATGCAGGAGGTAGCAGATCAATGATTCCCTCTCATCATTGATATTTCCATCTCTCTCTCCTTCTCCTTTCCTCTCTCTTGCTCTTAAAATCAATAGAAACTTTTTTTAAAAGGCAATCTACAGACTGAGAGAAAATATATGCAAAACACAGATCCAGCTCTAGCTGGTTTGGCTCAGTGGATAGAGTGTCGGCCTGCGGACTGAAGGATCCCAGGTTCGATTCCAGTCAAGGGCATATGTCCAGGTTGCAGGCTTGATCCCCAGTAGAGGGGCGTGTAGGAAGCAGCCGATCCACAATTCTCTCTCATCACTGATGTCTCTGTCTCTCTCTCCCTCTCTGAAATCAATACAAATATGCTTTAAAAAACACACAGATTGATTTCCAGTCAAGGGCACGTACCTGGATGGCAGGTTCAATCCCTGGCCCTGGTTGGGGAGCATGCAGGAGGCACCAGTCAATGTGTCTCTCTCACATCAGTATTTCTCTCTCTCTCTCTACCCCCCTCCCTCCCTCCTTATAGTCTCTCTTAAAATCAATGGGGAACAAACATTCTCAGGTGAAGATTAACAACAACAAAAGAAGTTAAACATGGACACATGAACCTATCATGATCCATTCTCAGGTATTTACCCAAGAAAATAAAAGCACACATCTGCATGAATGAATATTGGTACATGAATATTCAATGCAGTTATATCTGAAAACAAATGTCCATCAACAGCTGCTGAATTAACAAATTATGGTAATTCTATTCAGTGGTATATACTTCTCAGCAATGAAAAAGTAACTGATATACACAACAGCATGGATAAAATCAATATCACTATGCTAAGTGAAAGACGCCAGAGGAGAGAGAGTGCATACTGCATGATCCCATTCATACAAAATTCCAGAAAATGTTTACAGCTACAGTGACAAAAAGCAGGTCAGAAACTGCATGGGAACAGTTGGAGGGAGGAAGGAAGGAATTACAAGAAAGCATGAAGAAACTTTTGAGGGTGATGGAATTGTTTAAAATTTTTATGATATGATAGTTGCAGGAATATATACATGTCAAAACTCATCAAACTGATGCTTTACATATGTGCTATCTATTGTCTGTCAATTATACCTCAATAAAGCTGTAAAAAATATATATATACATCATAGGATTATTTTTTTAAATATTTTTATTGATTTCAAAGAGGAAGGGAGAGGGAGAGAGAGATAGAAACATCAATGACGAGAGAATCATTGATTGGCTGCCTCCTGCACGCCCCCTACTGGGGATCAAGCCCGCAACCCAGGCCTGTGCCCTTGACCGGAATCAAACCCGCGATCCCTCAGTCCACAGCCCGACGCTCTATCCACTGAGCCAAGCCGGCTAGGGCTACATCATAGGATTATTATAAAGACAAGATACTGCACCTAACAAGCTTAAAATGAGCCTGTAAAATGCTGTTATTCTGGACAGAATAGACATTTGATAAACATTAGTTCTTTAAATAACAATTGTTGAGAAGGACTTGGGTAACTAATTCAATGCTCAAAGCACCTAAGATTGATGTACTTACCTTAGCTTCTTCCTCTTGTGCTTTTTTAACAATTGCTTGTAATTGCACTTCTCGCTTAAATTCAGCATGAAGCAATTTCTCTTCCATCATCCTACGTCGTTGATCTAGCAATTCTTCCTTCCACTTCCGGACATCTTTTTCCTGCATATAGTGAAGTACCACATCCTCACTTTCAGCACACAGTCATTTCACAGAAGTGCAAACTGATGAACAGTTTAGTACTTGTAAGTGAAAAGAGTTAATGGAGCAGACTACAGAGACAGCCTGCTCGAGTTCATAATCTAACTCATTGGCTTGTTTTCAAGATTGAGTCGATATAGGTACAAATCTTAGAGCTGTGCATTAGACACGGCTCAACTGAAATACCTGCTGTCATTATACTGCACTACGAGTAAGCTTTCATTAAAACAGTGTGTATTTGTTAGCCTCATAAACCTAATGTCTCTAGTAACCAAATTCAAGACAATTAATTTTATCCTTGAGAATGGAAAATGGTGAGAAGTCTGAAAAATTACATTCATTTGCATAAGAAGGAAAAAGAGCCTCCAGAAGAACAAAAATAGACATAATAGTTTCCTTTAAATCCCTAGAACAGTATCAAAAAGTAAAAGACTCTGCTCTAGGAAATCTAATCCAGCACCACTGAGAATAAATTATAGAAAATCAGATGTTGGCTCAACATGAATGAGCTACATAATTATGTGATTAAACACCTAAAAAAGTATGACACAGGAACAGCATGGATAGAATCCAGAGGACAGATCCTCAAAGCCCTAAGTAAGGTGGTGAGCCCAGAAGCAGCACTTAGCCTCTCCTACACTGTTTTCACATCTGTGAAATGGGCTCAGTACCTGTTGAACTCTGTATCTCCCACAGTTACTATGGTGATCAGGTGAGAGCATGTATGTAACAGCGTTGAAACAATACCTTTTATGCAAATGCAAGGTGGGATTTATCAAGAAAAGTAATGGAAGAGATACCTACATTGATGGGAAAAGTAAACCAGAGAACCTCTAATGCACAATTTCAAGAACTGATCTCCCAATCAGTGGAGGTTATATTATATACTGAGAAAAAGATTATAAAAAATAGTGCAACTTCCATTCTGGCAGCTTACTTGCTCTTTCTTCCTCTCTCTCTCAGATACTTTCTTGGGGGAAGCGGGCAGCCATGTCATGAAGAAAGTGAGGAACTGAGGTCTACAGCCAGCTGATAAGAGGACCTGAAGCTGCCATAAGCACAGGGGAGTCTGGAAGTGGATCCATCAGCTCAGTGACTGCTGCCCCAGCTGACAGCGTGACTACACCTCATGAGGGACTCTGAGCAGAAGTCACTAGGCAAGCCACCCCCTTCCCATGCCCACAGAGGCTGTGAGCTAATAAATGTGTGCTGTAGGCTGCCAAGTTCTAGGGCATCTGTTACACAGAGCACATAACTAACACAGTCCTCACCTACATCTGCCACATGCAGGTAACAACAAACTGAGCATCAGCCGGCAGCCAACCTACAAGCGTGCTGCTGTTTCACACACCTGCCACATTTAGTCACCACAACAGGTTAATAATTACAATTTCACTGTACAGATAAACAAACTGAAACCAGTATTGTTAAAGTAACTTGCTCCAGGCACCGTATCTTTCGTAGCAAAACCAGGATTTGGCCTGGTTGGCCATCTAGGGTCCATGTTCCTTCCACTATGCCACACTGATCAGAAGTAACACTGCTCTAAATACTCTTAAGAATCTCGCCTATAATTCTCATTACTGCCCCACTTACTCAAACTTTACAATATGAGGCTCAAAACTGTCCTACCAAGTCTTCTACACTTTGCACAAGACTCCCCAAGGAAACCCTGCAACGAAAATGGCAAAAACAGTCCATGCCAACGCTGCAAAACAAGAATTTACCAGCTAATTTAGGAATTGAAAACTCTTTTTACAGGTAACCTTCTGTAATCCAACTGATATACTTTGTTTCCTAGAATATTTCATTGTTTTTATAGTTTTTTTTAGCTTCTCTCATACCATAAGAAAAGTTCAATTTGAAAAGAAGCCCACCAATTTAAGGCTATCATAATTTCCTAAATATTAAAAACTCACCCTTTCTAACAATTTCTGAAGCTTTAATGTTTTCTCTTCACGTAACTTTTCCCTTAGCTGCTGTGCTTTCATCTGTTTTTCTTCATGTTTCTTCTTAGATTCTGCAATTGTTCTATTAATACAAGCAAATAAACAGGCGACACGAATGTTTACATGATAAAACCAAAAATATTTTCTTTTGTCTTCAAAGTTCTAAAAATAAATACAAAAAGTACACAAAAATAATTTTGGTCTAACTTTTCAGGAAAACACTGTCACTTTTCAAAGAATCTGAACTGTCCTGAGTCATGTGCCTTAAAATGTTATTCAGCAACTCTGTTTAACAGTCGAGAGTGGCTAGTTTCCCTCCTGTGAAGTATTTTAAGTTTTCTGAGACCAGACCTTTTGCGAGATGGGGAGGAAAGTTTCTCATGCATGTGAATTCCATGTCCGGGAGGTCTTGCAGGCTCCTCCTCTACAATATCCCCCCAGGATGTATTCTGGCGCCAAGATTCACGAGCTGTTCATTAAAAAGAAAACCACTGTTACCGCTTACGCACAGAGTTCTATAAAACTAACATTTAGAACAGACTTTAAAAGGCATCAGCATTCTTACTCCAAATTTTTTATTTTACATAGAAGACTGTGTAATAAGATCCTCTATTTAGACCCCTCTACCTGTACACAAAACACACACACACACACACACACACACATAATACCTTCATAATCCGCAAGGACATCATTCCAGTCCATAGACATACCGCAGAAAAATACATTTCCACTGCCCATGCCGGCCTAAAATGTAATAAGGAAAATTCAAAAACAAATATTTGAACACAATTATGACCTTAAAAAGTACACTGCATATGAAATTTTCCCGCTTGTGCTGGTACGTTTCATCTAATAACTAGCTCAAAACTAGAATAAAGCACATAACTCTTATGGTCACAATAATAACCAAGTTAAAAATGCCATAGTGTGAACACTTTAAGAGGAAGACAAATCTACTTGTCATTTCATAGCAGAGACATCAAGTGAATTTAAAAGAAACATACTGGGCCCGGCCAGTGTGGTTAAGCATTGACCTATGAACCTGGAGGTCACGGTTCAATTCCAGTCAGGGCACATGCCCAGGTTGTGGGCTCGATCCCCAGTAGGGGGCCTGAAGGAGGCAGCCGATCAATGATTCTTTCTCATCATTCATGTTTCTATCTCTCTCCCCCTCTCCCTTCCTCTCTGAAAAATAGATAGATAGATATACATATAGATGTAGATGATATAGATATAGACATAATCTATCTATATATCTAGCTATATATATTAAAAGAAACATATTGGCCTATCTTGTGGTCGACAAACTGCAGCTCACGAGCCACATGCGGCTCTTTGGCCCCTTGAGTGTGGCTCTTCCTAAGCCTTAGGAGTATCCTAATTAAGTTAATAACAATGTACCTACCTATATAGTTTAAGTTTAAAAAATTTGGCTCTCAAAAGAAATTTCAATCGTTGTACTGTTGACATTTGGCTCTGTTGACTAATGAGTTTGCCGACCACTGGCCTATCCTATTACAGCACACTCTAATGAACTACACTACACTAACATAGCACACTCTAATGAACTGTACTACCCTAACATAGCACACTCTAATGAACTACACTACCCTAACATAGCACACTCTAATGAACTGTACTACCCTAACATAGCACACTCTAATGAACTGTACTACACTAACATAGCACACTCTAATGAACTGTACTACCCTAACATAGCACACTCTAATGAACTGTACTACACTAACATAGCACACTCTAATGAACTGTACTACCCTAACATAGCACACTCTAATGAACTGTACTACACTAACATAGCACACTCTAATGAACTGTACTACACTCACATAGCACACTCTAATGAACTGCACTACACTAACATAGCACACTCTAATGAACTGCACTACACTCACATAGCACACTCTAATGAACTGCACTACACTCACATAGCACACTCTAATGAACTGCACTACACTCACATAGCACACTCTAATGAACTGCACTACACTAACATAGCACACTCTAATGAACTGCACTACACTAACACAGCACACTCTAATGAACTGCACTACACTAACACAGCACACTCTAATGAACTGCACTACACTAACACAGCACACTCTAATGAACTGCACTACACTAACACAGCACACTCTAATGAACTGCACTACACTAACACAGCACACTCTAATGAACTGCACTACACTAACATAGCACACTCTAATGAACTGCACTACACTAACATAGCACACTCTAATGAACTGCACTACACTAACATAGCACACTCTAATGAACTGCACTACACTCACATAGCACACTCTAATGAACTGCACTACACTAACATAGCACACTCTAATGAACTGCACTACACTAACATAGCACACTCTAATGAACTGCACTACACTAACATAGCACACTCTAATGAACTGCACTACACTCACATAGCACACTCTAATGAACTGCACTACACTCACATAGCACACTCTAATGAACTGCACTACACTAACATAGCACACTCTAATGAACTGCACTACACTAACATAGCACACTCTAATGAACTGCACTACACTCACATAGCACACTCTAATGAACTGCACTACACTCACATAGCACACTCTAGTGAACTGCACTACACTAACATAGCACACTCTAGTGAACTGCACTACACTAACATAGCACACTCTAATGAACTGCACTACACTAACATAGCACACTCTAATGAACTGCACTACACTAACATAGCACACTCTAATGAACTGCACTACACTCACATAGCACACTCTAATGAACTGTACTACACTCACATAGCACACTCTAATGAACTGCACTACACTCACATAGCACACTCTAATGAACTGCACTACACTAACATAGCACACTCTAATGAACTGCACTACACTAACAAAGCACACTCTAATGAACTGCACTACACTAACATAGCACACTCTAATGAACTGCACTACACTAACATAGCACACTCTAATGAACTGCACTACACTAACATAGCACACTCTAATGAACTGCACTACACTAACATAGCACACTCTAATGAACTGTACTACACTCACATAGCACACTCTAATGAACTGCACTACACTCACATAGCACACTCTAATGAACTGCACTACACTAACATAGCACACTCTAATGAACTGCACTACACTAACATAGCACACTCTAATGAACTGCACTACACTAACATAGCACACTCTAATGAACTGCACTACACTAACATAGCACACTCTAATGAACTGCACTACACTAACATAGCACACTCTAATGAACTGCACTACACTAACATAGCACACTCTAATGAACTGCACTACACTAACATAGCACACTCTAATGAACTGCACTACACTAACATAGCACACTCTAGTGAACTGCACTACACTAACATAGCACACTCTAGTGAACTGCACTACACTAACATAGCACACTCTAATGAACTGCACTACACTAACATAGCACACTCTAATGAACTGCACTACACTAACATAGCACACTCTAATGAACTGCACTACACTAACATAGCACACTCTAATGAACTGTACTACACTCACATAGCACACTCTAATGAACTGCACTACACTAACATAGCACACTCTAATGAACTGCACTACACTAACATAGCACACTCTAATGAACTGCACTACACTAACATAGCACACTCTAATGAACTGTACTACACTAACATAGCACACTCTAATGAACTGCACTACACTAACATAGCACACTCTAATGAACTGTACTACACTAACATAGCACACTCTAATGAACTGTACTACACTAACATAGCACACTCTAATGAACTGTACTACACTAACATAGCACACTCTAATGAACTGTACTACACTAACATAGCACACTCTAATGAACTGTACTACACTAACATAGCACACTCTAATGAACTGTACTATACTAACATAGCACACTCTAATGAACTACACTACACTAACGTAGTACACTAGTGCTACACACATCCTGACATATTCAGATCATACATAGGAAGAGCTCAAGATTATTCTTTAAGAAATCCCTCTCGCCCAGCAGGTGTGGCTCAGTGGTTGAGCATCGACCTATGAACCAGGAGGTCATGGTTTAATTCCTGGTCAGGGCACACGCCAGGGTTGTGGGCTCGATCCCCAGTGTGGGGAGTGCAGGAGGCAGCTGATCAATGATTCTCTCTCATCCGTGATGTTTCTCTCTCTCTCCCTCTGCCTTCTTCTCTGAAGTCAATAAAAGTATATTTTTTAAAAAAGAGCCCTAACCGGTTTGGCTTAGTGGATAGAGCATCAGCCTGCGGACTCAAGGGTCCCGGGTTCGATTCCGGTCAAGGTCATGTACCTTGGTTGCGGGCACATCCCCAGTAGGGGGTGTGCAAGAGGCAGCTGATCGATGTTTCTCTCTCATTGATGTTTCTAACTCTCTATCCCTCTCCCTTCCTCTCTGTAAAAAATCAATAAAATACATTTAAAAAAATAAAGGAAAGAAATCCCTCTCATCAACATACTTGAGTATGCTGAGCACTTAGTGACAGCGAAGCAGCGTATTGTTTGCTTTTTATTAGAATAAAAACAGTAAAATGCCTTATATTCTTCTTCAATCTCTGCAATTACAATCTGAGTAATGCTAAGTTCTTACTTTCTGAGATTCAATTTCTTGATTTGTAAAAAGAAAATAACTTCTAACTTGTCAAATGCATTGTACTAAAAACTCTTAATAATGTTAAAGTGCTAAAATAAGAATTGCAATTATTTATTGTTTGTCTTAATCACACAGAATAATACAGTTATTGAAGATAATTTTAAAAGTCATTTTAAATAGGACTGGATGAACTCTAGGTCCTTCTGGCAGTAAGAATTTTATTTTTGAATATACTTTTTTGAACAATTATAAAATTCTAAAAGCTCACAGAAAAATCACTGTCGTTGTCAGTTTCAATATTAATATCATTGTTTTCTTCAGCTTCGATTTCTCTAGTTAATTGTTCCTCTTCAGCAATAGCACTAGCAATAGCTTCTTCATTGGCCTTTTCTAGGCGATCTGCTAGCTCTTCCTTTTTAGCAAGAACTTCTGCCATGGACTGCAAAGTTAAAAACAAACAGCATGAAGGGTCACCACTTGACTGGCAAGTTCAGTAGTTATCTCACTCTTTATATTCTAATCACACACTCAACCGTATACAGAAGATAGCATTGTTCTAGAATTATAAAACCTCAGGTCCACTATAGGCTCAACCACTCACTAGCTGTGTGACTTGAAAGTTTCTTAAAAGCAAGAGCCCATTTTGTATTTCATAACATGGTACAATAATCCATGACTTACCTTCCTTACCAGACTGCTGTGTATGAGAAACTGTGAAGTTGTATAAATAACAGGTATTATTATTAATGACAGTGTCAATTTCATTTGCATGCAAAAAAATTCAAAAGTTATAGATCAAATATCTTAAAAATTAAGGGAAACCATCCTATATAATAATCCTAAATAATAAAAGGCTAATATGCAAATCGACCAGACGGCAGAACGACCAGTCGCTATGACGCGCACTGATCACCAGGGGAGAGACGCGTCACTATGATGTGCACTGACCACCAGGAGGCAGCTGCCCCTGGTGGTCAGTGTGATCTCCAACTGCAGGCTTAGGCCCACTCCCTGAGGGCCTAAGCCGTCAGTCAGACACCCCCTAAGGGCTCCTGGACTGCGAGAGGGCGCAGGCTGGACTGAGGGACCACCCCCCACGTGCATGAATTTCGTGCACCGGGCCTCCAGTTTTACAATAAGGGAAACAGAGAAAGAATTTATGTAATGTTGATGATACCTAACTTAGATATATATATTACAAGTAATATAGATCAGAATAATTACTTTATAAATCCCCAAGGTAAGCTAAATACATATACAAATATAGCTCCACAGTGATATTCAGGTATTTCCATAGCCCTCTGTTGACTGATAGAACAAGTACCAAAAACATAGGAGACCTGGACAATATTATCTACAAAAGTGACCTGTCTTCCCAAGAGAAATGAAAATATGTGTTTGAAACAAAGACAAATGTTCATGGCGCCTTCGTAACAGAGGACCTGGGAAAAACTCAAACATGTCATCAAATGAATGGATGAATAAATATACTGTGTTACATGCATACAACAGAATAGGCCTAAAGACAATAAAAAAGAATGAATACACAACTACATGAATGAAATGCAAAACAAATATGCTAGCGTGAAAGAAGCCGCACAAAGATTACATTATTCCACTGACATAAAGCTCTGAAAATACCAAGTAATAAGTAGTGACAGCAGGAAAATGATGACCTGGGAAGGGGTACAAGGAATGGCAGAAAGTGGGCATGACAAGGGGGGAAAGCGGACACTTTTAGGGCAATCAGTATGTTCATTATCCTGACTGTAGAGATGACTTCATAGTTATAAACATATCAAAATTTATCAGTTTATATATTTCAGATATGTGAAGTTTACTAAAAATCAATTATACCTCAATAAAGGCATTTAAAAATGCAAATGCTTAGCCCCAGCTCAAAAATGAATGTGCTGGGGAACCCAGGCTCTGCTAGCTCCTTGAAAGCGTCCCCTCCTCCTTCCCACCTCGTCTCTCTACCCTCGGCCCCATACAACCACTCTCCCTGGGAATACAATGGGGTGAGGGAGTTTAGATGAGAGTCTATTTCTTTACATCATAAAGTTGTTCTCTATAAACCCTAGAATACAGAAGCTGAATGCTGTTATGTCCCACACAGATATTACAACTAATAGCAATGTAAAAATACAAATAGTAG
Source organism: Myotis myotis (assembly GCF_014108235.1). Lineage (NCBI taxonomy): Eukaryota > Metazoa > Chordata > Mammalia > Chiroptera > Vespertilionidae > Myotis > Myotis myotis. Next base: position 1,706,626 of record NW_023416327.1, read on the forward strand.
CCCTGACCAGTTTGGCTCGGTAGATAGAGCGTCAGTCTGCGGACTGAAGGGTCCCAGGTTCAATTCTGGTCAAGGGCAAGTGCCTTGGTTGCGGGCACATCCCCAGTGGAGGGTGTGCAGGAGGCAGCTGATCGATGTTTCTCTCTCATCCATGTTTCTGTCTCTCTATCCTTCTCCCTTCCTCTCTGTAAAAAATCAATAAAATATATTAAAAAAATACAAATAGTAAAGCTGAAATATTTTTCACAAAAAGTAAGTTCACACATGAGCCCATTTCCTCAATTGTATCTTGCCCCAAGTACATTTCCATTTAGTCTCTGAAGACCTGAGAAGACGTTACATACGAGAGACCTTAAGGATGAAGTGATGATTCCATTACCCACATGTAAGTTTTACTATTTCACACTGTGAATTTCAAATTAATATCTGCATACATCATTTGTATATCTATGAAAAGAAAAAATTCAAATATGACCAATTTCTACCCCATATATTAAATCCACTACTTGCTATACTATAATGATGTTCAACCTTTGAAACCATCCACACTAAAAAATCAAAGTTAGAAAAACAAATTATTCTTTATTCCTTATTAAAGGAATCTAAATATTTTTTTCTTGTTACTATCAACCTTATTTCTCCCTTAACCCATATGGTTTCATCTTATCTAATGCTATTCTCTATCAGAAGCATAATTTGGCCTATTATCATCTGCTGACAGCATCTTGCAGTATGATGAGGCACTAATTTTTTTTAATTGCAAATATTTACTTCAAATTTGATAGCCATAATTTTCCTGCCTGAACCTAATAAAGAGCTAATGAAATTGGCCAACATGGACAAAAGATTAATATGAAATAGATGTTATAATATTTTAATACAGAGACAATTCAATATTGAAACTATTTTCATTTCTACCTTGGCCACAAGAAAATTAGCAGCAAGCAAAACTAAAAGCTTCTTTTATTTTTTCTGAATAGGCCTGGAAGTTAAAAAAGAAAATAACGTAAGTGACAACAAAATGACCTAGCAAGTGTTTGACTGAGATAAGTAATAATACTTCTCCTAAAATTTTAAAACTGTCACTTCCTTGTTAGAGCTGAAAATAGCTCCTACAAATTGTTCTTCCTGATGCAAATCCACATTAAACTTTGTATGTTAACACAATTCACTCAAAGCAATTCCAAATGAGTACATATAGACTTAGAGAAAAATACGTAATGAATAATACTAGCTGTTGATATAGCATTTAATCCAATTTAAATGAGGTTTTATCCACAGAGAGCTGAGGCTTTTCTCTTTTCTTCCATAAATCCAGTGCTCACCCACCAATTCCACTGAGTAAGTATGTGCTATGCAGCTGGTAGGTAAGGACTCAGAGACTTGGGATTCCCAGGACTGCAAAGGTGAGTAACATGTAATTTGCAATATGAATATAGTTATAAATAAGAACATTTACAGGTTATTATAATGTAAGGCAGTATAAAAAAGTGACTATTCAAAGAATGGGTAGGTTATTTTTCATAGAAATGATGAAATCTGAGTTGATAAAAGAAATTTCACTGGGGACAGGTTTGAAGTCTGTGATGTGAGTCAGAAGTTGCTGATGGGCTTTTAGGAAGATCAGCCTGGTGGAGGTCTGTTATGAGAGAAGTGGGGGAGAACTGAAGGCTCATGTGCATTCAGGAAATGGCCAGTTGAGAGGAGTGAAGAAGGTAGGAAAGACCAGGGGGTCGAGGTGAAATGGTCGAGGAGGAAACTCGTATCATAGTAAGTAAAAGAGTTTGAACTTAATTTGTAAGAAATAGTGACTCACTGACCATTATGGAACAAGAAAGTAATTTAATTAAACCTGAGCTTTGAACTGATAACTATAATGACAGTGACCTAGGAGGATTTGAAAGTGGAGACAGATAGACTAGTTAGGCTGTCAGTTAGGTGGGGCCATGTATTTAAGGTTTGGCCAACAGATGTAAATGGAAACAGCTGGAGGCACTAAGTTTTTAAAGAAATTACAGTGTACTAGAGGCCCAGTGCACGAAATTCCTGCACTCGGGGGGCGGGGGAGATCATCCCTCCCAGTCGGGAGCCCGCAGGGGAATGTCCGACTGCCACTGAGGCGGGAGAGACTCCCACCACGGCCACTGCGCTCGCCAGCCGTGAGCCTGGCTTCTGGCTGAGCTTCCCACGGGGGAGTGCACTGACCACCAGGGGCAGCTCTTGCATTGAGCATCTGGCCCCTGGTGGTCAGTGCACGTCATAGCGACCGGTTGTTCTGCTGTTCGACTGATTTGTTTATTAGCCTTTTATTATATAGGATGGTGGCCATTTAGAAAAGCACATTTGAATAATTTTTCACAACTTTTTATATATGCTTATTTCTTCTGAAAGTTACTTTATAAACAAAACTAGCATGACCTATTCTGGACTATCCTTAGATCTAGTATCTTAATACTAATGTGGGAAATAGGAAAATATGAGCAGAAGTACTCATCCAAAAATACAAACCTATAAATAATCACAAATCAATGCATTTTAAAAGAATCTACAATGGGAATGATACATAGATTTCATCTTGAACACCGCCTCCAAGCACTGTCTGAAGTCTGTGAAGAGAACTTTTAACACTCATTCCAGCATTCACCATTTCCCACCTATCAGAGAGCTGCATTTGCACGCAAGACTTGCTATCGACTCAGTTTCTTAATGCTAGACTAAAAAACACATACAAACGGAAAGATTTTGAGCAAGTTTTTTAACTCTCACATTCTCATTTTCTTCCTCTACCAAACAAGAAGTTTGATAAAAGTAAGATGTTAAAATAAAATCATACATACAATGCTTTGTAAAAAAAAAGTGCTTTGTAAAGGGTAAAATAATACATAATACAACTTATTATTGGGGTTTATGCCTAATAATAGGTTATTGCTTTAATGAATTCACTCATAATTCTGATAAGTTGTTCTTACCAAGTTAGCAGCACTCACATTTGAAATATCTGAAGAGTCCATTTCACTTTCTATTCTTGCTTTCTCTGCTGAAAATCTCTCTTCATTTGTATGCAAAAGAGGTGAGTCATCTTGCTGATTAATTGAAACACACACTGTATCCCCTTGCACAGCAGGTATTTCAGAACTTCGCACAGAACTGTCCGGTAAGACACTACTACTGCCAGAGTTCTTGACGTCATCCAGTGTACTCGCTGTGAACTAACAAAATATATTTACAGAATGAGTCCGAAATACTAACGACTATACTTTAGAAGCAGTTGTTAAGTGGCAGGCAAAACTCACTCATCTTTTTTTGTATGTTTCAAGTGTAAACAAAAAGGAACCATTAAGCAAGCAGCCACAGATTTTATTTGCATACCAACTATGTATAGGGCACTGAGTGCTTTAAAAAATTAGGCAATACATATTGTAATTATATTTTACTTTAGTAGCCTGTTCTTGATGAGTACTTTAAGTTATGCCTCACATGCCCTAACCGGTTTGGCTCAGTGGATAGAGTGTCAGCCTGCGGACTCAAGGATCCCAGCTTTGATTCCGGTCAAGGGCATGTACCTTAGTTGCGGGCATATCCCCAGTAGGGAGTGTGCAGGAGGCAGCTGATCGATGTTTCTAACTCTATCCCTCTCCCTTCCTCTCTGTAAAAAATCAATATAATATATTTTTTAAAAAAAGATATGCCTCACAAAAGAAATCTATTCACAAGTATAATATTTTGTCTTATATTCAAATAACTAAAGGCATTTACATGGTTTTTGTGAAGACTGTCTATTATAAAATAAAGGCACTTTTCACCAAAATCTATACTTTAAGGGCATTTTACTAAAAAATATGAAGCATGCTCTCTTTAGATACCATTAACACAATCTCTAAGCATCTTTCATGACGCCCCAACATAGTACATAATACCAATTCTCAGATCTAAGAGAAATACACCATAAACAGTATAGTATATGTAAGCACACAGTTTCAGTACAAGTTCATATTCTTTAGATTTCAACATCCTCCCATTCCCCTTTAAGAATATCTAACACACTGGAGGCCCAGTACACAAAATTCGTGCATGGGGATTTGAGGGAGGTCCCTCGGCCCAGCCTGCACCCTCTCGCAATCCAGGATCCCTTGGGGGATGTCCTCCTGCCTGCCTGATCGCCCCTAATAACTCACCTGCCTGCCTGATCGCCCCTAACCATTCTGCCTGCCTGATCACCCCTAATAACTCGCCTGCCTGCCCAATTGCCCCTAACCACTTGCCAACCTGCCTCATCGTCCCTAATTGCTCGCCTGCCTGCCTCATCGCCCCTACCGCCTCTGCCTCAGCCCCTGCCGCCACGGGCAGGACGTCGAGAATGACATCCAGAAGCTCGTTCGGCTGTCCAGACTAATTAGCATATTATGCTTTTATTATTATAGATAAGTAACATAATGTGGAAACAATTGGATTAGGCCAAATACATATTCATTTTTTAAAACCTGTCTATTCTATTGAATAGAAATAAGCCTTTATTTTCACCTCAGAGTACAAAAAGAAAGCAGCTGTGTTTTCCAATTATATTCAAGAGTAATGAGCTCTACGTAGAACTGAAATCTAAAATTTTGAATTTAAAACTCACATTACTACTTAAATAAACATTAGATAAATACTGCAGTGGCCATAAAATTCTGAGTTTGATTAATTATTTATCTAAATATTAAACTTGGCCAAGTCTTATAAACTACTTTAAAAATTCTATTGGTCAGAACTTAAAGCGTCCCAAAGTGTTGATTTTAGCATAAGCATTATTTAAATTGTATCCTATTGTTTATATTGTCATCAACATTACCTATACATCAGTCACCATGGTTTATAATTTTCTTGGCAATATTTATATTAGCATTACTGTTGTTTATAATACAGTCAACCTTGTTTATTAAAAAATCAATATAATTTATATGACAAAAAGAAAGCCTGACTATAAAGTAATGTTGAAAAAATACATAAATATGTTAATTCCATTTTTAGAATGACAGTGGAGAAAACAAATATTATGATTAGTTCGTCCACCATCAACAGTGAACTTTCATATTGAAATATTTTAACAACAGTTTAATTACTCAAAAGTTTTATGTGTGGATTATTCCTAAAATTCCAAAATCAGGTCTATTCATTACACAAAGCCAGCAAAATTCTTATATTATTATATTTTATAGTTAAAATGCACAATAGCAATAGGTAAACACTGGAGATTGCTGCTTAGCACAACCACTTCAAGAATACAACTAAAAGATGGAACGGACATCATCCAGAACCACAGGAAGGCTGGCTGAGTGGAAATTCTACAACTAGAAGGAAAGAGAAAAGCATACCAAGACTCAGAGGAGCTGCGGTGTGAAAGTAAAGTATAGAGGTACGGAGGCGCACGCGGAGTGGGCTGGCGGCTGAGGACACGGTTGTCTTTTTCAATCGGTAGGGAGTCTCAAGCTCTGAGCTCCAGTTCTGGGTGAGTCTCTGGGGACCCAGACTCATACAGGAGAAGCTGGACTGTCTGGCATCGGTCGGAACTCGAGGGCAGCTTTGTCTCAGAGGTGCTTGCAGCGATTGCTGGGACACTGAGAAGCGGGGCCTCAGAGGGCGGCCATAGCTGCTTGCTCCGCCCTGTTGATCTCCTGGGACTCCTGCCCCACCCAAGCTGTGCGCTGGCTTTTGCATATGAAAGGCCTGGCCCTTTGCAATCTGAAAATTACCTAACAAACTTGCAGCTGGCCCAAGGCCCCAGGCAACTTGCATTGCTTCACAGCTGAACTCCTGCTGGGTAGCCTCAGGCAGAGGCTAGATTAGCACCTTCTTAGAGATCCAGGAGCCAGTGTGCCCGGTGGTCAGAGTGGGACCATCCAGATTGCAGCTCCTCAGATCCATAAAGGACACACTCAGGGAGCAGACTCAGTGAGCACCAAAGCCCCACTGAAGCAAGTCTTGCCCCATAAGGGTGTCTCCACACAGAAGTTCTCCCACTGTAGACACAGCTGATTCTCACAGCCAATTGGCCTGGAGGTCAATTCTTCCCAGTGATACCTACAACAATCAAGGCTTAACTACAAGACTGTGCACAAAGCCCACAAGGGGGTGCACCAAGGGTGTCCACCTCAGGTGACTGGGGAGGCTGAGCCACTGGGCCCTATAGGACACCTAGCACAGAAAGCCACTCTATCAACACAGGGAAGCATAAAAAATGCAGAGACAAAGAAACGGGACACAAATGACAGAAATGGAGGAAAGCAAACTACTGGATATAGAGGTCAAAACCACACTTATAAGGTTTTTCTAGAACTTTCTAGAAACCACCGATAAATTTAGTAAGACCCTCAAAAAGTCTGGTGAGACTGCCGATAAATGTAGTGAGATCCTCAAGAAATCTAATCAGACCCTTGAGGTTATGAAAAAGGACCAACTAGAAATTAAGCATACACTGACTGAAATAAAGGATATTATGCAGATTTCCAACAGCACACTAGAGGATCGCAAGAATCAAGTCAAAGATTTTAAATACAAAGAAGCAAAAAACACCCAACTGGAAAAGGAAAATGAGAAAAGAATCCAAAAATACGAAGATAGTGTAAAGAGCCTCTGGGATGGCTTCAAGGATACCAACATCCGAATTATAGGGGTACCAGAAGATGAGAGAGAGCAAGATACTGAAAACCTATTTGAAGAAATAATGACAGAAAACTTCCCCTACCTGGTGAAAGAAATAGACTTACAAGTCCAGGAAGCGCAGAGAACCCCAAACAAAAGGAATCGGAAGAGGACCACACCAAGACACATCATAATTAAAATGCCAAGAGCAAAAGACAAAGAGAGAGTCTTAAAAGCAGCAAGAGAAAGAAACTCAGTTACCTACAAGGGAGTACCCATACGACTGTCAGCTGATTTCTCAACAGAAACTTTGCAGGCCAGAAGGGAATGGCAAGAAATATTCAAAGTGATGAATACCAAGAACCTACAACCAAGATTACTTTATCCAGCAAAGCTATCATTCAGAACTGAAGGTCAGATAAAGAGCTTCACAGATAAGGAAAAGCTAAAGGAGTTCATCACCACCAAACCAGTACTATATGAAATGCTGAAAGGTATCCTTTAAGAAGAGGAAGAAGAAAAAGGTAAAGATACAAATTATGAACAACAAACATGCATCTATCAACAAGTGAATCTAAGAATCAAGTGAATAAATAATCTGATGAACAGAAAAAAAAATTATTGGGACAGCTGGAAATTTTTGAATATTGACTATAAAATAGGTAATAATATATAAATGTCAAATTCCCTCAATTTTATAATTATAATGTGGTTATGTAAAAGTTTTTCTTTGGCCCTAGCCAGTTTTGCTCAGTGGATAGAGCATCAGCCTGTGGACTGAAGGGTCCTGGGTTTAATTCTGATCAGAGGCCCATGCCCGGGTTGTGGGCTCCTCCCCAGTGGGGGGCATGCAGGAGGCAGCCGATCGATGACTCTTTCATCATTGATGTTTCTATCTCTTTCTCCCTCTCCCTTCCTCTCTGAAATCAATAAAAAAAGTATTTAAAAAAAAGTTTCTTCTTTGGAGGGACATGCTGTAGAAGGTGAATGGTTACGATATATGCACATTCTTCTAATGTTTAGCATACAATGTTTGTGTGACATAAATATACACAGAAAAAATATGGCAAAGCATTAACCTATGAATCTACATAAAGGACATAGGAGGGTTCATTGTTCTATACTTGCAACTTGTCTGCATATTTGAACTTTTTCACAATAAAAAGTTAAAAATGAAGGAGAAAAATGAGACATTCTGCATACACACATCCCTTATAAAAATTCACTACAAGGATTTTCTGAGTGTACTACCTGGGTTCTTTCAGCAAGAGGATGGTCACAAGAATGTAATGAGTCTTTGGGCCGGGCTTCTATGGCGTTAGAAGGTCCATCTCCAACTTCCCCTTTCTGTATGCTTTCATCCGGTAAAAGACGTACATTTTCTTTATCACTGTCATCCTTTGACCTTAGTGCTTGTGTTGAAACTTTTGGCATCACTGCTGTTGATCGTGAGCGAACAGCCCTCCCTCTCTGAACAGTCTCCCATCCTTCAGCATCTTTCCGTTCTGTGCAATTAAAGGAAGAAAATAATAAATATTTCTGTAGATAATAAAAAATTTTAAAACCCTATAAAATAAAAATAATTCCAATCTAATTCCCACTTAATATAAGTCATATACAAATATGACACTGTTATACAAGGTGGGGTGTGTGTGTGTGTGTGTGTGTGTGTGCATACACACATACATATACACGTACACACACGCAGAGTCTCTAATTCCTATAACTACACTGTGTGGTAGGGATTAATCCTACCCCACAAACATTTTCTTTATTATCCCTAATTTACAAATAACAAAACTGAGACTTGGATCAGGAATGACTGGAGGCCAGCCGCAGGGTCCGGAAGTGCGAGTGGCCGTTTGTCAGAGCACAGGGTGCACTATGTGCTTGCCCTCTTCTCAGGGCTGTTCATACAGCAACACGTTTAATCTTCACAACCACCCCTGAGTGCTATCACCCCACCCTATCAGTAAGGAAACTGAGACCGAGAGAGGCTCAGTCATCTGCCCAAGGTCACATACTTGGCAAGTCCAGGCAAATGGGTCTGGTGTTCTTGTCCCAACGGCTAAGTGAAAGCTGCCTCCCCAACTCCCAGAATCCAAAGAGTGTGATTGAAGTTTTCTTCTTTTCTAACACATGTAATTGAGGCTACAAATTTTCCTCAAAGCACAGCTTTACCTAATCCCACAAGATTTTAAATGTTCATTTTAATTCAATTTACATTTTCTAAATTTCATTTTGATTTCTTCTGACTCATGGAATATTCAGAAATAGACTCTAAAATTACAAAAACTTGAGAATTGTATGGTTATCTTTCTGTAACGGGTTTCTAACTTAATTCCACTGTGTTCAAAAGGAACAGAGTAAGTTCAATCATCTGAAATTTTTTGGTGCTTGTACAGCCATGGCAAAGTAGCCTATATCAAAATTAACCTTCTTTCCTCCAAACACGCCTATAAAAACTAGACAAAATATCTAAATGAACTGTTTAATGCCCCTGGAAATCAAGCAGATCTGAGGAACTATATTCCCTGAGAAATGGGAAGGACAACATGAGATCCACGTCCACCCCAAAATTTTCCCTGAAGACATTTGGACTTCACAGTGCAGGGGAAGTGAGCCCCACAGAAACCAGCAGTCTTGTCTGGCTGAGACAGACACTGGAGTTCAATGAGCCTCAGCAACGTGGACTACAGAGGGGCTCACTGCAGGAAAGTGAGCCGAAGAGTCTGCATTCCGTCTTCCCTTAAGAAGTCTGACAGCTGCTAAGCTTTGCATCTGCAGGCCAAGACTCCCAGGCACCCCAGAGAATGCAGCAGCTGGGATGCTAATGAGCTGAGAGATCTGTAGTAACTGCAGTGCTGAGGAAACAAATGCTGGAAAACAGGAATGTAGGGGCCTTGGCAAACACCCCAGGTTTTCAGTTGATACCCGAGAAAGAATAAAGACAAAACTAAAACATACCAACTGTATTTTATAAAACCTCAAACCAAGCTCTGACGGAATTAAGGTGATCTGTTGGTACTCTTATCTTCTTGCCAAAAGAAAAGTATTTTTAGAAGGAACCTCTATAATTTTTAATATACGTTATTAAACATTTAATTAAATAGTATGTGGTTTGTTGTAAAACACAATCGAGTAACTGAAAATGCCACAAAAATGTTTTTAAAGTAACAAATAGGCAGGTAGTTTAGATATTTTACTTTTAGGACACAGACTTTAAAAAAATAACCATTATTAATAGATTTAAGAAAATATGGATTCATCATATAGAACAGAGAAGACATCTCAATAAAAAGTTTCCAGAGTGAAGCATCAAAAAAAGAATGGGAAAGAATAAGCATTATTTGTTAGGCATTTCAATTATGTCAAGTTCACTAATCAGGCTGTGTATATCTTCACTGATTTTTCTCTACTTTGTATTATCACTGTTGGGACTGTTATGTTAAAATCTTCCAGTATGAGTATATAGTTTGAAATCTCCACCCTCATTTGTCAGTTTTTACTTTATTTCTCCCCCTCTCCCCCTGTGGGTGGTATGCAGGAGGCAGCCAATCAATGTTTCTCCCATGGATGTTTCTATCTCTCTCTTCCTCTCCCTTCCTCTCTCTAAAATCAATAAATATATATATATATATATATTTTAAAGAAAATAGCCCTAGCTGGTTTGGCTCAGTGGACAGAGTGTCAGCCCACGGGCTGAAGGGTCCCTGGTCCGGTTCTACTCAAGGGCACGTATCTTGGTTGCAGACTTGATCCCTGGCCCTGGTCGGGTACGTGTGGGAGGCAACCAATCAATGTGTCTCTTTCACATCGATGTTTCTTTCTCTTTATCTCTCTCTCCCTCCCTCCCTCCCGCCCTCCATCCCTTCTACTCTCTCTAAAAGCAATGGAAAAATATCCTTGAGTGAGGATTAACAACAACCAAAAAAAAAAAAAGAAAAGAAAAAAGATGTGTGAGTAAAGATAAACATAGAATATTACTTTAATATCAAAATAATATTCAAATACTAATTAAATGAAATAGTGGCATGTAACTTAAAAGCGTATACTGCGTAGAGAATGGAATGACTATTTTTTTTCTTTAAGTCAAAAGAGTCATAAAGGACCTACATTATAAATGAATTTACAAAGGAATTACAAACCTGAGACTAGAATGATTTCCATATGCTTTCATACATCTTTAAAGAATATTTCATAGCTGTAAGTAGGGCAGATTAATATGATATAAATGATGCGAAAGATAACTATATAATGCTATTAGCTCCAATTCCAAATAAAACAAATATTCCCATTGATGTCCACTTGTCTACTACATAAAAATGAATGAGAGCCACTCGCCATTTTTGCAGGAAGTCTTCTGCACTGTCGCTGGTGGGCAAGACGGCGCAGGAGCGACATCTGAAGAAGCAGGAGACCCTGAATGATGAGCCTTTACCTTGTCAGCCCAACTAACACCTGCAGAAGCCACACGGGCAGCAGCCACTGTGCCAGGCGAAGCCCTATGGAGAAAACTGCTGCGTTAACAAATCACATAAATATAAACGTTAAATATTAAATATATACTCAGTAGGTTTAAATATTAAATAAATTATATTTGGCCCTAGCCGGGTTGGCTCAGTGAATAGAGCGTTGGCCTGAAGACCAAAGGGTCCTGGGTTCAACTCCAGTCAAGGGCACATGCCCAGGTTGCGGGCTTGATCCCCAGTAGGGGGCATGCAGGAGGCAGCCGATCCATGATTCTCTCTCATCATTGATGTTTCTCTCTCTCTCTCTCTCTCTCTCTCTCTCTCTCCCCCTCTCTCTGAAATCAATAAAAAACAATTAAATGAATGAATGAATGAATCTCCAATGAGAATAAGACCTGATTTCTTATCAGAAACCATGGAAACCAGAGGCAGTGAGAGGACATATTCAAAGTGCTGGGGGAGGGGGAAGGAGGGGGGAGACTTTAAACCAAGAATTATATGCAATGCAAAACTATCCTTCAAAAGCTAAAGGATAAAGTAAGATATTCTCAGATAAAACTTGAGAAAAACTGTCACTAGCAGACATGTTCAACAAGTCATACTACAGGGAGTCCCCTATAGGCTGAAATGAGAGGACACTACACAATAACTTGAATCCACATGATGAAATAAAGAACATCAGTGAAAGTTACTACACAGGTATACAAAAGACCATGTAGATGTATTTTTTCTTCTGTAACTCTCTTCTTGTCCTGATTTAACAGACAACTTCATAAAGCAATGATTATAAAACTGTGTTGGTGAGATTATCATGTACAAAGATATAATTTATATGACAATAACAATGATAATATGTAGATCTATCTTTTTGAAAGAACTGTCAGTTCTTGTTATGAGTCATGTAGCATGGAGTATGTTTATGGGTTTAGATTTTGTGCACCTAATTATTTCTGAATATATTATATTTCCTAAAGTTAAACTGTACTGTCCTGGGTTTTTAAAAAACATTTTATTCAAACAATTTCGAACAGATACACAACCATATACATGGGTATTTTTGTAACAGAATATCTGTTTTATAATACTTTAAGGGTGTTAACCACAGAAAATAATTTACAGCAATGAAAGCCTTAGTAGTTTTTTTTTAGTTCATCTCACCCAAAATTTAAGCTTCTTCGGGCATTTGATGTTACACTTATTCTATCCGTCGATGGACTTGGAAGCACATGACGTCCCGGAGACATCTTCTTTACTTCCCACGCCAATGACGTTGGTCTGCCGATTCAAGACAGATTACATTAGCAGAGAAAAGAGAGGAAACCTCATGCTTTCTAGAAGTTACCAGAAGGTGGAAACATAATTAGGTCACAACTTCTTCCTGGAGCACTGTTGACCATAAAGTAACTATATTACCAGTAAGCAATCACAGATGATGCACAGTCAAGATTCCCACCCAATTTAGCATAGCAAACAACCTACTTAAGTAAAACAGGCCAGGAGGTGCGAAGATGTGAGATATATAGTACGTCTGTGTTTTGAAAGCCTCCTCACACCCAGCCAAACACATTTTAAAACGTGGTGCAGTGGCTCTGGCTGGGTGGCTCGGTTCGTTGGAGTGTCATCTCACACACAGAAAGGTTGTGGGTTGGATCTCTGGTCAGGGCGCACGTGGAGGCAACCAATCAATGTTTTCCTCTCAGATCGATGTTTCTCTCTCTCTAACAAAAACATACCAGTATTAAAAGAAAGAAAAATTGCTTCTTTATAAAAAAGTGTTGCAATGGTACCGATTCAGGCTAGTGTGTCTACTGTCCTGGAGAACTACTAGTAAGTGTGTAGTCCTGGGATCCAGACGGAAATGCAGTGAGGAGGCTAAAGGAATACCCAGGGAAACGTGAAGTCTCCTTTCTCTACCTGAGATCACCCATGTGAGTGGAAGCATAAACACTTTTTTGCTCTTTGCTAGGAAAGCTAACTCCTCCTTCCTCACAGGCCCACAACCAATCAGCTGCACAATCTCCACTAGAAAGTTTTCCTCCAGCAAAGTGTTCTACACCCTATGCCTTCAGTCGCCTCCTAACTCCCCAGAATCTCTGTGCCTCTTACTCTCCATTCAACTACTGATTTTGATTTTTTCTCTCGCAATGTAACACGAATTTTTAGAAAACAAGAAAATTTAGATAAAAGATTATCCAAATCAAGTCTAAAGCATTTGATAATTAACTGTCCAATCACCTTTCGCAAAGGTTGTAACAAATGATACGTCCACCAGATGATATGTGCCCTTTCCCTGGAAGCTTGCCAACAGCTGATCTCTTCTTTTAGAACTCTCATTGGCCTGTGAAAAAGACAGCACTGCCAGCAAGTCTACAATATGTACTATCTGGCACTTCACAAAAAAATGTTTCCTGAGTCCTGGGATAGAGTTTCAGTCTTGTAATGACTTCTTTTTCCTACAGGAATTTCAGTCAAGGTTGTTTAATGTTTTAAAAAATGCTATTTGTGTTTGTTTTTCAAATTTTATGATTATCATTACTACTTAGGCTGAACTTTTTAACAATCATTTGAATTTTTTATTTTGAAATTTGCATGTTGGTACCTTTTGCCCATTTTTTTCTACTGGGATTTGTAACATTTTCTAATTGATTTGAAATCATTTTCTACCACTACTATTACTATTATGGCTATAAATCCTTTGGGTTAGATGATGGACCTATTTCTCTTTTAATTTTTTATATGTAATAACATTTTTTCCTAATAAATCAAGCCTATCAATATTTTCTTTTGTGGTTTCTTACTTTGTCTTACAGAGTCCTTACCAACAATATGTAACAAATATGTAAATATGTATCTACTAGAGGCCCGGTGCATGAATTTGTGCATGGGTGGGGTCCAGCCAGCCTGCCCCGATCAGGCCGGGCTTGCCGGGGAGAGGGGTCGCAGGTGGTTGCTGGGCTGGCCCCGCCCCTGATCAGGTGGTGGGACTGATCAGGGGTGGGGCTGTCCAGGGCCGGGGCCACAGATGGTTTGGCCAGCCAGCCCTGCCCCCTGGTCAAACTCCCAGTGGAACTTCCAGTCAAACTCCCAGTTAAGGGGACAATTTGCATATTAGCCTTTTATTATATAGGACTAGAGGCCCAGTGCACGGAATTTGTGCATGGGTAGGGTCCCTAGCAGCTGCCGGCTGCCGGCCAGGGCCTTCTTTCATTCCGCACTGCTCCCTGTGGTCAGCGTATATCATAGCGAGCGATAGAACTCCCAGTCGAACTCCCGCAGGGATACTTTGCATATTAGCCTTTTATATATATCGATATTTTCGTCTCTAAATATGTACAATTTCAACTTTTATATTTAAGTCTCAAGTCTAGGTGAAATTAATTTTGATGCATGATTTGATAAATATAAGCTGAATAATGCCATTTATAGGGAACTTAAGGTTGCTCTCCATATCTGAGAGCTGCCTTGAGAGGCAAAGAGAAGAAATGATGTTAACTGGTTAAGGTAAGAAGAGACGCTCCAGGTGTGTGTTTGAACCATGAGATGGCTGGGAAGGTTGGACGTGGCCTCAGAATCTCTCTCAATACAATCCTCCACACAGCCACCACTGGTTGCCTGGAGTTTGCAAGCAAGAAACAAAAATATAATTAGCTCTTCATATGCATTGGTGGTTACATTATAGAAACTCAATGAAGTTCAATTAAAAAAAAGAAAGTAAAGATTTGTTGTATATAAACTGTACAAGGTCAAGGACATCCAAGGGAAGGGGGAACTAGAATCAGGGCTTGTGAGGATTAGACCCTGGAAGACACAGGCTTTGAAGCAACACTTTTAAACTCTCCAAGATCACATGGTTTCTTTCATCCCTCTTCTCTCTGTACATCTACTCCACTTTCCTTGAACCCGCTTCCCTTTGCTTATCTTCACAGGACAATGCAGCCACCAATCCCAAGTCAGCATTATAATCTCCTAACCTGATTCAACCCAGTGAAGAAATGCACCCCTACACACACCAGATCTAATCACATGTTACAAGAAGTAAGGGCAAAATTGCATGGTACAAAGACAACTCAGCCTCACCCACCCAGAACTGTGGGTAAAGCAGGTGCACACACACACACACACACACACACACACACACTCAAAATTTTTACTGCGAGAAACAAAAATTTTAAAAGGATCAACAAATCATGGTTTCCCTGAATTTGGTT
Organism: Myotis myotis; assembly: GCF_014108235.1. Lineage (NCBI taxonomy): Eukaryota > Metazoa > Chordata > Mammalia > Chiroptera > Vespertilionidae > Myotis > Myotis myotis. Next base: position 1,721,927 of record NW_023416327.1, read on the forward strand.
TCCTGTGGAATCAAACCTTCTGGATCTGTCTCTTGGGATCCCTTCACTCTCTTGGTTCCCCCAAAGGAGGCATTCTCTACTGGCTGGTTCCGCTTCCTGAGGCTGAACCAACGTTAAATCCAAGGAAAGAGGTAGCCTGGGCCTATTTTCTTTGGGTAATAGGCATCACTGTAGCTTCATGTGACTTGGCCCAGATCAAAAGGGATCAGGTTTCACTCAATAAAAACCTTTTATGGCTCAAAATAACGTGTACAGTTTTATGTCTACAGTGCCCTACATAACCTGGCTCCAGCCCACATGTCTAGCCCACCTTAGGCTCTGCCTCCCCTTGCTCTCCTCACTCCAGCCCTGCTAACCCTACATTCCTGACTCTACTGCACGCTCCCACCTCCTGGGTATCACGGATCCATCACCTCCCATGGAATGACTCCTCTCTTTGCCAAGATAAGTCCTCTGATATTGTCTCACTGAAACAGGACCTCCTTGGGGAGCCTTCCCGGACTCAACAAACCTGCTGAGGGAGCCCTTCCTTATGCTCCCACCCGCACTGTGCTTCTCTTTGATGCCACTTTGCACCCTGCTAAGTACCTGACATCAACCTTTCCTGTGCACCCACCGCACATGTCACGAGGGCAGGGACTGTTTTCCACCACGACAGTCCCAGGGGCTGGCACATCGCATTCAGGTGTGTGCTGGTTCCAGATGAACATCTGTAAGGTGGCTTTGGTCTCTCGTTACTCCCCTAATTAAAAATCATCCATTTTCCTTACTGCCTACTGCATTAAGAACTGCTATACCTTTCCCTACCTTCCTTTCCCTTCATACATGCTCTGCACTTCCATGGCTGTCTTAACTTACCCCCTTCATGGGAAAGGCCACCCACTGTTAAAATCCATCATACCCTTTAAACACTTCTGCTACCTCCATGAATTCCTTCCTAGTCTATCCTGTCCTTTTCTGAAAAGCTCATATGTTCTAATTTACCCTTCCCTTAGACTACAAATTCATGAAAGTAGTGAACGTATCAAACTCCAGCAGTGAAATTTCTGCACTGGATAAACGGGGCTTGCACTAGTAGATACCAAATAGATATGTTACTCAACTGAATGAGAAATGCGGAGGTCAAGTTCATTGTCAATTTCAATGACTGCTTTAGAAAACGCTGGCAGCTACAATTATAAAGGCCAGAGCTCATTACCTGCTCTGAGCATCGGTCTTCTCTAGCTTTTCCTGAAGTTGAATCCAGTCAATCAATGCTTTGAAATCTCTTACATAATTATCCAGCATCATCAGCACCTCCTAATTGAAAAAAACAGCAAACATTAAATTCCATTCTTTGACTAAAAGTTTAAAAAAAAACACACTTCAGAGTGAAGGACTTAAAAATTAATAATTTCTACATTATACTCCTTATTGAGGAAGCTACAAAATATACTGATCTAGATTTTTGGTTGTTTTCATTCTTACTGTTTGGCAAGAAATTAGTGAAGCTGAGAATCTAAAAACCAAGAGATGGTTTTGATATTCCTCTCAAGACCTCTAGAATGACGATTCTTTTTTTAAAATATATTTTTATTGATTCCAGAGAAAGAGAAAGGGAGAGAGATAAAGAAATATCAATGACGCCTGACCAGCGTGGCTCAGTGGTTGAGCGTCGACCTCTGAACCAGCTGATCACAGTTCGATTCCCGGTCAGGGCATATGCCCAGGTTTCGGGCTTGATCCCCAGGGTGGGGCATGCAGGAGACAGCCAATCAATGATTCTCTCTCATCATTGATATTTTTCTCTCTCTCTCCCTCTCCCTTCCTCTCTGAAACCAATAAAAATTTTTTTTTTAAAAGAAACATCAATGATGAAAGAGAATCATCAGTTGCTGCCTCCTGCATGCTCCCCACCAGAGATTGAGTCCGTAACACAGGTATGTGCCCTGACCGGGAATCAAACCGTGACCTCCTGGTTCACCATTCGATGCTCAACTATTGAGCCACACCATCCAAGCCACAGTGCCATTCTTTTAACCCTCTTTATTGTGACATTAATAAACAGAAAGTACACAAAACACAAATATACAGATAAATCGTTTCAAAGCACAGACCCAAGCAACCACCACCCAGGACCAGAGTATAACAATTCCAGTCTCTACAAGTTCCCTGGTATCTCCTCCCTATTACAACTCCATGTCTTTCCAAGGTAACCACTACTTTAATCTGCAATAGTTCAATTTCACCTTATTCCAAAATCCATATAAATGAATCCATAGTGTATGTATTATTTTGTGGTTTCTTTTTTACATCTGTTTACTAGGTTCATCTATATTTCAGTGTACCTGCAATTCATTTATTGTCGATGTCCAAGGTCACAACTGAACAATATTCTTTAAATGGATATTTATTTATGCAACCAATTGTTGAATTAGATGATTTCAAATTCTGGATATTACAAATTATACACTGCTACTTATGTAGATGTGCTCTACACTGACAGATGTTTGCATTTCTGTTGGGTATAAGCCCAAGAGTGAAACTGCTGAGCCACAGGGCAGGTGTATGCCCCACTTTAGTACATAACACATACTGGTTTTCCAAGGAGGCTGCCATCCCACCAGCAGTATACGAGAATTCCCTTTTCTCCACATCCTTCCCAATACTTATTTGTCTTACTGGCAATAGCCACTGTAATAGGTGTGAGGTGGTATCTCATTGTAGTTTTTGTTTTTTAAATACATTTTTATTCATTTTAGAGAGAGAGGGAGAGAGAAAGAGAAACATCAATGAGAGAGAAACATGGATCAGCTGCCTCCTGCACACCTCTTACTAGGGATCGAGCCTGCAACCCAGGAAGACCAGGAATTGAACCAGTTACCTCTTGGTTCATGGGTTGACCACTGACCCACACTGGCCAGGCTCAATGTAGTTTTGATTTGCATTTCCCTTATAGCTACAATTTTTTCTTATATCTATTAGCAACTGTATGTCTTCCTTGGAAAAGTATCTATTCAGGTCCTCTGCTAATTTTTTTAAATGTTTTTATTGATCTTTAGAGAGAGAGGAAGTGAGAGAGAGATATAGAAATCTCTGTATCTCTGGATGAGAAATATCATTGATCAGCTGCCTCCTGCACGCCCCCTACTGGGGACTGAGCCTGCAACCTGGGCATGTGCCCTGATCCAGAATCGAACCAGTAACTCTTGGTTCACGGGTTGACAGTCAATTACTGAGCCACAGGGGCCAGACCCTCTGCTCACCTTTTAACCATTTTTTTTCTCCTTGTTAAGTTGTATGCGTTCTACAACAGCCAAGACATGGAAACAACCCAAGTGGCCTTCAGCGGGTGAATGGATAAAGAAGATGTGCTACATATCTACAAAGAAATACTACTCGGCCATAAAAAAGATGAAATATTCCCAAATGAAGTACGTCCCATGGAAAAGGACAAAAACCATATGATTTCACTCATTTGTGGGATATACAACAAAAAGCAACCAAAGAACAAACAAAACAAACAAAAAGCCAAACACAGAAACAGCAACAAAGCGATGGCAACCAGAGGAAACGGGGGTGGGAAGAATGAAGACAGCAGAGGGTCAAACACAAGGCGGAGGAAGAGCCCGGATGCTGGGTCATGTGCTGGCGCAGGTGTGTGCTAGACAGCTGCACACCGCGACACGTCTATGACACTGTTAGCAATATTACTCCAATAAGTTTAATTTTTTAAATGATAATTTGTTCTATGAAAACATTACTTTTCCATAACTAAGTTTTAAACTGACTTTATAGTATCAGTGGTACTCAAAGACCTCAAAATCACTTTTCAAATATAAATGCTTAAAAATTTTGGCTACACTTTGGAAATTAGGCCCAACACTAACAATAAACTACACCTAATTACTCACAAACGAAATACAGCACCAACCTCACTTTAGTCACAAAAGTTATATTCTACTTTAAAAGACCCTTCTGAACAAAGAAGTATTGTTTATCTCCTTTCAAAGATAATCCTTAGTGACAAATCACTGGTAATAGTCTTCTACAATCAGGAAAAGGGAAAATTTTTTATTTAGTTGGCTTCCTTTTCTCAATTCTACTAATATAATTAAAATTAGTTCACTGAATTCATTCAACTTAAATCACTTAGAGCAAAGATTAAATTCAGAATAATTTATTCCATAAGTTTTCTGAATCTCACTTTTAAAAGAAGAGGAGGAGGAGGAGGAGGAGGAGGAGGAGGAGGAGGAGGAGGAGGAGGAGGAGGAGGAGGAGGAGGGGAAACAATCTCTACAGGACAAGACTACAGCAGCTATACCTCTGATACTCGTTGGCACAGAGAAAGTACATTTGGTGCTTAAACAACCTATTTTGAGGAATGCTTAGGTCCACTTACTCAGAAGTGATCACAGTGGAGCCATGCAGCTGTAATCCGAGTCATGTTTTACGAACAAGGGAACACAAACAAGACAAGCAGCTGGAGCAGCCTCGCAGTCAGTGATGCACATCTTTCCCCCACAGCCGTGAAGGCCATTTTGTCAAGGGGGACGGAAAAGAACAAAAGTGCCTCTGAAAGTAACGCTATAGGCACTCAGATAAGTACATATAGATGTACAGCTACAATTACCAATGACTTTACCAATTGGCTGCAACAGATTTGATTGGTTGGTAATGAATTCTCGTTACTGGCGCGCAGTGCCGGACGGTTGGCGCCATCCCTTTGTCCTGCTGACACCTAATACCAGCGCACAGGCCCTTGGGCCCAGGGCATCGATGCAGCCTCCAATTCAGCTCCAGGACTGAGCAGTGCTGAGCCCAGTGGCGATGAAGGGGTGAAAACACGCATCACATGAGAAGGCAGTGATAAAGGGAACCTTATTAAAGACAGAGCTCCACAAAGTGAAACCAGTTTAAAGAGCATGATTTTTAAGACCGGCTTTTTTTAAAGCTACTAGTGGAATAGTAGTTCATGGAAATCATCTGAAAGAAAAAGAGCAGATAAACCCTCGCAATCATGTTAATAACATCATTCACAGTTATCCGCACGAGCAATCCAGCCCTCCCGCAGACCCTTGTGGGAACCAGTTGGGAGGATGGCTCCCACCTCACTACCTGCGCCCTCCCCACCCACCCTCTAGTCCACTTCATAGGGGAGGAGGGGAAACGCAGTGCTGACGGTGAGCACACAGTGTTGTTGGAATGTCAGTTCCCAACAAGCCCTGCAGGCGTGGCAGATGGCATAACAGGCACATCGCCAAACGAAAACAATGAGAAGTTCAGCCTCTTGATTGCAGAGGTGGGCCCTAGTCCACAATCCTGGCTGGAACAGAAAACATACTTTTTACTAGCATGTTATACTTATCATGTGAATTATACAGCAGAGCTATTATTAACTGCAAAACACAAAAATCACAAATAGTGACAAATCTTGTCTATACTTCTGCAAATCAAGGGTTGACTCCACCAGTAGAATGAGGGGAACTATGTATCTCACAAAGATACTAATCAAATGAGATAATGGATAAAAGAATTAAAAAAAAAACCACACACCTCTAGGTAGTATACACCCAGCACATGTTTTGACCAAATGCTATGTTGTGTATTTTCATCCCCACCTGTACGTCCTGGAGGGGAGAGTAGTCGAGTTGGGTATGAAAATACTGTTAAGCTCCCAGGTTTCATTGCTCAGTATAAGCCTCTGAGCATCTGGGCACAGCACAAATAGAGACCACACCTCTCTCTGCTCTCGCTGTCAAAACCTCCATCGTTACATCTACAACCTGAACAAGTTTCTATTCCTGTTACATCATCACGAAGCGTTGGCAGACGACTGACAGAGCCAGAAATACAAGCCACACTGTCTTTTGGCCAAGTCCAGCCTCTCCAATGCAGATCAGAGAACAGGCAGGAGTTTCCTCTGCTCAGCACAGAGACATACTGACAATCGGACAAACTCACTTCCATGAAGAGGGACACTCTTTACAAACAAATTTGACTTCTTCACTCAACCTTCTGTTATTTTTCATCATAAAGCAAACAATCTGCTAATCTGATCTCTAGGGCTGACCTGGAGATTATCTAGGCCCACATACTCACTTTAATAAGAAAATATAACTCAAAATTAAGTCCAATAGTGTTATCTACCACAACATGCTGACTCATCAAACTCTGTGGATGATTTTGCCCCAAAATATTTTTTAAATAGAAGAAATTTTATATGCTGATAGTAACAATATTGTGATAATCAAACCATAAATTTGGATGATTTCAATTACTCTTCATTCTAAACATCTGCTTCTGACGAATCATAATTCTAAGCTAGTCTAAAGCCGGTTTTGGTTGTTTCCCATTTTAGAGGAAAGGCAGCTGCTGTCTCAACACATAACTTTCCTTTGACCCGACATACATTTCAGAGGTCGGCAGCCAATGCCAGGGTTCTCAACCCTGCTCTCTGTAGAAACAGAGAGGCTGCCTTCGTAACATGTGCATAAAGATGTATCACTCTGGACTTTCTCAAACTAATTTTATTCAGTATAAAGTAATACAGTATCGTTTGTATTTACTAAAAAGCCAGGCTTTGTAGTGAATTTTTAGAGACAGCTCATGCTGTGTGTCTGTTTAATATCCTATTACAAACACAAGGTTATCTAAAAATAGAAACATGCCTCACTGAGGACATGCCACCCCCACCCAGGATGGTTTGCGGGTAGCCATCAATCTCACTTTTCCCACCCAGGGTGAGTTAGGAGAGTGATAAGTATCTCAACCAAAAGGGAGCGATGTCTAATTAAAGACAGTAAACGGGAAACCAAAGAATGTGAAAAATCTCACTAGTGCCACCTACAGCATCAAGGGGGGATGAAGAGGAGAGATTTTAAAAATGTGTGTGTGTGTGTGTGTGTGTGAGAGAGTGTGTGTGATTTCTTGCCCAGGACTATGTATCGACAGCTTTCTACCAAATCCTGCACACAATATAAAAGTACATAATTAGGTAATGCAAAAATCAACAACAAAGTACCCCTGAAAAGCCAAGAAACACCCAAGCTCTCATAGAAGCAGCGAGGAGAACAGTGGTTGCGGGGGGGGGGGGGGGGGCTAGGGAGAGGCTGGTCAGAGGGGACAGACTGTCAGCTGTAACATGAGCGAGCTCTGGGGGCCTACCGTGCAGCCCTGCGACGACAGTTAATACAGTGCGGGAAACGGGAAAGTCAGGTGGAGCAGAGACCGGGGAATCTGGCTTCAAACGACTGCAAAGCCTCACACAAACCTTACCTTACATTCCACCACACTCTGATCTGATTCACAGGTTACGTAGATTTCATCGACTGCCCGGCGAAGATTGTCAAAAAGAAATGCCCAGTATCTAGCTCTTAGATCAATTTTGCGAGGGTGCCTTGTTTTAGTGGGACTTTTATCAAAGTGTTTATCTCCAGTTGTAGCTGTTATTTTACAATCTCCCGCGGTGTTCTGGTGAAGCAAAACAAAACACGAAAAAAATGTTTTGAAAATCCTCCACGGGTTGTATTATTACATAAAGCACATGTTTCAGCATAAATACTTAAAAACATGACATCGTTCTTCTCAGCTTGTATCACAGCACGTTGAAATCACTTAAACAAAGCTTGTAAAGGTCTGTAAAGTTAATTCTTATTTCAGGCATGTCTCATTGGAGGTATCAGGAGGACCTCAACTGTGACTAGATCCTTATTCAAAAAGGAGCACTAAAGAGGCTCCTGATTTATTGGAAGAGTGTATGGCACATTTACATACATTGACAAATAATAAAGAGCAAGGCCAACATTTTGAAACAGCTTGCATATATTCTTCTCATTGAAAAAATAATAACATACACTACACAGTTCTATTCAGCTGCTTAATTTGATTGTAAACCAATTTAAAGTAAAAATTAATATATAAGTGCAAAACAACTGACTAGGAGAAAACATGATGGATTATTATCACCAAGCACATGCAACTGCAACCTTCCAGCCCCAGCAGCACCTGCAGCCACAGGGAGCAGGACTCACAACACGGGTGGCAACACCTGCAGGCCTGACAGCCCCAGAAGCAGTGCAGGTGCCCGCTACCCGAGCTCCCCCAGCCACCAACGCAACCCCATGCCATGGAGACACTGCCCAAGACCCACAAGACCCTAGACTCAGCGGGCACCGCCATCTCAGTGGCAATACTGCAACAGCAGAGACCCGGGCAGCAGCCAGGTACCAGCGACCCCCAGATACACAAACAGCAACAAAGAGGGCAGCTGTGACACCTCTGGCGGACACCTTGGAAGGTAGACAGTGCTGGCGATCAACTCTAACCAGTCAGCGCAGGTAAGAGAAACCAAAACCTGTCCTATAGCACCACCTACTGGAAAACAAAAAAGGCCTCTAATTACCAACCTGTTGGATTGCTAGGCAAAAAAAGCTTTACCTAAATTAAGAAAGTTGTTCACTACTTCAAATTCACTGGCTGAGGGAAAACCCATCAAGCACCATGAATAATAATAATCACAGTAACACAGCATCACACAAAAGAGACAAACCTCCAGAAACCAAACTTAAAGTCACGGAAGACTGTGATCAAAAGGATCGAGAATTCTAAATGGCCGGGTGGCTCTGGTGGTTAGAGCCGGACAGGAAAAATTTATCCAGCAAAGTTATGCTTCGGATATAAAGGAGAAATAGAGACTCTCTCCAACAAAAACTGATGGAGTTCACCACCATGAGACTTGGCTTCTGCCCGGGCCGGTTTGGCTCAGTGGATGGAGCGTCGGCCAGTGGACTAAAGGGTCTAGGTTCAATTCCGGTCAAGGGCACCTAGCCTGGTTGTAGGCTCTCCATCCCCAGTAGGGGGCGTTCAGGAGGCAGCTGACCAATGATTCTCATCATTGATGTTTCTATCTCCCTCTCCCTCTCCCTTCCTCCCTGAAATCAAAAATATATTAAAAAAAAAAAAAGAAAAAAAGACTTGGCTTCTAAGACATGTTGAAAGGAGCTCTTCCGCCAGAAAGGAAAAGACAACAGTCTGACAAGGTGATAGGGATTATCAGAATTGAGTGTTAAAAACCTAATTATTGCATAAAGGTTAAAGGGGGAAATCATTAAAAATAACTATGGCTACTTCAATGTGGTAATGAACACATACCATAAAAATAGATAATTTGCAACAACAAATACATGATAGGGGAGTAAGTAAAGGATGAAACTTATATAGGCACATAAAGATAAGATGCTATCGAAGAAGAAGGACTACTTTATATGAACTCTGGACGCCACAAAACAGAACTCTAGCCCAGCTGGCGTGGCCCAGTGGGGGAGCACCACCCATGACCAGGAGGTCACCGTTCGATTTCCAGTCAGGGCACAGCCTGCCTTGGGGGCTCCATCCCCGTTGAGGGCATGCAGGAGGCCAATGGACGTTTCTCTCTCATCGATATTTCTCTCTCTCTATCCCTCCCCCTTCCTCGCTCTAAAGAAGGAAATCAATAAAAACAGAAATCTAGATCAGAGACACAAACATAAAAAAGAGAAAATGAAGACCATCATCATAGAAAATCACCAAATTAAAATATCAGTCAGAAACACAAGAGAAAATCAACAATGGAGCTATAGAGCAATCAGAAAACCAAAAATGGCAAGAGTACGGCTTCATATGTCAGTATCGCCTTCATGTAAATGAACAACTCACCAATCAAAAGGTACAGAGTAGCTGGACAGATGAAAAAACAAGACCCAACAATACACTGCCTTAAGGAGACTCATCTCAGTTACCAAGACAAACACAGGTTCCAAGGGAAGGTGTGGAAACTAGTGCTCCAAGCAAATGGAAGCCAAAAGAAAGCATATGTAGCCATACTTTATCATACAAAACAATGGACATTATATATAGATGTGGGCATCACATAAAGGACACAGTCAAAAAGAAAACGCAACAGTAACGTATATGCACCCCACTTAGAAGCAAGTAAATACATAAAATAATTATTAACAGATCTAAAGGTATATATTTAGGAAAATAGTAGGAGACTTTAGCACCTCACTTAGACAGTAGGGCAAGAAAGAAATATCGGCCTTAAATGACATGAGTCCAGGTGTCCTTAAATCGATACAGACAACATACTCCATCCAGAAGCGACAGAATACACATACTTCTCAAGAGCACACGGACAGACCGCATGTTGGAACACAAAGTAAGTCTCCATAAATTTAAGATTGAAATTATATCAAACATCTTTTCTGATCACGATAGTATGAAACTAGAAATTAACTACAAGAAGAAAAATGAAAAATCACAACTATATGGAAATTAAACAACATGAACTGAACAACAAATGGGTCAATGAAGACATCAAAGGAGAAATCAAGAAATACATGGAGACAAATGAAAATAAAAATATGACACCAGCACCTGTGGCAGGGGCAGGGAACTTCCCTCTTCTCTGCCAAGGGCTATCTGGATATTTATAACGTCATTCAAAGGCCACACAAAATTATCACCCGAAAAACTAGCCTGCTGTATTCGGTCAAACATTTAACCAACTCACCCCTAATGCCTTGGTTTCTCTTACCTGAATCATGAAGAAATACAAAATCTGAACAGACCAATCACTAGTAAGAAAGTTGAAACAGTAATCCACAACCTCCCCCAAACCAAAAGTTGAGGACCAGATGGCTTCCCTGGTAAATGCTACCACCCAAAGATTTAATACCTGAATTTCCTCATTTGTAAATGAAGACAGTAATAAAGCCTACGTCACAGGGTTATTATGATAAGCAGATAAATTAATGTTTGTAAAGTATTTAGCACAAGCTGTGCACATAGTACTATATAAATGTCTTTCAGCCCTGGCTGGCATTTCTCAGTGGTTAGGATGTTGGCATGCGCACCGGAGGGTCTCGGGTTGGATTCCTGGTCAAGGGCACATACCTGGGTTGCAGGTCCGATTCCCACCCCGGATCGGTTGGAGTGAGTGTGGGAGGCAACCAATTGATGTATCATGTCGATGTTTCTCTCTCTCCCCCTCCTCCTTTCCTCTCACCCTCTTTAAAAAATTAATGGAAAGTAAATTGTATTTTATAACTAAAATAAGAAGTGAGTAAAGAGTTGCATATGTTTTACCTGTTTAGTAGTTTTATGAGTGCCCTGAATTGTCCTCTTTGGTTTTCCACCAGTTTGAAATTTAGATTTTCCTTCAAGGCAAGAATAAACAGATAAATATACAGATCGACAGACAATATAAAATAGAACCAGAGAAATCACTCAGACCTACTAACACACAGCCTCCCTCTATTCACAGTCAACCTGAACCACGGCTGTAACTGAAAACAAATTCCCAAGGTCCCAGGGACTATTTTCATGGAACAGCTTCCCCAGAACAGGAGTGAATCAACTCCTTAAAGAGGTCAGAGTTTCTGACAATGTAAAAATAAGGTCAAATGGAAAACTTCTGGAAAAAATTTGTTTCATGAGTGAAAACATGAATAAAAATAAAATTTAAAAAGATCAAGTTAGTGATACTTCTCAACTTATATATACAGGTCTGAAAAATACTTATTTGAATTCAAATCTTATTTCAACAATAAAATTAGGAATACGTTTTTTACAACATAAAACTCAGTATTTTCTGTTTTGATGAACTTACCTGATGTATGGCATACAGTTTCATTTTGAAACGGGAGGTTTTTTAGTTGTTTGTATTTTTGCAGTCAGACATCTCTCTCTCACTTGTCCTTTTTTTCTTTTTTATGAATGAGTCTGAGCTACTTCATAACATTGTGGATTTCTATTTCAAGCAGTACTTTAACCTCGATTCCTTTCTTCAAGAAGACTTAAGCAAACCACCTACTGCCCTGAGCAGAGAGCTGGCCCGTGCACCGAAGGGTTGCAGGTTCAACCCTGGTCAAGGGCACATACCTGGGCTGCAGGTTTGATCCCCAGCCCAGCTGGGATGCGTGCGGGAGGCAGCCAATCTGTGTGTCCCTCTCACGTTGATGTTTATCTCTCCTTTCCTCCCTTCCTCCCTCCCTCTCCACCTCTCCCCCTCTCCCTCCCTTCCATTCTCTCTAAAAATCAACAGGAAAAATATCCTTGGGGGAAGATTAACAACAAAAAATATACATACCATCATCATCTTTGCTTTCCAGTGGAACACTCCAAGCTATGAGATTTCTTGCTGTACGACCCTCCTCTGCAACTATCCTCCTGACTTTGTCATGGCTGTTGGAGCGCTGGAATGAAGCCTATGGACAGAGAAGAGAATATTGATTGAATTATTAGTCAAGATATAAAATATATTTGGCAGTAAATGCATTATTTCTTATGTTTCTCTGAAAGAAAACACACTCTATTCATTTTTCATAATCCCGTTCTTAGAAAAACCTAACTAGTAACTTACGTAGAATAGTTTTGAACATTTTAGTCTAAGTAAGCATCAGGATTTGAAATGCAATAAATGAGTCTGAGATACTTCATAACACTGTGGATTTCTATTTCAAGCTGTATTTTAACCTCGATTCCTTTCTTCAAGAAGACTTAAACAAAAACATTACTTTCATCCAAGGTCACAGTGTGCCACCTAGTGCTACATGGAGACTTTCACAAAGGTTTGCTCAAATATTAGATGTTTCAAAAAAAAGCAAACACCAGTTTCACGTAAAAGTTTTTCTATCCAACTCTTATAATAGATAGTCTAACAAAGCAATTGTTCATAACGTTCGCCAAAGTGTCTACAGATTTCTGAAACTTGCTCCTAGACTGGGGGAAAAATTACTTTCACTCATTTCTAAATAATTTCTACTTGTAGCAACTTCACTGATAATCTGGAACTGTTGTCAAGCATTGCTTATTAAATGTTTATGTTTGCACCTACATAAAAGTATCTCCTTTCCACAGGAATTAAGAGAGAGGGATTCACAAACTGAACTGGGCCTCCCCGAGGCCACACAATGAGGGAATGAGAAGGAAGGAGGTACAGCACAGCCATGTGCTGGGAACCCAGAGTGAAAACATCCGATCTGTTTGGTAATGGCCCCCCAAACCTCCCGAGGCGGTTTCCAGGAAGACTGGGCTCCCCTAGAGACTCCGTTCCCTCCTCCTGGGTTGGAGTGGCGCTGTTTAAGGAGAGACTCAGGCCTGCCTGAAAGTCTCGAGTCAGAAGAGCAAGTGTAGGGAAGGGAGCCTGTCTGCCCAGGTTCTGGGGAGTCTCACCACGCTGACCCCACCCCCGACCCACAGAGGGCCTGGCCCAACCTGCCAGCTCAGGGAGAGGGTGGCTTCTTCAGAGCTGGCTGGGTCCTGGGCAGAATGCAGGGCAAGCTGTTGGCATGGATGGATCTATATCTTCTTAAAATTAAGACAAAAACGAAGCCGGCTTCCACTTGTGTATCTGCCCTCGGTCCCACAAATGGTAGGAGTGTGGCTCTCAGGTTGAATACTACATTCACAGGTGTTCACTTCATTACTGTGCTTCACAACAAACGTGTTCCCTAGAGTAACTTGTATGTAACAAATGTGACATCAAAAAAGATAATAAGTAAAAAATAGGCTGGCCCATCTGGTGTGGGGTGTAGCTCAATGGTTTGTGCCTCGACCCAGGAACCAGGAGGTCACCGTCCGATTCCCAGTCAGGGCACATGCCTAGGTTGAGGGCTTGACCCCAAAATGGGACATGCAGGAGGCAGCCGATCCATGATTCTCTCTCATCATTGATGTTTCTCTCCTTTCTCCCTTCCTTTGGCTGAAATCAATAAAACATTTTTTCAAAAATGGGTGGAAGAAAGAAAGGAAAGAGGGAGGCCAAAAAAAATTAAGGTTAGTGTTTGAGGTAGTTTGATCACTTACCATCATTCTTCAATTCCCTTCTATGCCAAGAAGCGCTCATTTATCAAATAAACCCATGGGGTGTGACTCCTAGAATTAAAAAACAATTAATTATACACACACACACACACACACACACTAATAGTCATAACATTGTCAAGAAAACATATCTATATATATAAAAGGCTAATATGCAAAGTGTCCCCTCGGGAATTTGACGGGGAGCCTGGGAGTTCGATTGCTGGCTATGATGTGTGCTGACCACCAGGGGCCGGCCCTAATCTCAAGCCAGGCCTAGGGACCCTACCTGTGCATGAATTTCGTGCACCAGGCCTCTAGTTTATTCATAAAAAGATGAAAATCTCATCCCAAGTTTCTAATTAATCTAACAACAACAAAACTGCCCCTTTATACTGCCTGTTTCAATATAATATAGCATGTTTTAAATACTCCATGTTCTCCAAAAAGTAAAATAAAATGGGACAGTGTTAATTACAGGAGCAGCCCATGATAGCCCAACCCAGAGGCTTCCGTGTTTTTTACTCCCATTGATAAACACACACACACACACACACACACTAGTAGTCATAACATTGTCAAGAAAACATATCTATATATATAAAAGGCCAATATGCAAAGTGTCCCCTCGGGAGTTTGACCGGGAGCCTGGGAGCTTGATTGCTGGCTATGATGTGTGCTGACCACCAGGGGCCGGCCCTAATCTCAAGCCAGGCCTAGGGACCCTACCTGTGCATGAATTTCGTGTACCAGGCCTCTAGTTTATTCATAAAAAGATGAAAATCTCATCCCAAGTTTCTAATTAATCTAACAACAACAAAATTGCCCCTTTATACTGCCTGTTTCAATATAATATAGCATGTGTTAAATACTCCATGTTCTCCAAAAAGTAAAATAAAATGGGACAGTGTTAATTACAGGAGCAGCCCATGATAGCCCAACCCAGAGGCTTCCGTGTTTTTTACTCCCATCGATAAACACACACACACACACACACACACACACACACACACTCTGTATCCTGACTCAGTTTACACACGTTCAACTAAAGCAAGTTTCATGAAGTAATATGCATCCCTGTTATGTGAGAGGCACTCTGAGATTTCCTTCTCTGCTCTATTTTTTTTAATTATTGCTTTCACTTAGTTGGTTTATGACCCACTAATAAACCCCAACCCGGATAAGGAGCACTGTGAAACCTTCTTGGAGGCCCTCTCCCTCCAGGGAGCATGCTGTGCCTTTTCCTTCCCTTCCCATCTTCCCCTCCCTCCCATACCCTCAAAAAAATTAAAGTAAAATAAAATAAAATCCTCTTGGAAACTTTCAAAAAGTGAGATTTTTGTCATAATATGTTAATTACCAATTATATAAGACTCTCCATAGAACAGACCCCGCTTGACAGGAAACCTAGTTAATGTGGCCAGACCTTTACTCAAAGAAATCCAGAGCAGAGGAGCCAGACAGAGCCCAAAGGGAGAGGGAAATTGCTGCAAAGAATGGCCTAGCCCGGTAAGAAGAGCTCATGAACAAAGAAAAGCAAGCAGCAACTGGAACCAAAACTTTGGGAACGAGAGCCGAGATCTTTTATCCTTTGCCACGTGAATTTGCTCCTTTTAAATGCAGCCCCTCCAATGAAAACATATGCGCAAACAAAAGTTTACGTGCAAGCATTCACAGCGGTATTAGTCATAATAGCCCCAACGTGGAAATCACCCAGTGCCCACAAACGATGGATTTTTAAAAAGGAGTATATTCTTCAATGGGATATTATCCAGCCATAAAAAGGAAGAAAGTGTTCCTACATGCTGCAACATGGGTGAACCTTGAAAACATTGCACTCAGTGAAAGAAGCCAGTCACAAAGCCCACATATTACATGTATATGGAATGTCCAGACGGGCAGTCCATAGTCAGGAAACAGATCACTGGGTGTCTAGGGTTTCTTCTGGATACACTAAAAAAAACCATGTGTTAAAGGGGTGAATCGTGTGACATCCAGCTCAGTGTAGCTGTTGTATTTTTAAAGGGCAGCCCCTCTGCTCACAATTCTCCAGGCCTCTCCTTCTTACTTCAGAGTAAAAGGCAAACTCCTCACAGTAGCTCCCACACCCTCCACTTCCTAGCTCCCCCTAAACTTCCTAGCTCCCCACACCTCTCGCACCTGATGCTCATTCCACTCCAGCCACACTGGCCTCTTCATGTTCCCCAACACAGCAGACACACTCCGGGCTCAGGGCAACCCCATCTGGAGCAGTCCATCTTTGGCCTTCCCAAGCACTATCTTAAAAATTACAACCCATTTCTCCTGGTTTCCACCACCTGCAGGCCTTATTCCACTTCTCCTCTAGAGCACTTATCACCGTATATTATTTACTTGGCTGATGTAGTGTCCCATCTTTCCCAACAAGAATGCAAGCTCTATGATGTCTCTTGGGTTTCATTATTGCTATAGCCTCGGAACGTGGAACAGATCATGGCGCTGAGTGGGCATTAATATGTACTAACGAATGAAACCCATGCTAAAAAATCTGTGCTCCTTTCCTCTCACCTTCTACGTATTCAAAGCCTGCCACTTCCTCAAGGCCAGTTCAAAACTGATCTTCATAAACCCTCCTCTGACATCTGAATTCCCAGACTTTATCCAAATTCTTTCCATCTAAAAAGCGGCAGATGGCTCAGTGGATAGAGCGTTGGCCTACAGACTGAAGGGTCCCGGGTTCGATTCTGGTCAAGGGCATGTGCCTTGACTGCAGGCACATCCCCAGTAGGGGGTGTGCAGGAGGCAGCTGATCGGTGGTTCTCTCTCATCGATGTTTCTAACTCTCTATCCTTCTCCCTTCCTCTCTGTAAAAAATCAATATATTTTTTAAGAAATCGGGGGAAGGCATGATATAGTGAAAAGGCTTTATGGAGGCACCGAGTCCACCAAATCACTGTGACTTTGAGAAGTCATTTAACCTCTTTGAGTTTCAGTATTCTCATCTCTAAAAACGAAGGCCAGGTATTTACCCAATGAACAAAAGCATAGTTTCCACAACAAGATCTATATACAAATGTTCAAATCAGCTTCATTCATAATATACCACAACTAAAATCAACCCAAATATCCATCAAGAGAAGAGATAATCAAATTGTGATATATCCATAAATAGAATAGAATGAACTGATACAACGGAAAAGATAAACTTCAGACATTATGTGTGGAAAAAGAAAAAGAAACTGGACACAAAAGCGTAGATACTGAATGATTCCATTTATATCAAGTTTAGAACATTCAAAACTAATCTTAGGTGAGAAGTGTTGAGGAACGGCTGCCTTGGTCGAAGGGGAAGCTTGGACTAAGAAGGTGTACAAGGGGACTTTCTGGGAGATGGAACTGTGGTAGTGGTTCAATTGTATATAAAATTGATGTTATTTATTGAACTGTCCACCTAAAAAGTGAGTGCACTCTGTATGTAAGTTATACCTGAATAAAATGATTTTTTAAAAAAGGGCAGATAGCTGAGGGGTGGAATATGAAGGCTACCCCTGACTTACAAAGTTGCCAGAAGGATTAGATAAGGAACATATGTACTGAAATAAGTATGACCCAGCGGGAGACTGCATACTGATGTGGGACTGAATCCCAACGTAGCCAGTTTTTATAGTTCCTGGTTATATAGCCTTGGACAAGTCACTTAATCTCTCGGAAATGACGTTTTCACTTCTGTTCAGACAATAACATCCGCTTCTCTTACATGGCGCGTACTAGAGATCAGCACGTTCATGCAGCATCTGACACACAACAGGTGCCCAGATACTCGTTCACACAACATAAAACCCGCACATACAGATGCTCCGTGTTTTCCTCTCTTCCCTCCTTCCTGCATGAGAGTTTTCTGAAGAGGAGGAGAGGATCGATGTCTGAATGATCTTCTGCTTAAAGTGCCTTACAAATGGCAGGCCCTCAACAAAGATTTTGAAGGAAAGGAAGGAAGCTGGATGGCCTGATGATTACGAGGGACTAATAAACAGGCAGAGCAGAGGATTTTCAGGGCAGCCGACGTCCTCCATGCGGCACGATGATGGTGAAGCCCCAGGACAAACATTTTTAAAGTCTATGTTTAAAACTCTGTCTTTTGGGCCACAGTCACCAAAGTGATGTATAAAGGCATGTGCACAGGAACCCTGATGAGGCTTCCGTGCGTCCTCCAGCGGGTGCCCTGACCTGCACCAGGACGGGCTTAACCATGGAAAGTAAGACCTCGCAGCTCGAGGGAGTGGCAAGGAAGGTGGACTAAGCCAGCGGTTCTCCACCTTCTGGCCCTTTAAATACAGTTCCTCGTGTTGTGACCCAACCACAAAATTATTTTCGTTGCTACTTCATCACTGTCATGTGGCTGCTGAGATGAATCGTCATGTAACTATCTGAGATGCAGGATGGGCTTAGGCGAGCCCTGTGAAAGGGTCGTTCGACCTCCAAAGGGGTCGCGACCCACAGGTTGAGAACCGCTGGTAAGCCTCTGCTGAGGGCAGTTCCACACGCTCTGCAGACTCCTCGGTTACTCGCTATCCACAAACGTATGAGATGGAAAGCATGCGCCCCATTTCACAGACGAAGAAGCCGAGCCCCGGGGAAATGCACGATCGGCCGGGATTCAAACCACCACCCGTCCGTCCGCGTCACAGCTCATCCGATCGCACGTCCTCCCACGCAGACAACCTGTCAAGCCCTTCACGGGCTCTTTGATGGAGGAAAACACTCACCCCTCACGGGGTGTTTGCTATTCAGACCGGCTCACGCTGTGGCGTCCGTGAACCAGCGCCCAGCACGTCTGTGCGGAAAGTCATAACCAACCGGAAAAGAACACGCGCAGAGCCGAACACAAACCAGAATACAAGCCGGGCTGCCCGGCCCGACCGCCGACCTGAGGCCGAAAGCTCCGCCCGGACCCACCACGTGCCAGCAGGTGCCCGGGACGGAGGCGCCGCTGCCGGCCTCAGTTTCCCCTTCTGCACCGAGCACAGCCCCCCATCCCTCCGCTGATGAGCATGAAACGGTGCTGAAACCAACACTGTGAACGGCACCGAGCAACACGCCCAGCATTACAGCCCGTCAGCCGCCCTCCGAGCGGCTCTGTCCACGGACAATAACCCGCACCCACAGGGGAGGCGGCCGCGGAGGCCGTGGCAGCAGGTGCGGCCCGACCCGGCGTCGCCCGCTGTCTCCCCCCCGCGCGCGGACACGCCCGCGAGGCGCCGGGCAGGGGCGCTGACACCGGGCGCAGCCCTGGGGTCTCTCGCCCTCGGGGCCTCCGTCCGGCCCGGCCGCCCCGCTGAGCGCAGGGAACGCGCCCAGGACCCGCCGACGAGGGGCCGGCGGCGGCCATCACCTGTCAGCGAAGGGCCGGCGGGGAGGCCGCTTCCGGAACCCCGGGCGGGGAGGACGCCCCGGGAGCGAGCCCCTCCGCCCTCCCGTCCGGCCGCCCCGCCCACCTCGCCCCAGACCCCTCGGGCCCCCCCCCCGGGCCCGCCCCGGCCGCCGGCTCCCCTCCCCCCGCCGCGCCCCCGGCCTCGCCACCCGCACGCCCGGCTGAGGGGAGGGGTGGGAGGGCGTACCCCGCCGCCGCTGCGTCCCCGGGGGCCCCGCGAGGCGCTCCGCCGGCGGCGTCCCCGCCCAGGCCCGCCCGGTCCGAGAGGCGGGCGCCCCTCGCGGACACTCACCGCGGCCGCCCAGCGCGCGGGAGGCGCCTAGCGAGCGTCCCGCCGGGAAGGGGGCGGGGCCGCGGGCGTCACGTGACCCGCGCTGGCCCGGCGGCGCGCGTGCGCAGTCCGCTCTCCTGCTGGGGGTGGGGGGGCGGTGCAGGCGGGGGCCGCCGCGGAGAGGGGCTGCCTGTCCCTCGGGGCTGCGCTCGCACTGCCGCCTCTGACCACACAGCCCGCGCCCGGTCCCGTCCCCACAGCGAGCCCCGCGGAGGGAGGACCTGCCAGCGCGCTTCCCGGGAGGTCTGGTCGGCCCCTGGCCGGAGCCCAGCTCGCCCGGCTGAGTGGACACCCGACAGGACACCGATTAGAGCTCAGCTGCCCTAGAGTCAGTCCTGAGTGAAGTGGGGCCGAGACTCATGCCGACATTGTTCCCTCCGTCCCGCTGAGAGCGGACTCTCCACGCTCCTCCTCCCTCGTCGCCCACAACAGGTGGGAGCCATGGGATCTGATGGAGTCGATCTCACAGGTAGACGGCCAGCGAGTGAAGACTCAAACGAAGGCCCTGTCACCATCTCTATGGCAACCGGAGTCCCCACTCCCGGGTGAGGTGACCTTATGGCGGAGACGGCCCAGCTCCAGCCGGAACAGCTGTCGTCTGTGTTGGGACGGAGACCCGCCCCGCCCCTGATGAGTCCATTTCTATAAAGTGGGTCTGGACGGGTCAGAAGGAGTCACCCGCATTGGTCCGTGGAGATGCAAGTGAGGATGTAGCTGCGATTGGATGGGGGAAGTATTAGTCCTGTTAGTCCAATGTGACCCAAGCACCAAGACGGCACCGGTTCGATTCCCGGTCGGGGCACATCCCCAGGTTGCGGACTCGACCCCCGTCAGGGGCGTGGAGGGGGCAGCCAATCCATGTTCCTCTCTCTATGATGTTTCTCTCTCTCTACCTCTCCCTTCCTCTCTTTCTAAGGTCATACATATTTTAAAGATTTTAGCCTCTTCTATGGGTCAGACACCTTACAGAGAATATTTACTATACTCCTCACACAAAATCAGATTTTTTATTCCATATTTTTACATCGTTTTAAGTAAATTAAGTCACCTATTCCAAGTTATATAGCCGGTGAGCTCCTGAACCTGAAGATCCAAACGGTATGTGCCTGGGTTCTTTCCCGGCACCGTTACTCCCCCGCAGGACAGAGGGCAGCAGACCAACAGCTGTAACTGCTGTGCGATGCCGCCTACATAAAGGTCAAGAACAGGCAGGACCTATACGCGCTGGTCGAGGGTTTCCTTCCTTCTGCTAAGCTGCCGGCTATTCCTCCCGTGCGAGCGTCTTTTGCTTTTCAACCTGCAGGGATGTGAAGCTGACGATTACCGAACACTTTACCATACCTGTCAGCTCCTTGTCTAAAGGCCCTGTATTATTTAACTGAATCCCCACGCTCTCTAAGGCAGTCTTATTCCTACGCCCATTTAAAAAAATATGTTTTATTGATTTTTTTACAGAGAAGAAGGGAGAGGAATAGAGAGTTAGAAACATCCATGAGAGAGAAACATCGATCAGCTGCCTCCTGCACACCTCCTACTGGGGATGTGCCCGCAACCAAGGTACAAGCCCTTGACCGGAATCGAACCCGGGACCCTCCAGTCCGCAGGCCGCGCTCTATCCACTGAGCCACACCGATCAGGGCCCTGCGCCCATTTTATAAGTAAACAAACAGGTTTCCGAGGCGCAGTAACTTGGCCAAAATAAAGAAGTGCAAGCCACAAAAGTGAGCATCGGATGCACATGCATCTGCGTGTGTGCATCCAGCGCTGGTGAGATAAGTCAGTGGAGATGCATGGAGACTGGAATGGACACGGCGGTCGGCTCTCCAGCTACCGCCCTTTCTCCACCAAAATGTCCCGCCTTTTCACTTCGGGAAACCGGGGCGGACGCTCGGCCTGGCCGGGAGTTTCTGGCCCGAATCCGCGGCTGTTCAGAAGGTTCTCCCCTCTAGCGGCCCCGCCCCCTCGCCCCGGCTCGCCCCGGCGCCGTGCGGACCAATCAGCGGCGCGGACGGACGCCCCGCCCCTCCGCCGGGTTATATAAGTTTGGCCGGAGCGCCGCTCTGCGCAGCCGCAGGCTCTGCTGAGCTCGCGCGACTGGCGGCCGGCGCCCCGCCCTCCGCGCTGCGTGCCCCACGTACGCGCCGCCGCAGACGCGCCCCCTCCCGCCTCCCGCCTCCCGCCTCCGCCTCTCCGTGTCCGCTGCGGCCGGCGCGATGCGGCTGGGCCCGAGGCCCGCGGCGCTGGGGCTGCTGCTGCTGCTGTGCGCTCCGGCGGCCGGCGCTGGCGACGCGCAGGGCGAGCACCGCACCGACTACGACCGCGAGGCGCTGCTGGGCGGCCAGGTGAGTGGGCCGGACCGGGCCGGGGCCAGGAGAGTCAGTCCCGGGCGGCCTGACTGGACGCTGGGCGGGACGCCGCTCACAAGGAACCCGGGGCCCGATCCCTTCTGCCCGCCCCCCCCCCCCCCCCCGAACGGGGCAGGGTCTCCGGGGCGTGTGGGGGCCGGGGCCTTGCAGAGCGGGTGTGAATGACCCCAAACCCCGCCTGCGAGGCTCTGCTGGCCGTACTTTCTCCCCCATTTTGGTCGCTGATAGTAACGCTTAACCCCCCCGTGTATCGCTTACCTTCCAAAGGAAGAAGTCGACGAATATGTTAAACTCGCCCCCGAAGAGCAACAAAAAAGACTGAAGTCGATCATAAAGAAAATAGACTTGGACTCGGATGGCTTTCTCACCGAAAGTAAGGACGTCCTGCCCGGCCGGCTAACAATGGACACAGAAACACATTTAGACGGGGTGGCTGCTGAGGGCCCTGGCTAATGCTCCCCCAAAGTAGAGGTGCTTTGAGCGTGTAAGGGACCTACTGAGTAGGCCTGATACCGGGAGATCTTTACTTTTTGCTTATTCTTTTATATTAAATTTATTGGGGTGACATTGGTTAATAAGATCACACAGGTTTCAGGGGTACAGTTCTATGATATTGCGTTGTGTCCCCATCACCCAAAGTAAAATCTTTAGCCGCCATATATTGGGCCCCTTTTGCTACCCCCCACCCCCTTCCCGCTGGTATACCTGGAAGTCTTTAGATACAGGATACTAAGCAAAACTCATGCTCTCTCCCATCCTATATAATAAAGAGCTAATATGCAAATGGTCTCACGCCATCACGGCTCAGACACCCAACACTGGGGAGAGAGCAATGGGGACCAGCCAGGGGGACCCACGGTCCGGGCACCAGTGCCTGCGGCCTGGGCAAAGCCACCCGTCATGGTCCGCTGCCTGCGGACAGCCAGAGGGAGGGAAGCCCAGGTCCCAGGTGCGGGTCGAGGCAGAGGCAGGGGCGATCAGGCAGGCAGGCAGAAGTGGGTTAGGGGCAATCAGACAGGTGGGCGATCAGACAGGCAGGCAGAAGTGGGTTAGGGGCGATCAGGGAGGCAGGCAGAGTGGGTTAGGGGCGATCAGGCAGGCAGGCGAGCAGTTAGGAGTTGGTGGTCCCTGATTGCAAGAGGCACTCAGACATCCCCTGAGGGGGTCCCAGATTGGAGAGGGTGCAGGCCAGGCTGAGGACCCCCCCGCATGAATTTCATATACCAGGCCTCTAGTAATATATAAACACCATTGGCCCTACGTGTATTCGATAAATCACACCTTGAGCAAACACCTATTCTTCATCAGACTTTTATCGGTGTCAACAATGCAATTTACTTTAGAGAAATATGCCAAAACCCAATTTAATATTTTAAGTATTGTTTTAGAATTATAAGAATTTGCTTCTTTTAACAAGCAACTAGAAAAAGACCTGTTGCATATGAATTATGTGTATGACAAATCATTACAGCTAATAGAGGCCCTAGAATCATCTTGTCCCCTTTCTTTGTAGAGATGAAGAAACTGCAGCTCAGAGGGGTTAATTAAATGCCTTTTTCAAATGAGTGGTAAAGCCAGGGCTGAAATCCAAATCTGATCTTCAGTTTTTAATATCTTGCACTTAAAACATATCTGAGTGCTCTTAGGTCGATTCTGTAGTCTGAAACGAAATGCACAGATTATTAAAAGAATATCTTAATAATATTAAATAGAAGCTAGTTTGCTATAACCTGTTTCAATGCAGCTCAGCATCTAAGGAATGAAATTGCTGGAGAGAATATTACAAACAGATCAGTTTAAGATTTGTTGTCAATAAAGTATCTACATTGGTGCCTTCGGGAGTATTGAGGCTTTGGTTCTTTCTACTTAAAACAAAGAACAAGAGAAGCTTACACTGTAATATCTAATAAGAATGGGTTCATCTTTGGTTAGGAAGCACACGGAACAAGTTGATTTGGAAGATTTTAATGTACCTGTTTGTAAGGGCCTGCATGTGGTCACGTATTTAGTAGTAAACATTTCAAAAATTTAAGTTAAAAGGAACTTATTCCAGATGTTCATTATACAGAGAAGAACACAAGCACTGGAGAAGGTGGGCGTCCCCTTAGGGAAAGCTGCGGTGAGCCACTGCTTCTGGTCACTGCCGGTCTGCTTTCTGTTGTGGGTGATGAGCTCCAAGTAAACTTAGAAAAACCCCTCGTTCGTGAGGACCCTTCAGGAAAGTGCTAACATGCACTTTGTTTCAGGGGAGACAAAAAGAACGCCTTATATTCACCTCACCGCCCCTGAATCTAGAAAAATCCCATTCTTTAAACCAAATGGTATACTGCTGCTATCTTTGCAAATAGTTGTTTTCTCCTCCGCTTTTTCTACCATGCGGCATGAATTTCTGTTTCTATTAATAGATTTTTAATAATTGATCTGAAAGTAGATATTTGAGATTTAGAAACTTTTCAGGTGTCTCGTTAAGACAGACAGCTGTTGCAAGAAGCGCATAAATCCTAATTGCTACCCATACTCGTGTCAGTCTCCTCCAGCTGTTCTGTGTCGCGGTTAGAGGGCGTAGACTGTAGGAGTGTTTCTCGACTGCAGTCACTTGAAGACCATTTCACAATCGAGGCCGTACCTACTTACCATCTATTGTTAGTATAGTGTTGATTCAACTCAATGTTAGATTTATTCTAAAGGAAAATTTTATATTACTTTTGTAAATGGAAACCATTTTTTTCTAATACTAATTAAAGTAAATTGTTTCAAAGATTTGTGCTTCATGATAGAATTATGATTGCAAAAGTTACTTGCAATTTTAGGGGTAATTTTTCTTTAAGTCACGTGCCATTTTGTCCGATTGTAATTCACTCACTAAGTACTTTCGGCGTCAGGGACTTCCTCGGTATTTGGAGGACCTCAGGGAACAAACCATGCACAATCGCTGTTCTGGAGGAGCTTACCTCTCCTCAGGCCACATTTGTAATGTCCGAGCCTCCAAACGGCCTCCCCACCTCCCCTCGTATTTCCATGAGCACTGCTAAGTCTGCTCAGTCAGTATTGGCAAACACTGCAGTTTTGCGTGTGTCTTTTAGCGATGGTCTAGAAATCCTCTAAGTATGAGAATTACTGTTAACGTCTATTGTGTTCTGGGGAATTCCCGCAGGTGAACTCAGTTCATGGATTCAGATGTCGTTTAAACATTATGCTATGCAAGAAGCAAAACAACAGTTCGTGGAGTACGATAAAAACAGTGATGGCCGTGTGTCGTGGGACGAATACAACATTCAGATGTACGACCGCGTGATTGACTTCGACGAGAACACAGCTCTGGATGACGCAGAAGAGGAGTCCTTCAGGCAGGTGGGAGCATGTGCACAACTGCCTTTTGAATGAGAGAGTGGAAGGGAGGGGGAGACACAGAGAGAGAGACATTGACGTGAGAGAGGCGTCGATCGGTTGCCTCCCGCAGCTGCTCCTTTTTAAGACGGGTCGTACTCCAGTGCAGGTGTATACTGTATTTTGTGCATCCATTCATCTGTAAATGGACACGTGGGTTTGCTTTAACTTTTTGGCTCTTATTAATAACTAGAGGCCCGGTGGACGAAACGCGTGCATGGGTGGGGTCCCTAGGACTGGCCTGCGATCAGGGCCTGTGGAGGTCGTCTCATCCAGTCCTGGACAGGGCCTGCTGGGCAGGGGGAGGGACTGCGGGAGGTTTGCTGGCCGTGGGAGGTTGGCTGTGTGAGCACATTGACCACCAGGGTGTAGCTCCTGTGTTGAGCATCTGCCCCCTGGTGGTCAGTGTGCGTCATAGTGACTGGTTGACCAGTCGTTTGGTCCTTAGGTTGTAATGGTCACTTAGGCCTTTATATAGATAGATGTGGCTATGAACATGGGTGTGCAAATATCTGTTTGAGACCCTACTTTAAGTTTTTGGAGGGAATGTGTCCAGAAGTGTAGTTGGAATTGCTGGATCATATGGTGATGCTATTTTAATTTTTTAAGGAGCTGCAGTACTGTCTTCCATAGTGGCTCCGCCCTTTAAAGTAACTCATTTTTGAAGATTCTGTATGACTGTAGTTCTATTGCCTCTCATGGTTTAATTTGTTTAAATATATGCTGCTTAAGCAGAGCTGAGGAAGACAGTATTTAGGAAACATTTATTTAGTAAATAGAACTTTTCAAGACAACTGTTTTCTTCAGAAATTGCTATTTTAAATACTTTTGTATTTCAAATTAGTTTTACAATCTTTTTCTTAAAATGATAGTTGTTCTTATGTGGAAAAATACAAAGCCAAGCACGTGGCTGCAAACCATTATGTCCCAAAATATTGTTAGTCAAGGGTATTTGGCAAACATTTGAGCCACTTCAAATTCTTTAACTTACCCATTATCAGTCCCCACCTTTTAGTTATTGGCCGTATGTCATCGTGGTCTGTGTTGTTTGTTTTAGAACTGTATGGGCCGCTTGAGCTCTAGAGGCCATCCGAGCTCAGAGTTGGTCGTTGCTCTGCTAGTAATGCTGCATGTGCTGGGCATTTGCCCCCAGAGTAGAGGTAAAGGGCTGCCCGTCTGCCTGGCTTTCCATCCAGCTGCCCCACTAACAGTTCTTCAGCTTTGGGTCAGTTATGTAACCACCTTACGCTTTAGTTTCTTTATATCTGATAATGGGATGATAATAGTAGGAGAAATAGTAGCAGCTCTGTATTAAATTATAAGAATATTGTTGAAGAAAGCACATGCAGATCACACTCATTTAATATTTATATATAACTAGAGGCCTGGTGCAAGAATTCGTGCAACAGTGGTGTCCATCGGTCCCTGTGGAATCAGGCCGAAACCGGCTCTCCGACATCCCCAGAGGGTTCCCGGATTGTGAGAGGGCACAAGCCAGGCCAAGGGATCCCACCAGTGCACGATCGGGTCCAGGGAGGGACCGTGGGAGGGCTCCAGGGCGTGTCCGGCCCACCTTGCTTAGTCCCGATCAGCAAGACCCCAGCAATAAGGTAACCTAACAGTTGGAGCGTCTGCCCCCTGGTGGTCAGTACACGTCATAGCAACTGGTCGACCAGTCTACTGTCTGCCCTTGTGGCCAGTGCAGGTCATAGCGGGTGGTTGAGTGACCTTAGTTAGCATATCATTAGCATATTATGCTTTGATTGGTTGAACGGACAACTGGACACAGCATATTAGGCTTTTATTATATAGGGTCAGCTTTTAAAAATATTTGAGGCATTTGCTAACTATATCAGCATTAGGTTAGTTAGAATTTACTTAATTCACAGAGGAAAAATGTATCTTTTGTTTTTCTTTTTTCCTCCTTATTTGGGTGTTGGTCTTACAGCAGACTGGAGAGTACGAATCAGTCTTTCCACTGCTTAGTGCCTAAGAGAAAACAAAGGGTGATAAAGTGAGGTTGGAGACTGGTCTCTCTACTAGGTACCCTCTTTTCCCTCCTTTGTATTAACTTATCCTAAAAAGCATCATTCAGTGCCCTAGCCAGTTTGGCCGAGTGCAGGGGTGGGCACACTTTTTGACTCGAGGGCCACAATGGGTTCTTAAACTGGACCGGAGGGCTGGAACAAAAGCATGGATGGAGTGTTTGTGTGAACTAATACACGTTAACACTGCTGCTGGTGAAGGAGCAGAGGGGAGAGCGAGAGAACCCTCCGCTCTTTCGGCTCCGTGGGCCGGATAGAACAGCCGAACGGGCCGGATCCGGCCCGTGGGCCGTAGTTTGCCCACGGCTGGCCTAGTGGATAGAGTGTCAGCTTGTAGACTAAAACGGCCCAGGTTCTATTCTGGTCAAGGGCACATGCCCAGGTTGTGGGCTCGATACCCAGTTGGGGGCGTGCAGGAGGCAGCCAGTCAATGATTGTCTCTCATCATTGATGTTTCTCTCTTTCCCTTTCTCTCTGAAATCAATAAAAATATATTTTTTTTAAAAAAGCATCATTCAAGTTCTGACACTTCACTAAAACCAAACCATTGTGTGATATGACTTACTTACCAGGGAACAACAGAGAAGTCAAATACAGTATTTTAAAATATGATTATAATTAGGTTCTAATGCTATTCTTTTTTTCCCTTTGGCACCCAAAAGGTTTAATTACTATCTAATCACAATATAAGAGATGTGTTTGTTTTTTAAAAAATTCAATATTTTTGAGAGGGGGTGATCAGTAAATGTGACGTTGAGAAGAAAGTCTTCTCCCATTAACATAAATTGCAGTGAGCAGTTTGTCATTGGAAAGATGTCTGGTTCTAATGCAGACTTCCTCACCCACACACTCAGTAATGTTGATTATAAGTCTCTCTCTTTTAAGAATGAATTAGCCTGGCTGGTGTGGCTCAGTGTTGAGTGTCGACCCATGAACCAAGGGGTCACCCATTCAATCCCTGGTTAGGGCACCCGGCTTGTGGGCTCATCCCCAATATTGGGCATGCAAGAGGCAGCAGGTTGATGTTTCTCTCATCGATGTTCCTTTCCTACCTCTCTTTCAAAAAATCAGTTACACAGAAAACAGTTTTTTAAGAGTGAATTCGATGGAGCATAAATGAACACTTCTCAATGGGGTCCTATTGGGTAGGTATTCTTTGATAACCCAGGAATATGTGTCTATTCTACTTTATTAGAATTTGATATAATTTCCTCAAAGTAGAATAGACCTCTAAAAGTGAATGTGGTATATAAAGATGAAAGAGTTGCATTATTTTTCAAAATTTAAAAATCAGTGGTGAAGAATGAGTCAGTCCTAAAGTTACAGACTAAACATTATACCATAAATAAATCATAAAAAGTAATGGGCTCCCAGTCATCCCACTTCTGGGAATATATCCCAAGAAACCCGAAACATCAATCAGAAAGAATGCATGCGCCCCTCTGTTCATAGCAGCACAACGTACAATAGCTAAGATCTGGAAACAGCCCAAGTGCCCATCAGCAGATGAGTGGGTGAAAAAGCTGTGGCACATTTATACCATGGAATACGATGCAGCAGTGAAAAAAAGAATCTCTTACCCCTGAGAAAATGTGGAGGGACCTGGAGAGTATTATGGCTAAGTGAAATAAAACAGTGAGAGAAGACAAGTATCACATGATCTCACTCATGTAGAATCTAATGAACAAAATAAACTGATGAACAAAATAAATCCAGAGACATAGAAGCATGGAACAGACTGACAATTTCAGAGGCAAGGTGTGGGAGAGATTGACTGGGGAACTTATATGCATATATGCATGGCCTGTGGACACAGACAATAGTGTAGTGCAGGCCTGGGAGGGCCGGTTTGGGTGGAGGGGTTGGTTGGGGGGAAAGGGGGGCATCTGGAATACTTTGAACAGTTAAGATTTTTTTTTAAGTAATGGGCTGTCTAAAATAATGTTTTCTATATGGTAGTCTATTAAAAACAATTGACTACCTGAATTTATGTTATTTTTAATATGGAAAATAGAGATAACCGTGAATAATGACCCTCTCGGGCTATGAAATGCCTGAAAGGGCCGTTCTGTATGGGATGATGAACAAGTGCAATCAGCATCTTGAAGCAAGATAACTAACGTCTGGGGACCTGCCTGGGAAAGGTTCAGCTCTAACTTTTAAAGCCAGCTGCTGAGTGTGCGTGCATCAGCAGTATTTCCTTATGTTCAATATGCTCTTACACAGGGCAAATCAGAATGTTAGGACCTGGACTCTGGTATCACTAAGTATGCATGTCTTCATGTAAAGTCGTTAGCCGACCCAAACATGGCAGTTCTGTTCTTCACAAGGTTCTGTTACCATATAAAAATGACTATTGTTTTCACTACTGTATGTGCTGTTTTCTATCATCCAGTAGAATACAAGGTTTTTGCACAGAAGAAAAGAGTGTTGAGTTTGGGAAACTAAGAATCTTTTGTATCATCTTTAGAAATTGGCCACTTAGGAAAAAGTCCTTCTGTGTTTTGGCTTCTTGAATGTGAGTTGCACTTACATTGTGTTCTTCAAATGACCATGAATGACTTTTTGGTTGTTTTTTTAAGAAATCTCAGTCTGTTGAAAGAAATCCTTTCTTTATAAGCGAATTTGGCCAAATTCAGCTCCCTCTGGCGAAACGTGGACCTTGTTGTTCCAACTGGAAGGGCTCTTCCGTCAGGAAAGCTGAGCACTCAGTATTCAGAAATGTGGTTTATTCCAGAAGAACTTGATTGACTCAGCAAAGTACACCAAGTTCTTGTTTGTCTATTTTTGCCTGTTAAACCTGAATATAAAATGTAAAATGTTCGGTTTAGTTATTAAAAGTATGAAAGATGCAGATAAAAGCAGCTATTTGGAAACTTTTTTTTCTTTTCTATCAGATTTGGTTGAGTGCAACTAACTGTCCAGTGGAATCTGAATGTTTTGTTTTTTTTTAATTAAATCTTTATTGTTCAGATTATTACATTTGTTCCTCTTTTTTCCCCCCATAACTCCCCTCCTCCCAGTTCCCGCCCCACCCTCCACCCTCAATCCCCACCCACTGTCCTCATCCATAGGTGCACGATTTTTGTCCAGTCTCTTCCCGCATCTCCCACACCCCTTTCCCCCCCAAGAATAGTCAGTCCATTCCCTTTCTATGTCCCTGATTCTATTATGATCACCAGATTATTTATTCACTTGATTCTTAGATTCACTTGTTGATAGATGCATGTTTGTTGTTCATAATTTGTATCTTTACCTTTTTCTTCTTCTTCCTCTTCTTAAAGGATACCTTTCAGCATTTCATATAATACTGGTTTGGTGGTGATGAACTCCTTTAGCTTTTCCTTATCTGTGAAGCTCTTTATCTGACCTTCAGTTCTGAATGATAGCTTTGCTGGATAAAGTAATCTTGGTTGTAGGTTCTTGGTATTCATCACTTTGAATATTTCTTGCCACTCCCTCCTGGCCTGCAAAGTTTCTGTTGAGAAATCAGCTGACAGTCGTATGGGTATTCCCTTGTAGGTAACTGAGTTTCTTTCTCTTGCTGCTTTTAAGATTCTGTCTTTGTGTTTTGCTCTTGGCATTTTAATTATGATGTGTCTTGGTGTGGTCCTCTTTGGATTCCTTTTGTTGGGGTTCTCTGCGCTTCCTGGACCTGTAAGTCTATTTCTTTCACCAGGTGGGGGAAGTTTTCTGTCATTATTTCTTCAAATAGGTTTTCAATATCTTGCTCTCTCTCTTCTTCTGGCACCCCTATAATTCTGATGTTGGTACGCTTGAAGCTGTCCCAGAGGCTCCTTACACTATCTTCGTATTTTTGGATTCTTTTCTCATTTCGCTTTTCCAGTTGGGTGTTTTTTGCTTCTTCGCATTTCAAATCTTTGACTTGATTTTTGCGCTCCTCTGGTCTGCTGTTGGGAGTCTGTATAATATTCTTTATTTCAGTCAGTGTATGCTTAATTTCTAGTTGGTTCTTTATCATAACATCGAGGGTCTCATTAGATTTCTTGAGGATCTCACTACATTTATCGGCGGTCTCACCAGTCTTTTCGAGGGCCTTACTAAGTTTATCGGCAGCTTCTAGACAGTTCTTGAGAGACCTTAAAAGTGTGGTTTTGAGCTCTATATCTTCCATTTCTGACATTTGCGTCCTGTTTCTTTGTCTCCGCATTTTTTTATCTTTTCTTGGTGCACCCCCTAGTGGTCTTTGTGCGCAGTCTTGTTGTAGTTAAGCCTTGATTGTCGGCAATACCAGGGGTGATTTGGAATCTGAATGTTTAAAGATGAATTCTTTGGGGGAATAAGTGAGCTCTCCTCTGTGAATCAGTTATTGTAGAAGCAGCGTTGTTGCCATGAGTCAGTGCTACCTACCTTAGCAGTGAAAGACATGAATTAAAAGCTTCTAAAATATTAGAAATTGCGACTTTTTAAATGTGAAGTTTAATAATACAATCAGCTTATAAAAAGAAAAGTATTTGCCCTAGCCGGTTTGGCTCAGTGGATGGAGCGTCAGCCTGCAGACTGAAGGGTCCTGATTTCTATTCCGCTCAAGGGTGCATGCCTGGGTTGTGGGCTCAGTCCCCAGTGGGGGACGTGCAGGAGGCAGCCGATCGGTGATTCTTTTTCATCATGGATGTTTCTGTCTCTCCCTCTCCTTTCCTCTCTGAAATCAATAAAAGTATTTTTTTTAAAGAAGGGAAAGTATTCTCATAAGAAGACTATTTCTGAAACTTGCGAATATATTTTTGAAGACCAGAAACAGTTTTCAATTGGCATAGTAATCCCGCTGGTGTGTCTCTGTGGTTGAGCATAGACCAGGGTGGGCAAACTTTTTGACTCGAGGGCCACAATGGGTTCTTAAACTGGACCGGAGGCCGGAACAAAAGCATGGATGGAGTGTTTGTGTGAACTAATATAAATTCAAAGTAAACATCATTACATAAAAGGGTACGGTCTTTTTTTTTTTTTTTTTTTTTTTTTTTTTTAGTTTTATTCATTTCAAAACGGGCCGGATCCGGCCCGCAGGCCGTAGTTTGCCCACGGCAGGCATAGACCCATGAGCCAGGAGGTCACGATTCAGTTCCAGGTCAGGCACATGCCTGGTTGCCAGCTAGATCCCCGGTAGGGGGCATGCAGGAGGCAGCCAATCAATAAATCTCTCATTTTTAATATTTCTTCCCTTATCCCTTCCTCTCTCTGAAATGAATAAAAATATTTTTAAAAACACAGTCTAAATTTATCGGTTTTTGGGGATTCAAAAGAAATTGAGATCAATTGTTAAAGAAAAGAATGTGTACTACTGTGGAAAGACCAGAATGGATCCAAGTTCAAAATATTTTAGCTGTATTTCTGACATCCCTTTCAGCAAATCACTTAATCTCAAGTTTTTCAATAATAGTAATTTGTCACATTTAGTAAATGTTTATTACTTAAGGTTTACTAATTGCTGAATGGGATTCATATTCCAGTTGCTTAATAGAACGACACCCAACCAACTGAGCCGCACTGGCCAGGGCCCTCTTGTTGACTTTTGCTTTTGTTGCTTTTGCTTTTGGTGTTGGATTGTCCCCATTTTATAGTTGAGGAAACCCGGGGAGTGAAGCAGTTTGCCTAAAGGAACACGGCTAGTAAGTGGCATTGCTGGAGTTCTGCTCCGAGTTTCTGACTCTGGAGCAGTGGTTCTCAACCTTCCTAATGCCGCGACCCTTTCATACAGTTCCTCATGTTGTGGTGACCCCCAACCATAAAATTATTTTTTTTGCTACTTCATCACTGTAATGTTGCTACTGTTAGGAATCGTCACGTAAATATCTGATATGCAGGATGCATTTAGGCGACCCCTGTGAAAGGGTCGTTTGACCCCCCCCCCAAGGGGTCGCGACCCACAGGTTGAGAACCGCTGCTAGAGCCTGTCACTGCCTGTAATGAGTGTCATTTGCCCTAGCAACCTTCAGAGGGATGATGTGAAGATAAAATAACGTATGAAAATGTGCTTTAGATTTCGCATGGTTTGTACTTTTGGAAGTCTTGTTTGTGATTATATATTATGATGAGACCTTTGAACATGTTCAATATCTAATTTTCCAAGCTTCATCTAAAGGACAAGAAGCGATTTGAAAAAGCTAACCAGGACTCAGATCCCGGTTTGAATCTTGAAGAGTTCATTGCTTTTGAGCATCCTGAAGAAGTGGATTATATGACGGTAAGGAATGAAGGTTTAATCGAGTCATTGAGTGGCCAGAGCGTTAAGGCCTGTTTTAAGGAGGCGATCACGACGAACTGTGCACAACCCGCGTTTTAAGAGCCAGGAAGAGCCAGGTTCTCCCCGGTTCAGGTTTGGGCTGGGGAGGAGGGTTTCTGGGGTGGCGGTTGCTTATTGGGAGGGAGAAGGTAAAGGACTTTTTAAAAAATCTCTGTAATAGATATGAGCAGCACTCTTTCCTGGTTTTCAGACTTTTCTCTGGTTTTTCTATATTAAAAGCCAGAGTTAAAACTTGTGAAGACCTTCAGTCTTGGGAAACGTCCCGCGTTAGGATCTGTTTTCATGGGGTGGGTACCAGCACAACTGCTAACGACCAACGATGTTTTTGCAACTTGAGGCATAAAGAGTCCTGTCGTCCCTGAAGTACTGGAAAGAAATGCCAACCCTTCAAACGTTGTTGCGCTCCGGGTGTAACTTGGCAAACGTTGGCTGGGACTTAGGACGTGGCGAGCTTCTTGAGAGCAAAAGCCACCGTGGGGAGAGCAGAGACGAGCAAAAAGTCACTTTAAAGGAGACTCACATTTGCATGGAGGCCGGGTGCCTGGCCTCCGTCTCCAGCGGTGTGGTCTGTGCGCGAGAGGTCAGGGAGGCAGCTGTGGCTTTTGTTTCGGTCACGGTCAGGTGCGGCTGCCTCGGTCGCAAGCTGCAGACCGCTTTCTCCACGGCCCAGCGGCAGGACAGCACCGCTAGCACCACTTCTCTTGCCATCGGGAGGCTTTGGACTTCTCACTTGGCTCAAAATACATGACCTGGTTGAAGGACAGTGCTGGGCACCATTCGATTGAGGCCAAACTTCAGTGAGACAAGCGCCTTCGCCCTGTCGGGGCTGACAGTGCTAGTGCTGGCTCTTGTTTCTCTGGGAAGGAAGGAACATTGGAAGATTGAGAAGGGGGTGACCAGATAACAATGACACCATTTAGGCATTTGGTGTTTTGGTCTGGAATTCAAGGTGGCAGTGAAATGAAAGAGACATGATCAAAGTTTGAAGCAGGTATAGACAGGACATTGTGACTAAATAAGTATGGGAGAGAAGAGTCAGAGATGCCGCGGCCCTGAGCGTGTACAACAGTAGGAGATGGACGTGCCGGGACAGGGGGTGGGGATGGGCTGAGCTGGACAGAAGGCAGCACGAGGTGTGTGGCCGACCAGCACGTGGGCCTCCCTCAGAGCAGCAGTGATGTAGGAGAGAGGGGTTCTGATGGGTTGGATGAAAAGTGGAGTTAAAGGAGACGGGCCTCAGACGATGTTCTTGAGAAGCAGGAAAATGAGGTCAGTGCTGAGGGTTTCAGAGGGCGAGGGGGCTCTAACAACAGCCTAAGGACGCTGGGCTTACTCTGTGGTGGTGCCTCCCGCTTCTGGTTCCAGGGTTTGCAAGCGTAGACCGTCCTAGTGATTGTCCCTAAAGCAGCCCTGTAGTAGGAGGACCCGGGTGGCGGCAGCACTGGAAACGTCGTTACTAATTTATTTCTATGATAGGAGTTTGTCATTGAAGAGGCGTTAGAAGAACATGACAAAAATGGTGATGGATTCGTTAGTTTGGAAGAATTTCTTGGTGACTACAGGCGGGACCCAGGTAAGTAGCTGAGGGGTGTGGAAGGAGGGGGCAAATGCAACTAAAAGGAAAGGAAATGGAACAAGAAGCCCTTGCCTGATTTATGCTCGCTCTGCCCAGTGAGACAAGCTCAACGAAGGGACTGGGAGCTCATCTCTGAATGCTGTCTGGCTCGCTTAGTACCACGTCTAGATTCTAACATGTCTTCCTTTCGTGACAAATGTAATGTGATTATCAAATCAAATGAGGGAGGAAGTAAAGGTGGATATTTTTAAACAAAATCCTGTATCTTTTGATGTAGATCTTAAAAGAGAAATAAATATAAATACTGTGAATACTGGTGTAGACTGTGGAAGGTGACTTACAATGGTTTGAAATTTGAGGAGTTTGTATATGTCTTTTTTCTGAAATTTTTCCAGAATTGTTGCTTAAAAGCATCCCTTGCTGTGAATGTCACTTTGAAATTACACATAGCATTATTCTTTAAGAACACGTAAGAAGCTTTATATAGCCACATGACATACCAAACATTTTTCCCAGATCAAATTTGGGAAAACTAGTTATAACAAATAGCAGTTAATAAAATTACTAGTTTGTGAGAATTTGCAACAATTTAAAAACTCGTAGTTGTTTAGACCTGTGTGTCACTGTTGAAAATTACTATATAGTTTATATGTATTTTAGCACTTTTTAGTTAAGTATTTTTGTATCTTTGGGCATTTTTTATGTAGTAGGCTTTAAATTCATTCCCTTTATTCTAGGGATATATCAAACTTCTCATTATGTACATGTGATATTCTTATGTGTGTATTTGTTGTTGATTTCTTTTAATCTAAAGCAGCAAATGAAGACCCAGAGTGGATACTAGTTGAGAAAGACAGGTTCCTAAATGATTACGACAGAGATGCGGACGGCAGGCTTGACCCTCAGGAGCTGCTCTCCTGGGTGGTGCCCAACAACCAGGGCATTGCCCAGGAGGAGGTGAGTGTTCCAGAGTGGCACGTCTCTCTGCAGATTTCTTACTGTTGATAGGAAAGGAAGTTCAAATTTTTAAGCCTAAGAAAGAAGCAATTAAATTATTTAGGATCCGTGCATTGCTGTTTCTTCATTTAAATCTTTGAACGGTTTTAGATCATCAAGGGGACATGGAAGTTAAAATTGCATTATGTAGTAATTTGATAGGACAGTTAGAATAATAAATTTTGTATTTGCCTGTAGGGGCTCAAAATGGGTTATGTTCATTTTGCTTAACTTTGAGATATCCTGAATCAGATTTGAGTTGAAAGGAGGCAGAATCCAGTGGAAATTAACAAAGGAGATAATGAGAAGCCGGAGACAGATCCACTTACATGTGTAATGTTTTCATTTACTTAGACAATGAGCACTTGAACGGAGCAATAATCATTTTGGTCAGTGATTCTGTTATTGCTCACAGGCCCCTTTAAAAATATGGTGCAAACAATGAATGAATAAACGTATGAATGGTTCTGGAAAATCAAATCCCCATTGAAATGTGAACATCTTGCTGAAAATATGTATTACACCTGACCCGTTGAATTATCTTGTGTTAAAGGCTCTTCATCTCATCGACGAAATGGATTTGAATAACGACAGGAAGCTCTCGGAGGCAGAGATTCTGGAGAACCAGGACTTGTTTCTGACCAGCGAAGCCACAGATTATGGCCGACAGCTCCATGACGAATATTTCTATCATGACGAGCTGTAATCATGGTACTGGCTCCTTTTATAATCTGTTACCAGTGTTACTTTTGTGATAAAATTTCGAAGAGGTTATTTTCCACTCTGAAGTCTTACCACAATCAGGTGTATGTTAATGTAGATGATAATTCCGGCCTTTTAGGAGAAAAACAAAACCCCGACGTTTATTTCAGAAATGCATTGGAGAAAACAATATTGTGCCGTCTGACGACAAAGCCTTTCCCATCTGCTCCTCCTCTTCCGAACCGTGTTGTGGAATGTGTTGAGTTCCAGTTCCATACTTGAGGAAACGGAGCGTTCAGGACGCCTGGGCAATACTACAGGCGTATGTGGCCGAGCTGTACATTTTCCTTCTTTAAGTAGCACTAATTTGAGAACTGACGGGAGTACATTGTTTTTAGATTTAGCATTTTGTTTTAAAAACCTTTAAAGGAATGTGTAGAAGAATTTTTACTCACACATAAGTTGAGAAGTTCTGCTTAATTTTTAAATGGTTCCTATCAAGGGTTTTACTGTATGAAATAGAACTTTATATTTTTGCATACTTATAGATAGTAATTATATTTAATGTGTAATGATAGCTCTATGGTGTGTGGAACTTGAGATTGTCTTGAACTCTTTTCTCTTTTGACTGATTAAAAATGAAGTGTCCTATCTTTTTCAATGTTTGTTAGTTTTCTTTAATCTTCCTGGTAAACCTTGAATTTCACGTAGGTTTTGTTCTATTACACACTATCCCACCTTATCCATTCCTGTATTTTGATAGTGAGTGTTCCAGAACTCTGTTAAATTATTCTTGTTCCATACTTGTATCTTTTTTTTTAATAAAAGAATACCATAATTAAATGTATACTGGATACATTTCAGTTGCTATTGTAGCAAATATGGCTGTGCTGTTTGGGGCTAGAAATAATTGTAAGAATTACACAGGTTGAAATCACCAGTAGAGCTCAATTTCAGTTATACTAAGTTGAAATCATATTTGGTAAACACTTCTCTATACCAAAATGGTCAGTTTTGTGTGTGTGTGTGTGGTTAATCCTCACCCGAGGACATTTTTCCATTTTTTACGGAGAGTGGAAGGGAGAAGGAAAGACAGAGTGAAACATTGATGTGAGAGAGACACATCGATGAGTTGCCTCCTGCACATGCCCCAACCAGGGCCGGCCAGGGAGAAGCCTGCAACTGAGGTACCTGCCCTTGACTGGAATCAAACCCGGGACCCTTCGGTCCGCAGTACGACACTCTGCTGACCCAGACCGGCTAGGGCCAAAGTGGTCAGTGTTGACCTTATTTAGCAATTCAACTTACTACGTTTGGGGGGAATAAGAAAAGTGAGAAGGCGAGGAATTCATGTTTCCATAGCTCTGACCCACAAATAGTTTTCTCTCAAAATGTTTTTATTTGTGGGTGAGCATTCTGTTAATATTTCTCCTACAATTCATGAAAAGGTATCACAAGTAATTTGCTTCATTTCAACATTGAGTTTTTGCTGAGTGTTTACACTTCCTGTCTGCTATAAAATTTTTTGTAGCGGATTCAGGGTTTAACTTAGAGTGAGCCTGGTTTTGGGTCTGGATTCTCATTTTACTGCCAAGTCGGCAGGAGGGGCGGGGGGGGGGGGGGGGGGTGGGGGGGCGGAGCTAATGCTCTCCTGCAGCCTCTAGTGTGCATCTTGGTTAACACCTGAGTGACGTCTCAAGGAAAGCTATTCTCTGCTGCCATCTCGTGTGCATCTTGGGAATTGCATCTGAGGGGAGATCAGCAAAAACAACTCATTTCTGCTGTCATCTAGTGTGCTGCTTTGGAATAACAGCTGAGTGGAGGTTACCCATTCAGAAATGACGATCCTATCTAATAATCCTATCTAATAAAGAGGGAATATGCTAATTGACCGTTGTGCCCTCAAGATGGCAGTGCCCACAGCCACAAGATGGCGGCGCCCAGTCCTCTCAGCCCCTCCAGGGTGGCAGGCATGTGGCACGGCTGCTCCACGCTCCTGCCTCCGATGCCCCCAGTCCCCTCAGCCCCCCAGCCACCCAGGGCCAGCCCGAAGCACAGGCAAGCCTCCGATGGCAGCTGCCCAGCCGCCCAGGGCCACCTGAGGCTTGCGCTGCTGGCAGTGGCAGCAGCAGAGGTGTGATGGGGGCATCGCTTTCCCCTGATCGCCGGGTCGCCTCCCGCCCCTGAGGGCTCCCCGATTGTGAGAGGGGGTAGGCCGGGCTGACGGACGCCCCCCTCCAGTGCATGAATTTCCACAAACCAGGCCTCTAGTCATTTGAATAATTAACTTTCAATCTTTCTGCAAAAATGTATTTCTATACATCATGCCTTCTATTATTAAATTTATACAATTTCCAGCTTGATTTGAGTTTTTAATTCTTAGAAACCTTAATTTTCCAATGCTGACCAAAAAGTAAACAACCAGCATTTCTTAGATTGATGTTTATGAACACACTTTAAACATACTTTTTATTTTCAAGAAACACACCTTCAACAAAGCACAAGACATGATATTAACAGTTGCAAATCCACTTTATAGACTTTCTGCAATAAAAGCTAAAAGCAGGTGAACCTAAAACTTGTGTAGCCCTAGCCAGTTAGGCTCAGTGGATAGAGTGTCAGCCTGTGGACTGAAGGGTCCCAGTTTGTAGGCTCGATCCCCAGGAGGGGGCTTGCAGGAGGTAGCCCATCAGTGATTCTCATCATTGGTGTTTCTATCTCTCCCTCTCCTTTCCTCTCAGAAATCAATTAAAAAGAAATTCAAAAAAGTGTAGAAATCAATGTTTCAGTATTTCATGCTATCTTAAAGTATTAGGTGTTTAATAGCTTTTATTATTTAATCCAGCAATGCTTTTAAAGTTTTAGTTATTACAGACTTTGGAAAATTATGTATAGGCATATATACTTACTGCTGAAAAGCTTTATCAAAAACCCTTCAGTTATATTTATTTATTGTCTTACCAGCTCTATATTTTAAAGACACTTACTATCCAAGGCATTCTTCTGATAAATGTTGTAAAAGGTAGCCTGACCTTGACAACCTTTAGGAGGTTGGAGAAAAGTGGGGGATGGGAGGAGGGAGCTATCAGGCCCCCACAGCCATTCCCAGGTGCTTCCAGCTGCTTGGATTGAAACTGCCACCCTCTTACCTTACAAGGGACCAGTGGCCCCTCTCCTCGCAGCTTCTGCAGCTTGACCAAGGACATTGCCGCAGCTTCCGCCCTCTCGGAGAATCTGGAGTCTTTAAAATGTTTACTTCCATGTACTTTTCTTCACATCTCACCGGAGGCTCAGAAAGGCATGAGTAAGAGTGAGATTCCTGAGGCTGCAGTTGGGTTGAGTGAAATAGTCGAGGATGCCCATTTACTCCAGTGATCAGACAGGTTTCCGAAGAAAGAGGTCCTGGTGAGAGAGCAGAGCAAGCATCTCCTCCCCCCCCCTCCCCCCGCCCCCCGCCCCATGTCTAATAAAATGTAATGGCTCCCCGGCCGCGTCAAGGGTCACCTGTGGCTCCTTCCATTGATAGGTGGCGTTCTCAGTGGGGGCCAGCTGGAGCGTGAGCCCCATCAGTTCAAGGCCACTGTGTAGTTAGGCTCTTGTCCCCGAGACAGCCCCTCTTCCTCCAGGGGCCACACTGGCAGAGGGCACAGCCCTGGGAGCGATAGAGGACTCTAAGCTGAGCTCTTTGTTGGCATGGGATGGCTTTCTTGCTCTTTCTCTGCCCCATCTCAGTTGTTAAAAACCATGAAATGCCCTGGCTGGTTTTGCTGAGTGGATAGAGTGTCGGCCTGCGGACTGAAGGGTCCCGGGTTCGATTCCGGTCAGGGGCATGTACCTTGGTTGCGGGCGCATCCCCAGTAGGGGGTGTGCAGGAGGCAGTTGATCGATGTTTCTCTCTCATCGATGTTTCTGACTCTCTGTCCCCCTCCCTTCCTCTCTGTAAAAAAATCAATAAAATGTATTTTTTTTTTTAAAAAACAAACAACCATGAAAGTTATTTCTGCCAGTTGCTCAGTGGGGGGGTCGGGGGTCCTAAGGTTAGTTTTTATTGTTTTCATTTGACGTTTGG
The DNA here is from genome assembly GCF_014108235.1 of Myotis myotis. Lineage (NCBI taxonomy): Eukaryota > Metazoa > Chordata > Mammalia > Chiroptera > Vespertilionidae > Myotis > Myotis myotis. Next base: position 1,762,895 of record NW_023416327.1, read on the forward strand.
GGCTAGTTGTTGGGTAAAATGCATCCCCAAAGTGCTTGGTCCTTAACAGACCGGAATAACTCATTTAACAGGCTCCCCATTTATCACTTTCCTCACAGATAACATGAAGGTTTTGGTGACAATGCGCTCCACTCCTGATGGTGGCAGGACTCATAAGTGTTTGCACTTCTGCCAACAGGGACCTGCAGTTTTGTAGCAAAAGAAAGGTTAAGGGGCAGCAGCTGCTCTTTGCGAAGGAGGCGGTGAGCTGAGAAAAAGGCAAAATCAGGGGTTTCTCATGGTTTCAGGGGCCTGGAGGTGGAGGCATAAAGGATGAGCCAGGGGGAGCAGAGTTCAGGGGGGTGGTGGCGCTCAGAGGCCTGAGCCTTGGGAATCTCGGCCCATTTGCCGAGGTGGCGGCAGCATCGATCCAACTGGAGAAGGTGCTGTAATGAAGGGGCAGCGATGACTCCCGAGGCTGGGATGGTTCTCAGGAGTAGGCTGAGATGAGCTTTTGCTCTTGTCCCACTGCCCGCCCGCTCTGGCCTCCAGTGGCCCCTCTGGCTCCCTGTGCCCCCCTCTAGCCTCACTCTGAGCCATGCCGGCCGCCCCTGGCCCCCTCTCTGGCCCCGGTTCCACACACTGACCGGCAGGTGCTGCAGAAATGAGAGTTGCGTGGTGGAACTACAGGTGTGACTCCGTCGCTGTGTGGGTGTTGCTGTGGACACGAACTGTTTCTTCTTACCAAGAAGTATTTTCTGATTATTTGATCGTGAGCATGGATTATCTTGTCTGTGGGTGTAGCATCAGGCCCCTCCAAGGCAGGGATGGTGACGGTTGTAGCAAAGGTTGGGAGAAGACTGTTTCTAACTCTGTGGAGGTGAGAAGGAAATATCTATTTGAGATGTGAACACACGTGACCTTGGCAGGGCCTGTGTCTACAGGAGATAACCCCAAAGAGATGCTTACACCTTTTTGGCAAACGCCTGTGGGTACGAGGGACTGGAAACAAGCAGAATGTCCCCACTGTGCACAGAGAAGGAGCTCTGTGACCCCAGCACGCTCTGCTGCCTCTGAGAAGAATTAGGCCCATTTGTAAGATGCGTTCTCCACAAGCATCACACCGGGAAAAAAGAGGCATCGATAGCTTCAAGCTGTAAATTTATTTTCTTTGTGTGTTTTTTTTTTTACTGATAACCAATCCCTGCAATTAATTTTAGGAAATAACATACCCTTTAGACCAGCCGTAGGCAAACTACGGCCCGCGGGCCGGATCCGGCCGTTCGGCTGTTCTATCCGGCCCCCGGAGCCGAAAGAGTGGAGGGTTCTCTTGCTCTCCCCTCCACTCCTTTACCAGCAGCAGCGTTAACATGGCAACGTCGGGAAACACGGCCACAGCTCCTTCTTCTGAGTCCAGTTTAAGAACCCATTGTGGCCCTCGAGTCAAGAAGTTTGCCCACCCCTGCTTTAGACCCATGGATGATACTAAATTATATATCCATATGGTATTTTAGCAGAAACAGGTTCTAAAAATCATACAACCATATAGATTAATGATATACATATCAAGATTAGGTTTCAAAATGTCTAAAATAAAATAAAATGTCGGTCATGGTTCTCATTCACTGCCTTGGCGAACAACAAAGAAAAAAAACAACACCAAATATCCCAATATTTACAGACATAGGTGTTTTCAAAAGGTCTTTTTCTGACTTTAGCAAAGAGAAACCATCCCAATTTTATTCTTTATTTGATTGAACTCTAATACATGTTAATACTATTTCTCCTACTGCAGCAAGTTCTCACTTTCTCAAGGCCTTTTCTTCAATTTTTCTAGAAATAAAATATCTCACTTCTAACCATCAAATTAAGATGTTATCCTCAGAGATATTATGTACCAGGTTGGTATATCCACATAGCTGCTTTCCATATTTCAGGCTAAGCAAAGACATGCATTTAGAGCTGTACTAATGTTATGAAAGCAAAAGACAATGCAACCGAATATCCAGAGAAATTATGGCCTTTCCATGCAGTGTTTGATGCTGAAAACAGTGATTTGGACATAGTGATTTTTATTCAAATACCATTCTGTTCACTTGTGGTCCAAGAACATTCAAATAATAAACCAAATGCCCTGGCTGGTGTGGCTCAGCGGACAGAGCGTCGGCCTGCGGACTGAAGGGCACCATGTTCGATTCCAGTCAAGGGCACATGCCTGGGTTATGGGTTTGAGCCCCATTGAGGGGGCGTGCTGGAGGCAGCTGATCAATGGCTCTTTGTCATCATTGATGTTTCTACCTCTCTCTCCCTCTCCCTTCCTCTCTGAAATCAATAAAAATATATTTAATAAAAAGAAACATGTTAAAAATTGGTCTTCAAACATTACAGCCAATGATGCCAATGCTTGCTGATGATCTCAGCGACACAAAACCACATCCACGCCTCAGTGGCCACCAAACCATTCAGCAGAGCTTCCTGAACGGTGACCTGTTTGAGGCTGTCAGTGTGAGCAACAGGTACTGTGTTTCAAACCCTGAATAACTGTGGGGATCTCAGCAGGGGTTGGTGGAATCAGATCAACCTTGGCACATGCCAAATCGTGGCCAATGGAGGCTTCCCATGAGTCACAGCAGCAACATTCACCGGCGTGGGGGCCGTCTTGGCGAGGTTTCGGGCAAACTGGGCCATGTTGCCATCGTGGATACTGCGGCCCGAACCACCAGCTGAATCAAGCTGTAAATTCAGTGCGCAGCTTCCACTATGTTCCAAAGACCAGCTCACTCATGCTAACAGCACCTCCTAATGCTGGAAGCGTTGTCAGCATCTTACAGAGAAGGAAACTGAGGCACAGGGAGATCAGCCCTCAGAAAATTGCCTCATCTGATGCACAAAAGATGGACACTGTGACCCCCTCTGGGACAAGCAGCTGTGCTTGGGGTTTACTTACTGTTGCTCCTTCACCTTCCTTTGTACTCTTAAAAATGTAAGTCTTAAATGTCATAAGTGAGCCAACAAAAACACAGTTAAACCTTTTTTGGGGTGCACTGCGACACCCTTTCCAGAAATCTGGGGCTCTCTGCCCCTGGGGAGAACCTAGTGGCTGGAAGAGCAGGCAGCTCTCACAGTTCCTTCCGGGCCTCTCCACAGCCCACTCCCCAGCCTGATCTACCCAGAGTGAGACGAACACAGAGGCTCGGGGCCCTGCCCGTTCCCTGGAGTCGGAAACCGTCAGCCTATGTGTGGCCCCTCCAAGGACCAGGATCCCCCGTGGGGCATTGTCTGTTCTGGAAACGTCCCTGATGGGAAGATGACCAGCGCTGAACCCCAGGCGCCTTTAGCCAAGTTATAAGAAGGTGCCTCATCTTCAAGACCTTTATGGACTAGAGAATTGTCATAATAAATATTAAAGAGGCCTAAAAACACTTCCAATAAAATCTGAAAACATTTCAGATTATAAGAACATTTGCAGTGTGAGGTTTGAGATGTGAAGTCATGGACCCTGTTCAGTGCACAACCTCACCTCTCAGGCCTTCCCCATCACAAGTCCATCCTGGGCCTGAGCTTCCCAGAGCCCCTGGGTTGACTGGAGCCAGCAACTGGGTGGTCCTGCCCATATTCTAGACGTCCAAACTGAGGTTCAGAGAGGGGCAGCAGAGGTCCCTACCCCCAGCCCACTTCCCCTCCACTCAGCCCAGCTCACTGGTCTTCCCCCAGCTCCCGCCTGGTTGCCACAGTGTCGGAGGAGATTTCTGAGAAGCAATTGAAAAATCTACACCAGCTGGCCCCTCCTTCCTCACTCTCTCTCCAGCTTCAAAGCCTCCTTTTGGGCAGGTAAGAGGGGCTTCTTCCTGGCCAGGCCACGGGGAGCAAAGGAGATCATGGAGACATAGGGTCCAGATAGTGGGTTCTGGGACCCCAACCTCACCCAGCAGATTCCCTGGGCTCCATCGCCCTGGGCTCCATCGTCCTCTCACAGTTCCAAGTCCAGGTGGGCTGTTTCCTGCCTCCCTGCCTTCGCACATGCAGTTCCCTCCACCTGGAATGCCCTTCCTCATCCTTCAAATCCCAGCTCGTCTGTAACTCCACTGGAGAACCTTCCCTGAGTGCCTTGGGGCTCCTCCTGCATCCTGCACCCTCCGCAGTCACAGTATTTTTCCGGATGATGCTCTCATGGGGTGGTGAGGTCTTGGGGATGCGAGCTTTGCCTCTGTGCCCCAGCCCCTGGCACAGACAGGTGCTCAGTAAATCTGGAAGGAAGTGAAGGAGGGAGGGGAGCAAAGAAACTCCTCCCATAGGATTGGAGAGGATCTGGATCGTCAGCACCTGGCACAGGGATGCTGGTCACGGAGCAAAGCCCAAGAATTAGCCCCCAAGGGACCTGAAAACAGGATTGGGTGATTTTCATGATGTCATCGAATGACTACGCTAATTGAGAAAGGAGTCTCGGCCTAGGGCTGTGCACCAAAGGGTTCTGGGTTTGATTCTGGTCAAGGGTACTGTACCTAGGTTCCCTGGCCCCGGCTCTGGTCGGGCGCGTGCAGGAGGCCACCAATCGATGTGTTTCTCTCACATCGCTTTTTCTCTCTGTCTAAAAGATCAACGGAAGCCCTGACTGGTTTTGCTCAGTGGCTAGAGTGTCAGCCTGCTGACTGAAGGATCCCAGGTTCGATTCCGGTCAAGGGCATGTACCTTGGTTTCAGGCATGTCCCCAGTAGGAGGTGTGCTGCAGGCAGCTGATGGATGTTTCTCATTGATGTTTCTAACTCTCTATCCCTCTCCCTTCCTCTCTGTAAAAAAATCAATAAAATATATATTTTTAAAAAAGATCAATGGAAAAATATCCTCTGGTAAGCATTAACAACAACAAACAAGCAAAAAACAAGAACAAGTCTCAGTGAGACTTTGTGGGGGTGAGTTGGAGTGGAGGGTGTCATTGTAACCGGTCAATCAATGCATCCAGACAGCCTGTCACTGCTTGAGCCAATCAAGCACAGACAGGGTTGAGTCACTTAGGAGTGCTTCTTCCAATCCTGCCGGCGGTCTGGGAGAGCAGCAAGTCATCCACCAAAATCTGGTCTGCACCCCACAAGCCAGCTGTTGATGTAGGGTAGGGCAAGGATTAGTACAGGCATGGGGAAGTAGGCTAGCAGGCTGGGGGGGGGGGATTCCATTGTTTGGGTACCAACGTTGTTAATCTTTCCATGATAATACAGGAGATAGCGGCTGGGAACATGGTTAATGACTCAGAGGCCTGCACCATGGCAGACATCTCAATGATAAGGTCCGTGGTGGCTGCCTGATCATATTTCCGCAGCATCATAATGAGTCGACCCTTCCAGGACCTTAGTGAATTCCAATATTGCTTCATATGTTCTCAGGTTACTTCTGGGACATTAAGCTCTTGTTACTGAGTACCTTTTTTTGCTAGTAAATTAGTTGTGAACACATTTGTTTTCCTGAATGAAAGATTCTAGTTAATACTTTGGCATATAAACACAGTGGTTTTGAAAACATGTTTTTGTAACTCAAAGGGTTCTGCTTGATTCCTGTGTCTGTCCCTTTCAGAATGAAAGATAAAATAATCCTGTAGAAATGTGCTAAAACCAATCATCCCTTACTTTGCGATTTATTAGAATGTAAGCAAAGAGAAGACTTATACATTGGTTTTATAGGATAAATGCTTATATTTCCCTCCCAGTAAGGCACTGATAATACTGTGCACATCTGTGGATCTGTATATTTATTACACTAGTCCTCAAAGGACGCTGTCAGCCAATTCCTGCGCAAAATGATCCTCTGCTGCCCTCCGGTGGCCATGCAAGGAATAACACTATGTGCCTCTGTCCATGGTGCTGCAATTCGAGGTAAAGCCCTGTGAACACAACCAAAAATTATACCCAGAAAAAATACCCGCACAAAATCATCATCGAAGCTGTCCAAGGCGCCAATCATTGTGTAGTCACGGCTCTGTGTTCTTCACCTCTTCCCGCCCTAGCTCTGCAAAGGGACACCCCTCCCTGTAGACTGCTGCACTGAGGTTCCTCTTATGGTAACGCACCCACCCTGCCTAATATGTTCGTTGGTGCCTTTTTATAAATCAAAAATATATTTTATTGATTTTTTTACAGAGAGGAGGGGAGAGGAAAACATCCCTCAGCTGCTTCCTGCACACCCCCCACTGGGGATGTGCCCGCAACCAAGGTACATGCCCTTGACTGGGATTGAACCTGGGACCCTCCATTCCACAGGCCAACGCTGTATCCATTGAGCCACACCGGTTATGGCTCGTTGGTGCTGTTTTTAAGTACAGTGGTGAGTGTATGTCTGGCAAGCAAATGCTCTAATCAGTTAGCCACACCAGCTACGGATTGTATGCACTTTTGTTGTTGTTATTTGAATTTATTTTTGACTCTAATTGACATACAATAATACATTACTTCCAGGCGTACGACATAGTGATTCAACATTTACATACCTTACAAAGTGATTCCCCCTAAATGTAGTTCACATCTGACTCGACTGCCTATGTTGCAGTTCCATCTCCATGATGTATTTCATAAATGATGTGATGGACTTTCCCAGCCCCAGTGGAGACAACCCAAGGCAGGTGTTGGCAGAAGAACAGCTGGATGCTAATGTGATTGAGAGGGACGAGGGGTTGGGTCGTGGAGCGGCGTGTGTGTGACTGCAACGCTTCAGGGGCTTAGGCTAGAGGAGCAGTGGCCCTTTGGAGCTGACTGGGGGAAGGAGGTGAGATGCAAAGCTGCTGTCAGAAGACAGGTCCTTGCAGAAGCTCCAGGGAGAACATCCCAGCCTTTTCTCTTGTCCTGAGATGGGGAGCAGCCTGGATTTCCCACAGGTCCCAGTGTGATCACAGCGGCCCTTATAAGGGGGAGGCAGTAGGGTCAGGATCAGAGAGATGAGGCTGTGCTGCAGGCTGTGGAGATGGAGGCCAAAGGAGAGGCATTTTTTTGGTGGTGGCTTCAGTGTCATTGTGGGCTCGTCCTCCTCATGGTTGCGGATGCCACGCACCAGGTCTTGCAGGTTCTTGTCGAACATGCGGTCAGTGTGCCCTTGAACATCTCAAGGGCCATAACGACAGTGGCCAGCGGGCTGGAGACCTGGGATACCTGATGCTGGATGGTGTACGGGGACCCAGGGGCCGGCCTTGCTCCCTGTGGAGGGCTGTGCCTCCGGCTGCCACTGCAGGGCGTGCAACCTGTGTATCTGGCAAACTGATGCACCACCGGCTACTGCTCCTATTCACTGTTAAAGATCTAAATTTGAAGCAAATTGTAGTAACCCTGAGTGGAATTCAACAGGTTCTCTTGTGCCAGAAGCTGTTCCATCCTTGCTTCTTGACACAGTTGCTGCAGGGAAGAAATATCTGCACAGCATATGTTCCAAGGGACCTGGCGTCTATGGCCTACTGTTTTTAATATGTTTGTTCCCCTTTTTAGTGCTATGTGTTCTTATCAGCTCCAACTCCCCAGGAAATGTTGTTTCCCCAGCTGGGAATATTTCCCTAGAGTTAGGGATGAACAGGACTAGGGAAGGGAATAAATCAGTACCCCCCCCCCCCCAGTGTTACAGAAATACAATGTACTGCTTATGAGGAACTCAGAGAAACTACCAAATGCTATACTCCTAAAAACCTGCCAATGCAGGGCGGTGCCAAGGAAGACCACCAGGAACGCTAAAAGAACAACTATCAAACAGTTAAGGAAATACCGCTGCAAACAATGCAGGCAGGCTCCTTATCTAAAAATCTTATTTGAGCTATGCAAGCAGAAAGCCTTCAACTAAGTGCCAGGGAGGTAGTTCATCACTGTAGCTAAGAACAATCACGCTTAAGCTACATAACCTTTACTTAGGCCATAGAATAGGAAAACCTCCTTCAGAGTTTTCCTCATAGCTTCACAGTGGAGCAATAGAATAGTAGCCTTAGAATTTTTTTTTAAATATTTTTATTTTATTTATTTATTTATTTATTTTTATTTTTATTTTTTTTAATTAAATCTTTATTGTTCAGATTATTACATTTGTTCCTCTTTTCCCCCCCCCATAACTCCCCTCCTCCCAGCTCCCGCCCCACCCTCCGCCCTCACTCCCCACCCACTGTCCTCATCCATAGGTGCACGATTTTTGTCCAGTCTCTTCCCGCATCTCCCACACCCCTTTCCCCCCCAAGAATAGTCAGTCCATTCCCTTTCTATGTCTCTGATTCTATTATGATCACCAGATTATTTATTCACTTGATTCTTAGATTCACTTGTTGATAGATGCATATTTGTTGTTCATAATTTGTATCTTTACCTTTTTTTTTCTTCTTCCTCTTCTTAAAGGATACCTTTCAGCATTTCATATAATACTGGTTTGGTGGTGATGAACTCCTTTAGCTTTTCCTTATCTGTGAAGCTCTTTATCTGACCTTCCGTTCTGAATGATAGCTTTGCTGGATAAAGTAATCTTGGTTGTAGGTTCTTGGCATTCATCACTTTGAATATTTCTTGCCATTCCCTTCTGGCCTGCAAAGTTTCTGTTGAGAAATCAGCTGACAGTCGTATGGGTATTCCCTTGTAGGTAACTGAGTTTCTTTCTCTTGCTGCTTTTAAGATTCTCTCTTTGTCTTTTGCTCTTGGCATTTTAATTATGATGTGTCTTGGTGTGGTCCTCTTTGGATTCCTTTTGTTTGGGGTTCTCTGCGCTTCCTGGACCTGTAGGTCTATTTCTTTCACTAGGTGGGGGAAGTTTTCTGTCATTATTTCTTCAAATAGGTTTTCAATATCTTGCTCTCTCTCATCCTCTGGCACCCCTATAATTCTGATGTTGGTGCGCTTGAAGCTGTCCCAGAGGCTCCTTACACTATCTTCATATTTTCGGATTCTTTTTTCATTTTGCTTTTCCAGTTGGGTGTTTTTTGCTTCTTCGCATTTCGAATCTTTGACTTGATTCTTGCGCTCCTCTGGTCTGCTGTTGGGTGTCTATATAATATTCTTTATTTCAGTCAGTGTATGCTTAATTTCTAATTGGTTCTTTATCACAACATTGAGGGTCTCATTAGATTTCTTGAGGATCTCACTACATTTATCGGCGGTCTCACCAGTCTTTTCGAGGGCCTTACTAAGTTTATCGGCAGCTTCTAGACAGTTCTTAAGAGACCTTAAAAGTGTGGTTCTGAACTCAATATCCTCCATTGACAGTTTTGTCCTGTTTCTTTGTCTCCGCATTTTTTATGCTTTCTTGGTGCACCCCCTAGTGGTCTTTGTCCGCAGTCTTGTTGCCTTTAAGCCTTGATTGATGTCGGCAATACTGGGGTGATTTGACCTCCAGGCTAACTGGCTATGAGAGTCTGCTGTGTCTGCAGTGGGAGGGCTTCTGTGCTGGATCTCTAGGGCGGTGCTAATCTAGCGTTTGCCTGAGGCTATCCGGCAAATGGTTCTGTGCAGGGCTTGGGCGGGGCGGGTCCCCAGGGATCTACAGGGCAGGCGGAACAAGCAGTTATGGCGGCTCTCAGTTCCTTCCCCAGGGGCTCTGCCTCTCAGAGCCCCAGCAATGGCTGCAAACCTCGGAGAGAAAGCTGCCTTCGAGTTCCGACCGAAGCCAGACAATCCCGTTTCTCCCGTTTGAGTCTTGGTCCCCAGAGACTCATCCGGATCTGGAGCTCAGAGTCTGAAACTCCCTCCCGATTGAAAACAACAACCGCGCCCTCCGCCGCCAGCCCACTCCGCGCGCGCATGCGCGCGCACTTCTGCACCTGAGTATTTCAGTTCAGCACAGCGCCTCCTCTGAGTCTGGGTATGATATTCTCTTTCCTCCTAGTTGTAGAATTTCCACTCAGCCAGCCTTCCCGTGGTTCTGGGTGATGTCCGTTCTGTCCTTTAGTTATATCTCTGAAGTGGTTGTTTGAGGCAGCGATCTCCGGCGTTAACCTATGCCGCCATCTTGGTTTCTCCCCCCAGAATTTTTTTTTTTAAATATATATTTCTTTATTGATTTTAGAGAGGAAGGAAGAGGTAGAGAGAGATAGAAACATCAATGATGAGAGGGAATCACCTCATATATGTAAGAATAACTACCATCAACAAATCAACAACTCACAAGTGCTGGTGAGGATGTGGAGAAAAGGGAACCCTAGTCCAGTCCGGGGACCACTGGTGGTCTGTGAGGTCTGAAAGATTGGAGACCACTGACCTAGAACACTGCTGGTGGGAATGCAGACTGGTACAGCCACTATGGAAAACAGTATAGAGTTTCCTCAAAAAATTAAATATGGAACTGCCATTTGACCCAGTGATCCCACTTTTAGGAATATATCCTAAGAAACCCAAAACACCAATCAGAAAGAATGTATGCACCCCTATGTTCATAGCAGCACCCTTTACAATAGCTAAGATCTGGAAACAGCACAAGTGCCCATCAGTAAATGAATGGATAAAAAGCCGTGGTACATTTACACCATGGAATACTATGCAGCAGTAAAAAAGAAGAATCTCTTACCCTTTTGGACAGCATGGAGGGACCTGAAGAGTATCAAGCTAAATGAAATAAGTCAGTCAGAGAAAGACAAGTATCACATGATCTCACTCATATGTGCAATCTAAGTAACAAAATAAACTGATGAACAGAGTGGATCCAGAGACATGGAAGCATGGAACAGAGTGTGGAATCTCAGAGGAAAGGCGGGGGAGGGTGGGTGGGTGGGAGGTAATTAACTAAAGACCTTGTATTTATATATGCATAACCCATGGACACAGACAATAGGGTGCTGAAGGCCTGGGGCAGGAGGGGGGGCAGGAGTGGGCTGGAGGGGGTGACTGGGGGGAAAAAGGGGGACACATGTAATACTTTCAACAATAAAGAATTATTAAAAATAAAAAAATGAACCAGCCATCCGGAAAGGTCTCCCTGACCTTTTGGAGACTTGAAGGGTAAGTAGGAGAGAACATTTCAAGCAATGAGAACAACATGTGCAAAGGTCTTGTGGCAGGAAAGAGGTTGGCGTATGGGGGGCACTGATGGGCAGCCAGTGAGGCTGAAGGGTAGAGATGTAACTCTATGGAGATTCAGAGAAGTATGTGGGTAAGAAGGCAGCCTGAATATAGATCTCAAGAGGAAAATACAAAAGATGAGGGTTACGCTTCAAAGTTCAGGAAAGGCTTCACATAGCATTTGACAACTGGCAGGACCTCACATTTTCAGCTGGGAGAGGCGCCGAGCACCATTTCTCCAGCACCTGCAGCATACCAGGCACCATGCTCAGTTATTGATCTACACTAATTTATTCCTCATCACAGCACTGAGAGATACCTCACAAGTGGGGAAACTGAGGCTTGAAGAAGTCAAGTTGCCGGAAGCTAATTCCAGCATGTCATGAATGCAAGAAGTTTCATCAAAAGGTTGATGGAATCTTGGGGCTTATGCAGCCCTATTATTACCTGCTGGAATGGCTGAAGGGCATTTCCCCACACCTAAAGATTTACATGTATTATTGCCTGTTGCTAGACAGCTGAGGGCATTTAAATCTACATGTTGTTGCCTCCTGCTGGCCAAACACCTGAACAGCCCAAGGCAGTTTCCCCAAAACTGACAATGCTTCTGTATACTAACCCTTAGCTTTGATATGTATATCTACTTTGCCTTAGGACAATTTGTGTTAATAAAGAGTGGGGGTCCTGAGGCAGACAGAACTTGTTTCCTATAGCTAAACTCCTCTGGCTCCCCCATGGACTACACATTTATATTATATTTCTAGTCTCTTTATCAGTTTATGCCGCAGCCACTTCTCCAGATTCTTGAACCCTTCCAGATGCTGAGAAACACCCACTGGCATTTTCAAGTGGCTTGCCCAGGGTCATTGAACTGGCAAATGGGAGAGCCAAGATTTCCTCTGGAGTCTGTCCCGGCCACATTGTGCATCCTTATCACAGGCCCTTGGGGCTGGCCACTGGGGACAGTGGGTGGTCCTGAGAAAGTAGCTGTGCTAGGGGGTGGAGGTTGTGTTGTGTTCGGCTATGGGTACGGTTAGCGGTAATGGGTTAGTGGTAATGGGGAGGCAGTGAGGGAGGCAGTGCTGAGGATGTGAACTTGGGGATGAGTTTAGGTGTGAAGGGAAGGGGGCTGTGGAAGGCAGGTCTTTATCCAATGTGAACAGTTAGTGAGGGTCTGCATGCGCTCCAGCACCAGCCCATCCCTCACTTTCCCTCTGCTCCTGCCCCTGAGGGCTCCTGAAAATAGTCCCAACAGCCCCTTAGCTTCTAGGGTGTGAAATCTGTTAGCATCCACACTTTCCTGGTGCTTGCTTTTCCAGTTTGAACTAGATTCATGCTGCTTAGTGAGAAGGGATTAGAAAAATGCAGAGAGCAATATAAATACTCTGAGTGGACTGTCCTTCAGCTCAAGGCCCAGGTCCTCCTCCCAGCTCCTAATCTCTAGTCTCTCTCCAGGCCCACCCTGCTTCCCACTAACGCACCACATCGGGGTGTCATGCACTTTACCTGCCTGGCCTTCTCTCCACAATGATTGGTTTCACTGCACTGTTGTTTTTGGGTTGGAACTGTGATGAATTGAATGTCAGTAGAAAATTTTCAAATCTGTTCCCCAGCTGTGCCCCAGTTAGAGTTCTCTGTAAACTGACAAGAGATCAAGGATGGGGTCAAGGATGGGTAACCAGGCATAACACCAAGTTTCCTACTTCCTGACATCTGCTCATCAAGGCCCTGATTAGACCCTTGCAGCTGTAATGAAGGACGTTTGTGGTTTCTGTGAATCAAAGCTTGCCTAGCACCAAAGTCGGGGCTGCTGCAGGAGGAGAGCTCCCTGCGTGGAGACGCCTGTGGAGGTCGCTGGCCAGCTCAATAAATCCTCGCTTGCTGCTTAAGACCTAATTGGAGTCAGTGGTCCTTTTCTTGCGAATGTTGGTCCATAACATTTGGAGGCCGCAGCGAGATACTCGGCAGGGGTGAGAGGGACCCCCTATCCAGGGCAGGAGGCTCTCCCCCATCCATTGCCGGGCAAGCGACGAGGACTTATTGAAAAATCCTGCAGGAGGTAAGGACAGGAGGTGCCTGGGGTGAGATCTCACAGTGGGCAGTCATGTGGAGGGCTGGACGCAGCACTACCTCCCGACTCAAGCTGGTGACCACGGCATCTGGCAAGTGTGACTTTCGGTTGCATGGGACTTGTCTGTCTGGTTTTTTTATTTTTTGTCTTGGTGTTTGTCAAAATGGGACAGGGGTCGTCTGCTTCTGTGTGCTCCCTGCTGCAATGTTTTCTTAAGAATTTTCAGGACTTCAAGAAGAGAGCCGGAGACTATGGATATGATGTTAATGCTTTTGATTTACAGCGATTCTGTGAACGGGAGTGGCCCACTTTCCAGGTGGGGTGGCCCGATGCAGGGTCTTTTGATATGACCACTGCCTACCGGGTCCATCATGTCATATATGACTGCCCAGGGCATCCTGATCAAATTCCTTATATTCAGGTTTGGGTTGACGTATTGTCCGAGAAACCCCAGTGGATGAGGGCATGCCTCCCGAGGGGAAAATTGGGACAGAGACAGACAATTCTTTTGGCCGGGCCCCAGAAGAGAAAGGGCTCCCCAGGTCCTTCAGGGAGAGCAGGAAGAACCAATTAGCCGGCAGCCCCCCTATATTCCCCCGGCCCTGGATCCGGGTGAGCCCCCGCCATGCCACCAGCTCCTGACCCGGAGCCCCTGCCTCCCCAGACGCCAACTGTCTTCCCTCCGGACCCACCGATAGGAGGGGCTTTGTCGTCCTCCAACCCCTTCAGTCCGTCCCATACTAGACAGGGAACGGAATATGGAGCTTCCGGGGGTGTTGGGCCAGCGGCCCCAGCACCTCTCCTGCCCTTGAGGTAGGCTGGGCCACCAGACCTGGGCCCGGACAGCCAGCCTTTCATGATTTATGTCCCTTTCTCAACTAGTGATTTGTATAGTTGGAAGAATCAAAATCCCTCTTTTTCTCAGAACCCTCAGGGTCTGATCTCTCTGCTGGAGTCAGTCTTTTTTACCCACCAATCCACGTGGGATGACTGCCAGCAATTACTGCAGACCCTCTTCACCTCAGAGGAGAGAGAGAGGGTGAAGGCGGAGGGAAGGAAATTGGTCCTCGGGCCAGACGGGCAGCCCTCTGGGGATGCAAGGCAGATCGAGGGGCTGTTCCCTAGCTCCAGACCGGATTGGGGAGTGAATGATCAGAGAGGGAGGGAGGCCTTGGACCAGTACCGCCAGGCTCTATTGCGGGGCATCCGGGCAGCGGCTCGGGAGCCCACTAACCTCTCGGTGGTGACTGAGACCACCCAAGGGCCGAACGAGAGCCCAGCCGCGTTCCTGGAGAGGTTGTGCGAGGCATATCGGATCTATACACCCATAGACCTCGATGCTCCAGAGAACAGGTGGGCCATTAACGTAGCGTTCGTGTCCTAGTCTGCCCCAGACATTAGAAAAAAGTTGTAGAAGTTAGAAGGCTGTGAGGGAAAGCAACGGGCCTGGGCTGAGAGATGTGGGAGGGGCGGGGGTGTTGGCAGTTATTTTACTGGCTGCAGACCACTCTGCAGGCGTAGGGGCCTCGTCTGTAGCTTACCAGCAGGTGCCTTATCAACTAACTTCAAGGTCACAAGTTTTCTGTGAGCACAGTTAATCTTTCTCTGCCCAGGATTATTCTTTTTAACCCTTCCAATGCTAAATTAGACCGATACCTGTTCTTAGTTTTATCACAGAAGGTCTAGGTCATAAATATTAATCTAAAAATGCTGATTGTTCACTTTTGGTAATCATTAAAAGATTAAGGTTTCTAAGAATACAGAATTCTAATACATTAAAACAACTAAACTCCCAGGAGCAAAGTGGAGGAGAAATGGAGCTGAAGTCTGCAGCCGCCCTGGTGATTAAGAGCTGGTTGCTAGGCAGACTCAGCCCCCAAGAGCCAGGACAAAGAAGGGGGGCTGGATGCCTGAGCTTCCTGCAGTGGCCCTAAAAGAAGCAGCAGCAGCAGCAAGAAAGTGGGGGCCAGCAGAAATTTACCTGACACTAGAGCTGCCCCGCTGCTGCTCAATGAGTAATGAGTGTTTTACAACAAGCAATACAAGACTTGGGCCTTTGGCTTGCAGGCTACAGCAGTTAAACCAGAAGCCAGTGACTGCTACTAGCCGTCCTGCAGCCCGAGGAATAGAGCAGCAAGCCCGGGATCTATGAAAGCTACAGATAGAGCTAGTAAAAGCTCCCTGTTGGCAAATGTACCAAAAGGGTTCAGTACCTGTTGCTGCTGGAAGAGAAGGGGCTGATATCCCCTTCCAGTGCACTCCCTTGGGAGAGGCCTAGTCGCTGCTCTGCTACAAAGGGGACTGCTGGGAAGACAAGGAAAGCTGGGCCCTGTAACTAGTAAACAGGGTTAATAAAAGGGCAAAGAAAAGAGCACTCTCCCTGGACCCGGGAGCCATCAGGACTTTGAAATTCTCCAAGAGAGGAGGAGTCTGACTCAGAGACTGGCCGAAACCCTGTTGGGTTAGGAGGACCGGAGGCTGCATATTGAACCTATAGACTGCAGTTTCTAGGCAGAGGTCCAAGCCCAGTTGTATAGGGGTTAAGCTGCCTGTGTACAGCAAAGCAACTTTCTCCTGTGCCAGAATACATTTTAAGGAAATTGGACAGACTGTGTTTATGGCTAGAAAGAAGAACTGGCTGCATACACAGCCCTGACAGTAGCCCGCAGAAAACTGTGTAATAGACTTAGATGATGCCTGCATCTTCATGGACATGGCTCCAGAGAGACAAGGACAATTTTACCTTGTGTGGGAAGGTCGAAAATAGACTCTAGTCACCTCCCTAAGATGTTTGTATAGCCCTACCATATGTCATGTTTAGTAGCAGAAGATTTAGCTGCCTGAAGCGGCCATAGTGCCAATACTATGCTTCGTTGTACTAATATGTTGTATTAACCTTTGATGCTCTTACAGGTTTGAGTGTAGCTGTAGCTGCCAGCAGTTGCTGTAGACCAGTGATGCTCTACAGTCCTTGGTAGTCTTTGGGAGTAACTGGCAAGTGTCCAGATTCCCACACTGAGGGCCATTGTTATGGCTATGTGTTAGCTGTCCTGAAAGGGGGCTATGTGGGGTGAACCCCAAAAAGTAAAAGGTGCCTAGCTGCCGAGAGGGAAGTTGCCCAGGTGGGCAAAGAAGAATAGCCATCAGGGTTTGGTCTCTATTGAGAGACAGTTGGCAGCCTGTATACTGTCTTTACAGGCCTGTGTGACCATGCCCATGTCAGAGGTGGCAGAGTGACAGCAGAGCTCAGAGCCTTGGAGTTTAATGCCACTCCCCAAAAGCAGCAGCCTCCGCCTCAGAGGGCACCCTCCACCCCGGCCTGGGCGGGAGCCAAGGCCCAGCTATCCCAGCCTGAGCTAATGGCTGGGGGGTTGTGGGGTGGGGGGATCCCCAATAGAAGGAAATAAAGAATGTGAGAAAGATCTCAAGCTTCTGGCTGCCCACTTATGTTTGACTGGAAAAATGCCACTTTAGGGAGAAGTTTCATTTTTCTCTTCCAATTAGAAAAGGCTCCTCTGGGGACAGCCTGGGGCCTGGAACTACAATGTCACTGTAAGAACATTTAAACCTCTGAAGAATGTTAGTGAGTTTATTTGAGCCAAACTGTCAATTGCCGGGAAGCAGAACCTCAATATATGAGGATAATGCTCTGGAGAATGGCAATTTTTTACCTTATTTTATACATTACAATCAAAAGAGAAGATGTAAGGGGGTTACATGAAATCCATTGGTGATAGGTTAGGGAGGTGGGAGAAAGCAAAGTGGGGAAACCTCTGGGATTGGATAAAAAGTAAATGATAGACACCTGCTTCTTTTACACAGGTGGGTGCAGAATGGTTAGCAGTCAGCAATTAATAATAATGAGGGTATTTGTGGTCTTCGCAGAGTGGTGCCTATGCTTTGAGGAGGTCCGGAGAAAGGAAAATTAATTTGACATTCCAACAATATGTTATCATAGATGCAAAAAGACAGTAGGCTCAGTTAAGGTAAAGATGGACCTTTGTCAGGGAAGATACCAGCCTAGGACGTGACTACCCACCATAACTGCTTTTAGGTAAAGTTTTAATTTCAGACCATCCTTCATGGTTACTTTAGGTCTCTGAGTTTGCAAGGCCACCACACAGCCCTCCCTGGGGCTGTCATGTTAGCATGTGGTCCCTTTTTGTGCACAACAGCAGGCTCACCCAGAAATCCATGCCTGCACCACCGCCAGTCCTCTGATTCCTCCTCACCTTCTGCTCTCTCATTCCGTTGTCTGGGCATCTCCCTGCTGCACAGCCCTTCTGCTTGTGGCCCTTCTCTGTAAGACCTTACCTCCTTGGGCATGCCAGCCATGTATCTTTCCTCACGGGTTATGGGATTTCATCAGTTAATTGACAGTCATGAGCTATTTCTTCTCTCCCCATCTCCCCGCCCCCCCCGCCACCCATCCCTTCCCCCCCCCCCCCCCGTGAGCTCTTTCAGTTATTCCCAGGTTCAGGCAATTCTGTTATGGACCAACATTCGCGAGAGTAAGACCACCGACTCCAGTTAGGTCTTAAGCAGCAAGCGAGGGTTTATTGAGCTGGCCAGCGACTGCCACAGGCGTCTCCACGCAGGGAGCTCTCCTCCTGCAGCAGCCCCGACCTTGGTGCTAGGCAAGCTTTGATTCACAGAAACCACAAACGTCCTTGGGTACAGTTGCAAGGGTCTAATCAGGGCCTTGACGCACAGATGTCAGGAAGTAGGAAACTTGGTGTTATGTCTGGTTACCCAACCTTGACCACATCCTTGATCTCTTGTCAGTTTACAGAGAACTCTAACTGGGGCACAGCTGGGGAACAGATTTGAAAATTTTCTACTGACGTTCAATTCATCACACTCTCTACTGGTCTTAGGAGATGAATTCAGACCCTGGACTCGTCGCTAGTATCTACTAGCTGAGAGTACTGGGTGTGCAGGACCATGAGTTTGACAGAGAGGAGGGGCCCTGCCACAGTGGATAGGAGGGTTGTGAGCCAGGGGGACCAGGAGAACAGATTCTCATACCAGTTCCCCTCTGCCTTACTGGCCTCTTCTCTGTCCGCCAGCCGTTTCCTTAACTGACTTAAACTTTCTCTAATTACCCCAGAGTGGTTAGTGTAAGCAAGAACTCAGCAGGAAAGGAGGAAGGAAGGAAGCCAGATTCTCTTCCACGAGTGCAAAACATATTAGGAAAAAAAACAAAAATGTGTAACGCCATTTCCCCCGCTCTGACATGTAGTCAGAGGAAGGGCCTGGTGGCTGGGGATGTGACCATCAGGGGCCTAGAGGCCTGAGACAGACTGTTCCCATCTGCTCCCCTGGAACGTGAGGCCCGTGTCCTGCTCCGTCCCACCTCAGGGACCAGTGGTCACCACCTGGAGAGTGTGGGGCTCAGGTCCTGAGGCCTAGTCCCAGCGCCAGCCATGGGTGGGGGAGGAGTAGAGTGGTGCGCAGGCAGTGGCTCTATCTCGTCTGTCGTGCCCATTTCAGCTCGGCTGCTGTTTTCCACGCGGAGATGCAGTGGCAGAGCAGTATCTCCTCCGGGAACAGAGACTCCATCTCGGGGAGAACGTCATCCCTGCTAGTCTCCATGTAACTGACTAGAGTGTCTCTCAGGCTGAAAGACCAAGGAACAGGGGACGGCATTTAGAACATATTCCAGACAACCTTGGATACGCCTCCGTGGGCACCCCTCCCAGCCACTGGCAGAACCAGCGCTCCCTCAACCAGAAAGGCCGGGGGACAGCCATAGGCCACCCTAGGCCAGTGGGTCCCCTGGGACCAGGAGCCCCGCTGGAGGTTCTGGTGTGCACCCGCTGCCTCCCATGTGCTGCACAAGCCCTGCAGGAAGGAGCGCCTGGTGGAGGCCCCTCTAACTGTGTGACCTGCTGGATAGAAAGGGAAGCCTGCCATTCTGTGTGAACAAGCATCTAGGTTCCCCAGGAATGGGCTCCTTTCCCTACACCCAAAACCCAGGGGAGCAAGGGCTTGTTAAAAAATCCAAAGACATGGCCCTGGCTGGTGTGGCTCAGTTTGTTGGAGCGTTGTCCCAAGCACCAAAAGGTCTCGGGTCTGATCCCCAGTCAGGGTACATACCCAGGTTGTGGGCTTGATCCCCAATCAGGATGTATAAGGGAGGCAACCAATTGATGTTTCTCTCTCACCTCTCTCTCTTTCTCTCTCTAAAAAAAAAATCAATAAACATTCTCAGGAGAGGGTTAAAAAATCCAAAGATAGAAATGTATACAGGTATATGCTACACAGCATAATAGGGGAAAATAGAGACTTTGCACTGTTAGAGAGGGGACTGGAGTTTGACTTCTATTTAGAAAACCAGAAAAGTTAAATCCCTACCTCATACACCACACATAGCAATAAACTGGTTACAACATAATCTATATATATAAAAACCTAATAAGCAAACAGACCTAAATGCGGAACAATCGAACAACCAAACAACAGGTCACTATGATGTGCGCTGACCACCAGGGGGTGTGCACAGAACATGGCGGGCATGAGCTGCAGTGGGATGGAGCAGGTGAGCGGGGTTGCCAGACCAAGGTGGGGTGCTGATCACTGTCACCGGGGAAAGCCTCTGGTGGTTACTGAAAATTCTTTGCTCCCATGCACCGTGGTCCTGCCCACTGCTCACACCTGATGCTGGCACTGGCCCCACTCACACTCGCACTCGCTGCAGGCGCCCGGCACCAGTTCCATCTCTTGGCGCCGTCAGTGGGTGTTAGCGGTGGTTGCCGCCCTCGATTGCCCCTCAGGGCTTCTCCACCTCCCCCTGCTCCCGAGGGGCAATTGGGGCAGCAGCCTCCGCTCGAACCCGCTGCTGGCACCTGTACCAATTGCTCTGCGCCATGAGCAGTTGCAAGCAGGATCAACACTGTCAGAATGTGGAAGTGGCAGTGGCAGGAGCAGGGCTGCTGGCAGACAGAGGACCAGGGGCCACGGTGGGAGGGGCCGGGTGGGGGAACCGGAGTATGGGCTGAGACCTGCCCCTATACCCACCATAGCCTCATGGCCCACAGTTACTTTCAAGGTGCACGAATTCATGCACTGGGCTCCTAGTGTACAACATAAAACTCTAGAAGCACAAGAAGAAAACTCTCTGGACTATCTTATAGCCTCGGGATCAGGGAGGCCCTTATCACTCTATGTCCCCATGGAAGCTCCATAGAAAAATTCTGTCAGCTTTGGCCTCATAAATTTCAACACCAAGGTCAGGGTTCGATTCCAGGTCAGGGCATAGGCTGGAGTTGTGGGCAAGATCCCCAGTAGGGGGTGTGCAGGAGGCAGCCAATCAATGATTCTCTCTCATCATTGATGTTTCTCTCTCTCCTTCCCTCTCCCTTCTCTGAGATCAATGAAAACATATTTTAATAAAGAGCATTTGTAACATAATGGATAAAAGGTTAATTCTAATATTTTAAGACTAAGAAAAAAAATAAACAGCCCCCCCCAAATAATCAAAGGGTATCAAGAGATAATTAAGAGGAAATATACAAATGGCTGATAAACAAAAAATATTTTCAGCCTTACTAGTGAATAGGGAACTGTGAGTGGACATGGGACAGCATTTTCTGGCCATTAGGTTGGTGAAAATGTAAAAGACGAATAATATTAGTGTATGTATTCTCACACTATGCATGGGTGTAGCTTTTTCTATGAGTTAAAATGTGGGGGTGGGAGTGGATTAGAAGGGGTTAATGGGGGAGAAAGGTGACATTTGTAATACTTTCAACTATAAAGATAAATCTAAAAAGTCAATCAGTGAATGCATAAATAAGTACAGCAACAACATAATGACAGTTAAAATGAACACCTCTTTGACAAGTAAGTCCAGTTGCTATACTGAGAATATGACTTTTGTAATTATTCAAAAAGATCCTATAGAGCAGGGGTGGGAACCTTTTTTCTGCCAAGGGCCATTTGGATATTTATAACAGCATTCACAGGCCATTCCAAATTCTCAACTTAAAAATTAGCCTGTTATATTTGGTCAAACATTTACTCACCCCTAATGCCTTTACAGGACCACACCAAATGATTTCGCAGGCGTTTTACGGCCCATGGGCCAGCTGTTCCCACCCCTGCACTAGAGACTGACACCCCCAAAGCCAGTCCTCAGGGACCCTGGCAATGGGAACTGCAGGTAAGACAGGAACTGGAGGTTCGCAGGAATGATGGTGCGAGGGTGCCTGGCCGGCAGGTGCACCAGCCCTACCTCCAGTCGGGGTTGAAGGTGGCCTCGGTTTGGGGGTTCTTCAGTTTCAAGAGGATCATTTCGTGGAGCTCCAGGAGGAAGGTGTCCAGGGAGCTCTGGTTCAGGAATGTGTGCAGGTGCTTGGTGCTTTCCGGGCTGAGTTCCACTCGGTACTTGGCACTGATCTCCCTGAAGGGCTCCTGCAGCGAAGGAGGCACAGGTGAGGGAGGCCCAGGAAGTAAGTGTCAAGTGGACATCAGGAGGCGGGACTTACTTTCTGCAGGCGCAGCAGCTGCTCAGACTTGTGGGCTGAGAGGAGCTGCCAGAGGGCGATGATGTGCTGGAGCTGACATCGGTGTAAGGCCTGCGAGAGGAAGTGGTTCCTGCAGGTGGTGCCTGTGTCTCCTCTCCCTCCACCTTGGGCTCCAGTGCTGAGTCCCTGCCTCTCTGAGTGAGAGGCTCCTACACAGCACGTCAGCCCCAGCCAGGACCAGTGGGCAGGTGCGTTGTCCTTGGTCACCACTGCCGCCCTGGCTGCTGCGCGTAGTCTTCCCTTCCCAGCACACCCTCGACCTCAGGGTCTGTTCTGTGTCTAGGCGGGCTGGCCGGGGAGGGACTGCTAGACTTGCCCGCTAGACTGACCTGCTCGCTGTGCCCTCAGGAAGTGAGGACAGGATGGGGGGGTGGGGGTAGAGCTGGTCTCCTTTGAGACCCACCTTTACCACCTGCTCGGTCTGGTCGCCCATGCGCAGCTTGTCCTGCAGGTACACGTTCAGGTCCATGTTCGGGTCCTCGCCAGCTGTGCTCAGAAACCCCAGCGTGACTTCCACGAGGGACAGAGCTTCGCAGGTGTCGCTGTGGGACTGCAGCTGCCTGCCCAGGGCGCTGGTGGCCGAGTGGGGGAGGGGGCTCTGGAAATGGGAAGCAGCACAGGGGTCCGTGGGCAGGGGTGCATGGAGGCCTGGTAAGGCTGCTGACCTCCACCGCCCAGGTCACAGGCTGGGAGGAGCGCTGTGCTTCCTAAGTGTCGGCTATTTCCTAGTCACAGATGGGGACTCACCGGACCTTCAGAGCCACTTGTGAGGATGTGCACACAGACACATGCACACACACTCCACACATACATTTAACACGCACACACATGCACACACTCAACATGCACCCGCCACAAACAGAGTTCTCTGGCCTTCCGCATCGGCACACATGGCCATGACACCGGGACCACGAGACTGCCATCTGCCATGCTCCAGGAGAAAGCGTGTGTGCCCGCCACCCGGCCCCGCCTGTCCTCCGGAAGGAGCGGTGGGTGGGCTTAGGGAAGGAAACGCCTGGTGTGGGAGTGGCCTGTGTGAAGGGAGCCCCCAGTGAGAGAGGCACAGTGCTCACCTGGGGCATCCTGCTCCGGATGGCGGCGAACAGGTGCTCATAGTTCCAGTCTTGCCTGTACACCAGCGTGGGGAGGCCCCTAAGTCTCAGCCTGGGTTTGCCCTGGAGGAAGCGGCCGATGACCTGGCGCTGGATCCGCTCCAGGTCCAGCTCCTGCAGGCTCTCGCCGCCCTGCACCACTTGGTACTGGCAGTTGGAGAGGATCAGCGGGGTCAGGTCCCGCTCCACCTCGTAGCTGATGACGTGCAGGTCGGCCACCTCGGAGGCGTCCACGGAGTAGCTGCGGATGGAAGACGGCGCTCGGGGCGGTCCAGCGTGCTGCTCCCGGCCGGAGCAGAGGACACCGCGCAGAGGCCTGTAACACTTGAGGGCGGGGCTGGACCTGCTTTTGCCAGAGAGCTGACTTGGCCTGCGGACCCTGCCCCCAGGGCTCAGAAACGCCTCCCTGGGCTGAGAGGGCAGGACCCCCGGGCATGCCCTCACCTGTGCTCCTCCTTGGAGAACTTCTCCACCGCATAGACCATCTCGTTGTGCAGGCCGATCAGGTAGCTGACCAGTGCTGTGGCGCAGAGGCCCAGGCCCTGGCGACGGGGCAGAATGACCTCAAACTCTGTGTCCAGGTCCCGGTCGGCACAGCAGTAGTCTGCAGGCAGCTTGATCTCCCCTTTAAAGGACAGGCTGTTTTCCAGCAGCTGCTCTGAGCCGCTTCCTGCAGGGCATCAGGCCCGGAGGCCCCGCAGGAGCAGCAGCAGGGACCCCAAGCCTGAGCAGCGCCCAGGGACTGAGGTCCCCCTCCCGTTCTCCAGGTGCCACTGTCCCCAGAGCTCCCAAGTCCCTTTTGTTGGCACATGTACAGACCCAAGAGGACTGAGGGTGGATTTTCTTTTTTCTTTTTTATTGATTTCAGAGAGGAAGGGAGAGAAGAGAGTAAATATCAATGAGATTTACACATCAATCATTGATCAGCAGCCTCCTGCACGCCCCACACTGGGGACAGAGCCCACAACCAGGGCCCGTGCCCTGACCCGGAATTGAACTGTGACCTCCTGGTTCATAGGTTGACGCTCAACCACTGAGCCAAGCCAGCCAGGCCAGAGGGTGGATTTTCCAGCTGTGTGGTTTCACCATCCCAGACCCCTCCACCCAGACGCAGGTGGTGCTGTGTGGAGAGGGGACTGCAGGCAGGGCCATGAGGACGGGTCCTCCTGTGGCCTTTTGCGTTGAAGGGGAGCGTGCACTCACCGCGAGTCTCCAGAGACCTCCTCAGCTTGTTCCACGTGGACAGAAACATCGTGATGCGGCTGTGGAGCAGCTGCTTCAGGCCCCCTGCCAAACACCCCCACTGTGCAGGTCAGACCCGCCAGGACATTGCGCTGGCCCTACACCCGCTCACCAAATGCTGCTGCCTTGGGAGCATGGCGGCCCAGTGTGGGGAGCTGGAGTGAGGCTGCAGCAAAGCCTTCGCCGTGTCCCGGGGTTCATGGCAGCCCATTCTCCTGCGAAAAGTGCCCGCGGGCCCAGAACTGCCCCCACCCCCAGTTGGAATGACCCTTGAGCCACCAGACACAGGTGTCCTGACCTCCTGTGACGGGAGAGTCCTACCTGAGCTGTGACTGTCAATGAAACCTCTGATGGACTGGTACTCAGCTTCTGGAACATTCTGGAATCGTTCCACCAGATCCCTCTGCAGGGCCAGAATCTCAGGCAAGAACTTCACCAGTCTCAGCTCTGCTTCCTGGGGAGGGAAGACCGACCCATCACATCCCTCTTCTGCCCAGAAAGTGCCACTGGGAACAGAGGCCGTGGGGCTGGCTCATGGCGTGTGTTTGTATTTTCATCCAGTCAACGTGGCTTTTTTAAAAAAAATTTTCACTCGAGAATATTTGCCATTGATTTATAGAGAGAGAGGAAAGAAGGGAGGGAGAGAGAGAGAAACATGGATGTGTTAGCTACACACCCTAACCCAGGGGGGAGATGGAGCTGCAACTGAGGTGTGTGCTCTTGACCAGTATTTGAACCCATGACACTCTAACCACTGAGAAAACCTGGCCAGGGCCAGAGTGGCATTTTGTGTGAGCCTTGGAAATGGGGAAAAGGCTGTTCCATGCCTTCAGCAAGCAGCTCCTGGCGGTTCGCCATGTGTCAGCACGTTCTACACTCTGGAGGCAGTGGAGTAGACAAAGCCCCTGTCTCACAGGCCCACATATCAGCCTCTATTCCAGTGATGGCGAACCTATGACATGTGTGTCAGAGGTGACACGCAAACTCATTTTTTTGGTTGATTTTTCTTTGTTAAATGGCATTTAAATATAAAAAATAAATATCAAAATAAATCTTTTTTATACTATGGTTGCAAATATCAAAAAATTTCTATATGTGACACGGCACCAGAGTTAAGTTAGGGTTTTTCAAAATGCTGACACGCTGAGCTCAAAAGGTTCGCCATCACTGGTCTAGGGCCCAGGGGATGGGCTGGGTGTGGAGAGGAGCAGCCCAGAGCCCAGGACCTGGAGCCCAGGCGGGGTGCCTGCCTCACCCCGGGGTGCCATGCTGAGGACCTGGCCTGAGCACCTTCCCAGGGACAGAGCAGGGCCTTAACATGAAGCCCCTCTGCTGTGAGCTCGCTCTCTGGGACTCTTGCTAAGCTGCAAACACTGCTCCGTGGAGGGAAACAACTGGGATGTCTACTGTAGAAAATGCAAGTCCCGGGCACTGAACTAAGAGCAGTGTGTGTTTCTGGTTCTAAGGATACGACCATCCCTAAATGCCCCTTGTGCTGTAAACCCAAACAGTTCAGGAACGGTGAGATTTTGTTTGACTTTAGACTGGAATTTTTCATTCAACAGACATGCATGGATGACCAACTGCCCCAGGCGCTGGGGGGATGGAGGTGGCCGGACATGGCCAGGCGAGACTCATAGCCTGTTCTTTCTTGCTCCCCAGGTCTTTGCAGATTCCCACTAATTCCACCTCGTGCATGATTCCTCTGTGAGTTAAGTTCACACCACCCTCCCCTTTGTCCTCTGCTGCAGATAGCTGGGTCAGGATCCAACCCTGAAGCAGGGTTCCCGGTGCCCACCCTTAGGGAAGATCAGGCTGTCTTCTAACCATGCCTCAGGCTCGAAGGGGAATAGGCAGATGGTCCCTGCCAGGTGCCCACCTTCTGCAGGAACCTCCAGAGGACTGGCACAGTCTCCTGGCCGTTTTTCTGCTCCACGACGTGCCGGAGGTGCTCCACAGTGATCCTGGTGCGGCAGCTCCACATCTTTGAGCAGTGGACTGCGCTGCCCCGGGGCAGGCGGTGCAGGAAGGTGGCCGGGTCCTCGAACACGATCCTGGCCACCAGGTTGGATTGGACATGCTTGTCGCGGCTGACGAGATTGTTCACCTCTAGGAGGGTTTTATCCAGATGCTACATGGGGCAAATGATACCAGGCGCTGGGTATGAGGCACACTGTGGACAGATGGGGTCACCTAGGACGGGGCCGTGGGCGAATGAGCAGGAGCCTGACCTGCTCATTTTATTTTTTTGTTTGTTAATCCTCACCCGACAATATTTTTTCCATTGAAAGTGGAAGGTGGGGGAGAGACAGAGAGATACATGGATGTGAGAGAGACACATGGGTTGGTGGCCTCACACATGTGCCCTGACCAGCACTGGTGATCAAGACTACAACTGAGGCACATGCCCTTGATGGGAACTGAAGCTGGGACCCTTCAGTCCAAGGGCTGACACTCTAACCACTGAGCCAAACCGTCTAGGCCGACCTGCTCATTTGACACATAATCAAATATCCATGTTGGTTAACTTTCATCCCAATTCTGTATGGTTTTGTCTGCCCAGATGGCATGAGACTCGGGCCTACACCTTCCTCCCACCCTGTTACTCGCTGAGGCTTATTTCCTGATGGGCTTTGTTACTCTGAGGAGCATCCTTGTCTGACTAGGAGTAGTTGACCTATGGTCCTTAGTACACACTGGGGGCGGGTCTATGTGTGGTCGTTTACGTCTCTGCCTCTTGCTTTCACAATCTGCTGTGAAATGAAACGGAGAGAAAACTATGCCCCGCACCTTCTGGGCTCCAGCTGTTCCTCCCCCGATGCACCACGGGCGAGGGAGGGAGAGGTCGGATGGCAGGCAGGGGTGACCTGGGCTGGCACAGCTGGATCTGAGATTGGCCGAGGGCTCTGGCCACCTTTGCTAAGGCACATGGGCTGAACCCAGCGACTTCCCAGGAAGCCCTCCCCCCAGACCTGTTGCCCCTCTTCACGCACCTCCAGTTCGGGCAGCATGATGGCCTCCAAGAGTTTTTCCCAGGAATTTCTCTCTTCTTTGGTTGACAAGTTTTCATTAAAATTGAAAAACCCTACAAAGAAAAATGTGTGGGTTCCCCAAGGAACAAAACCCGCAGCCGTCTACATATAGTGAACCTGAATGAGTGTTAAACTGAAATAATGTTCCTTTTTCAGGGGGGTGTGGGTATCTTCTAAATTAACCAGAGTATTAAAAAAATGGCTCCTGTCCTAACCATTTGGCTCAGTGGACAGAGCATCAGCCTTCGGACTCAAGGGTCCCGGGTTCAATTCCTGTCAAGGGCATGTACCTGGGTTGCGGGCACATCCCCAGTAGGGAGTGTGCAGGAGGCAACTGATCAATGTTTCTCTCTCATCGATGTTTCTAACTCTCTATCCCTCTCCCTTCCTCTCTGTAAAAAAAAAAAAAATCTTATCTAATAATAGACAAACATGGTAATTGACCATACCTTCGCTATGCCTCCCATTGGCTAATCAGTGAGATATGCAAATTAACCGCCAACAAAGATGGTGGCTAATTTTCATACTGCAGGCAGGGCAGGACAGCCATCCAGGCCCCCGTGGGCGACCCCAGAAGCTGTCTGCCTGCCGTCCATGATCGGATTCAATTCCAGGCCGCTGGCCAGCCCCAGAAGCCCCAGAAGCTGCCTGATATGGTAATAACTCCATCAGTAAGCACTCTGAAAGCCAGTGGCATAAATGCACCAATTAAAAGACAGATTATGAGGGTGAATCAAAAACAAAACCCACTTTAAATATAAAGACACATAAAGATTAAAAGTAAATGAACTAAGCTGCAGCCTGTTTTGCTCAGTGGATAGAGCATTAGCCCGTGGACTGAAGGGTCCCAGGTTTGATTCCACTCAAGGGCATGTACCTCAGTTGCTGGCTTGATCCCCAGTCCCTATCAGAGCATGTGCAGGAGGCAACCAATCAATGTGTCTCTCCCTTTCCCTTCACTCTCTCTAAAATTCAATGGAAAAATATCCTTGGGTGAAGATTAACAAAAACAAAGTAAATGGATTAAGTAACATTAAAGAGATTATAAGAAAAACATATTCCAAATTTTGTTAGTTGTATAATGGTTATGTTTAAATTATTAACACCTAAGAAATTGGGTGAAGGGTACATATAATATGCTGTAGTATTTTATAGTTTTTTTTACATGTATGAGATTATTTCAAATTAAAATATTAAAAAATTAAAAATTAATAAAACATTAATTGAAATGTGTATGCATTACATGAAAAATCTCTTAATTGCTTCTAGCATAATTTATTAAATTGTGCTAAAATTTACAAGGGTTCAATTCAAAAATATCTTAATTCTAAATGATATAATAGAAAATATATAATAGTGCAGTTATAAGCACTTATCTGAAAATAAAAATTTGAAGAAGTGAATTTAAAGAAGGGATTAGCCAAAGAAAATATATGCACAACCCATGGACACAGACAACAGTATGGTGATGGCCAGAGAGAAGTGGGGGGCAAGAGCTGGGCGGAGGGGGCAGAAGGGGGGAAATAGGGACATCCTATCTACTTATATAAAAACGGTGGGTGGTGTTCGTCACATACAAAGGAACAATGACCAGAGGAAGGAAGTCAGTCCTGCAGGGTTGTCTTGGCAACAGCTGTGCCCTCCCCCAAGCTGTTTCCCGGAGCTGTTTCCTGTAAGGGCAGGGTTTGAGGCAGGAACCTGCCCTAGGAGTGTGGAGGCAGATCTTTCTAAAGTGAGCTGCGCCAGCACGGGATGAACCCGAGTGGGGCAGCTGAAAGGCTTAGAAAAGACAGACAAAAGAATGAAAGCCGGGTCTCGGTGGGACACTGCTTCTCTGAGAGACAGTGACCAGGCCCACAGCCGTGCCTTTAGTTTATAGCAGATGCTACGAGGCAAAGTAAGGGCCTGACCAAGATGTTTACAAACATTCTCCTGGGTTTCAATCCTACTCAACTACATGCACCTGAACTCTATCAAGCCCACATCACTCAGGCACGTGGGGCCACGTGTTCGGATCATAGGTTCAAGCTTACAACTACAGCTCTTGGCTATAATTGTGCTGGGAGGGCCCTGCCCCCCAAGCTGGGACTTGCACGTGGCAATGAGAGGACTGTGTCCTCTCATCAGTCCAAGGCTTGAACCTGTCCAAAACACTGTATTGGCTCCCCACAATAAAGTTTTAATTCTGTTTCTTTGTTACTAATTTAGCCCCACCCCATAACAATGAAACAAAGGAAAATTTCCCCGTCCAATTTCTGAATAGTATTACTCCTTCGGGAATGCCGTGTCATAAGTTAAAATTGAAAGTGGGTGCAATCATCATGCTATTGAGAAATCTTAATAGTAAATGGGGTCTTTGTAATGGTACCAGATTTATTATCAAAAGATTACAACCTAACATTATCGAAGCTGAAGTATTAACAGGATCTGCAGAGGGAGAGGCTGTTCTGATTCCAAGAATTAATTTGTCCCCATCTGACACTGGCCTTCCATTTAAATTGATTCGACGACGGTTTCCCGTGATGCCAGCATTTGTGATGACTATTAATAAATCACAAGGACAAACTCTAGACAGAGTAGGAATATTCCTATCTGAACCCATTTTCTCACGTGGTCAGTTATATGTTGCTTTCTCTCAAGTTTGAAGAGCATGTGATGTTACAGTTAAAGTTCTAAGTACTTCATCAAAAGGGAAGTTAGTCAAGCACTCTGAAAGGGTTTTCACTCTTAATGTGGTGTACAGGGAGATATTAGAATAAGTTTAATCACTTTATCAGTCCTTGTTTCCATCACTGTTGTTTTCATATCCTGTTTTTGTTGTTTTCATATCATATTTTTGTTGTTTTTATATCATGCCTCTGTTGTTGTTATATCCTTTTTTTTACTGTTTATTTATTAATAAATTTATATATGATTTTCATATACATTTTACTAATTTCCTTTCATCTCTCACACTTCTATTATAAAGGGCAAATAGCAATATTAAAATATCTCTTCTAATTAATTCCCTTTAAAAAATATATTTTATTGATTTTTTACAGAGAGGAAGGGAGAGGGATAGAGAGTTAGAAACATCGATGAGAGAGAAACATCGATCAGCTGCCTCCTGCACAACCCCTACTGGGTATGTGCCCACAACCAAGTTACATGCTCTTGACCGGAATCGAACCTGGGACCCTTCAGTCCACAGGCTGATGCTCTATTCACTGAGCCCAACCGGTTAGGGCAATTAATTCCCTTTTAATGTGCACAAATTCCATGCACCGGGCTACTAGTATCTAATCTAATAATAGACAAACATGATAATTGACCCTACCTCTGCTATGCTTCCCATTGGCTAATCAGCAGGATATGCAAATTAACCCAACTAAGATGGCGGCCGGCAGCCACTCAGCTAAAGCGAGCAGGAGGCTTGCTTGCTCCAGTGATGGAGGAAGCCAAGGTTCCCCATGTGCCGCGGCCCTGCTCTGAGCTCCGGAAGCAACAATGTTTCAATTATAGAAGCTAAACAAACCCCAGATACCTGCTTTCAGCAGGCCGTGGCCTCAGAGCTGGAGTGGCAATTATAGACGGTAAATAAATCCCAGAATAAAAAAAAAAGAAAAAAAGGAGAGGCTGGGAGCTTCAGTCGCCGGCTTGGCCAGCCTGAAAACAGCCCTCAGCCCCTCATCCAGACTGGCCAGGCACCCCAGTGGGGACCCCACACGGAAGGGTGTGTGACCAGCTGCAAACAGCCATCAGCCCCTCACCCAGGCTGGCCAGGCACCCAAGCGGGACCTCCACCCTGATCCGGGACACTCTTTAGGGCAAACCAGCTGGCCCCCACCTGTGCACCAGGACTCTATCCTATATAGTAAAAGGGTAATATGCAAACTGACCCTAACAGCAGAAAGACTGGGGATGACTGGTCACTATGACACACACTGACCACCAGGGGGCAGACGCTCAATGCAGGAGCTGCCCTCTGGTGGTCAGTGCGCTCCCACATGGGGGAGCTCTGCTCAGCCACAAGTCAGGCTGATGGCTGCCAGTACAGCGGTGGTGGTGGGAGCCTCTCCTGCCTCAGCAGCACTAAGGATGTCTGACTGCAGCTTAGGCCTGCTCCCCGCTGGCAAGTGGACATCCCCTGAGGGCTGCTGGGCTTCCAGAGGGATGTCTGATTGTCAGCTTAGGCCCAATCCCCCGAGGAGCAGGCCTAAGCCAGCGGGTGGTCATCCCCTGAGGGGTCCCAGAATGCGAGAGGGCACAGGCTGGCTGAAATTTTTGTGCACTGGCCCTCTGCTGAATGGCAGAATGGCTGGTTGCTATGATGCACACTGGCCACCAGGGGGCAGATGCTCAATGCAGGAGCTGCCCCCTGGTGGTCAGTGCACTTCCATATGGGGAGTGCCACTCAGCCAGATGCTGGCTCATGGCTGGCCAGCACAGTGGTGGTGGCAGGAGCCTCTCCCACCTCTGTGGCAGCACTAAGAATGTCCAACTAATGGTTTAGGCCAGATCCCTTGGGGACCTAAGCCTTTAGTCGGACATCCCCAGAGGGCTCCCTGGCTGCCAGAAGGATATCTGACTGCAAGCTTAGTCCTGATCCCCTGGGGAGTGGGTCTAAGTCAACAGGTGGACATCCCCCAAGGGGTCCTGGACTGTGAATGGGCGCAGGCCAGGCTGAGGGACACCCCCCTCCCGAGTGCACAAATTTTTGTGCACCAGGCCTCTAGTCAATAAAATATATTTTAAAAAATGGCTCCTGCTGTTACCCCCCCCCCCCCCATGTTCTCTGTGAAGATGCATCAATTTCTGACATTGGAGACTGCAAAGCCTCCCCACATACCCCCTCTCTGCTAATGACCAGACTCTCGCAGGTCTTCACCCAGCAAAGAGCTTGGAAAGGACAGATGAGTCTGTCCCTCCGCTGGCAGGCACACTGCTCCCACCGTGCCCATTGCCACCCTTCTGTCTCCCCCAGGCCCTGCATTCTGTGCCCCAGGGCCTCCGCAGGCACCCCTCGCCCCAGTCCCTTACTCTTGGGTAAAAGGGGCTGCTGCTTGAACAGGATGCACAGGACGAGGTGCGCCACCTGGGCCGTATCATCAGCGCTCTTGCCCAGCATCTGCATCAGCTGCTGCAGGTCCCTCTGGATGTGCTGCTGGAGGAACGCACTTGGATCCCTCACTGCGGGCTTGATGATGTCAATCAGAGCCTGAGATGGGTGGGGAGAGTGCATCAGACAGGCGGTGTGTGGGGCCAGGAGGAAAACACCAGCTCTGAGTCAGGAGGTGGTTCTCAAGGAGGTGGTTCTCAAAGAGGAGGCAGGAAGGTGGAGTAGCAGACAAGGGGGCTCCATGATCATGGGAGGGAAACAGGGCTCCTCAGAGCCAGGTCTCACTGCTCTCGTGGTTCAGTAACTCAGAGGACAGGCCACTCTTCCGGCCCAAAAGCCCAGACACGGAAAGACTGTGAGTGCGTCAACCTCTCCACACTCAGGTGTGGATGGCGCCAGTCACTGAAAATGGACTTCAGCCCTAGCCAATGTAGCTCAGTGGATAGAGCGTTGGCCTGCGGACTGGAGGGTCCCAGTTCGATTCCGGTCAAAGGCACATGGCTAAGTTGCAGGCTCAATCCCCAGTAGCGGGTGTGCAGGAGACAGCCGATCAATGATTCTCTCATCATTGATGTTTCTATCTCTCTCTCCATCTCCCTACCTCTTTGAAATCAATAAAAATATCCTATATAATAAAAGCCTAATATGCTAAGTGTCTGGTTGTTCGGTCGGCCATTCAACCAATCAAAGTGTAATATGCTAATGATATGGTAAGACTGCTCAACCGCTCACTATGATGTGCACTGACCACCAGGGGGCAGATGCTTCTTCTGGTAAGTTAGCTTGCTGCTGGGGTCCGGCCAATTGGGACTGAGCGAGACGGGCTGGATATGCCCTGGAGCCCTCCCGCGGTCCCTCCCTGGCTGGCCAACCTCCCGCATCCCTCCCTGGCCCTAATTGTGCACCGGTGGGGTCCCTCAGCCTGGCCTGATCCCTCTCGAAAACTGGCACCCCTTGGGGGATGTTGGAGAGCCAGTTTTGGCCCGATCCAGCAGGCCAGGCTGAGGGACTCCACTGGTGCACGAATTCGTGCACTGGGCCTCTAGTACTGAAAATAAAATGGACTTGATAAAGGCTGGTGAGCACTTCTCCATCCCACCAGATGCTGCCTTGGGCAGAGTCAGGGTGTGTAAACTTTGTGTTACCTGATGGATTCGGTAGAAAGACAAATCCGAAACACACAGGAGGGGCTAGGCCCTGTGAAACAGTAGGGCACACAGGGCTGCAGGACAGAACACAGAGCTGGACATCCCTGCAGGTACCTTGGGGCTGTGGGCTGCACCCAAAAGCATAGCCAGGTGAGTGAGGAGCCGGGCGAGAAGAAAGACCACCGGGGACAGCTCTCGGTCAGAAAGCACCACCTCATCACTGGGGGGTGGGCTTCCCAGCACGTGGCCAGTCTGTGTTCTGTCTTCCTTGTTTCTGGAAAGAGTAGGAGAGGCCCAGTGAGGGCAAAGGTCATCTCTTCTCAGCTCAGGGACACACCTAGGTCCTGGGGGCCTGAAGACCGGATTCATGTTTGGGGAAAAGAATAATGTTAAAAGCACCTCTTCTGCTAAGCCCAGACCACTTTCCCAAGAGCCTTTCTCTTCCTAGAACCACCCTCCTGGCTGTCCTGCAGCCACAACATTCTCAGGGAAAAGGGGCTGAAAGAAGCAGCATTCAGTGCTGTCCAGGGGCCACCCCTCAACATGAACGGCTGGACCTGCTTCTTCCGCTGCAATCACATGGGACAGAAGGCGGGCTCAGGACAGCCAGAGTCTGGGGCAGCCGACATTGATATGGAGACATGGGCAGAGCGGTCTCCTTTTCCCAAATCAAAGACTGGCACCAAGGCCAGGTGAAGGAGTTCTGGCCAAGCCCAGATGGCAGGTACTGTGTGATAGACAAGTCCAGTTGCAGAAATAGGGTGTCCCTAGAAAATGTACACATGCTTTAACAGCGGATATCTCAATTGATGTTTCTTTCTTTTCAGATTTAACCCATTGGAATTACTAATCACTCAAAGTGAGCCCGACCATCATGGCTCAGTGGTTGAGTGTTGACCTATGAACCAGGAGGTCAGGGTTCCATTCCCCATCAGGGCACAGGCCCTGATTGTGAGCTCAATCCCCAGTGCAGAAGGCAGCCAATCAACGATTCTCTCTCAACGTTGATGTTTCTATTTCTCTCTCCCTCTCCCTTCCTCTGTAAAATCAATAAAAGTATATTAAAAAAATAATTATTCAAGGTGTGTATACATTTTTGGGGACACATATTTGTACCTATTACTTTGAATACCTGTTGGCAGTTCTAGAACATTCTGATGGTTTATTGAGACAACAGGTTGGAATATTTTGAACTGTGGCTACACCAGAATAGCCAGGGAGGACAATGACCATGGAGAGGCCCGCCTCCTGTCTCAAGGCAGCATTTACTCCTGTCTGGACAGGTGAGCAGGGTAGGTTGGGAGACCAGGCTTTCTTGGGATGGGAGGGGTTTGAGGGAGCCAAGTGACTTTACCAGTGAGATGGTGTCTGTCCCGTGGGTTTTGCAGACTGAAATGTCCTCAGAATTAGATCACCTGCCTACGTCACACATATCTCAGTGGGTGCTTGCCCTGGGCAGGCCCACGTGGGAGACACCTGTATGAACAGGCGCTCATATAACAGTACTAATATGTGTTCTGCTCTGCCCTTCCGAGCCCAGGTGGCCAATGGCACATCTGGTACATCGCCGTGTATGACCATGGGACCGTGGCCCGATCCCTGCCGGTCAGTGGCCCACGTGCACTGCAGTAGTGATCCCTGTTTCGTGTCAGTTTATCAGGTGGGAGAGAAACAGCCCACGGTGGGGGGAAGAGGGTCTGAGAGTGAGAAGGAAACAGCCTTACGTACTTTACGACCGTGAATCCTTCGTTGGGTTTGTGGTTCCGCCCTCCGACAGGAGCACGGCAGTCGATACAGAAACTCTGCTCCATGGGCTGGCCGCACTGGGGAGAGGCAGGTGTCAGCTCAGGGCATGGGCACCATGGTGGGGGGGGGGAGGGGAGAGGGCTGGCAGGCCTACTCAGCACTGGGGCTTAGAGCCATGCGTCTCTCTCTCCTCCCCCTCGCCCCCTCTCTGCCCACCTCTCCTCTCTGGGCTAGTAACCAGCTTCTGAGCCGGTCACCACTTTGCCGTCACGTGTCCCTGAGCTCATGCTGCGGGGCCACAGAGGGTGGCTGGCGGTGGTTCCTAACCTGCAGCCATGCTGTCTCTCAGGGACCTGTAGCATCTCTGGGTGATGCACCGGGGAATCGGGGTGCTCCTGGAAGCTGGGGAGCAGGGCTAGGGATGCTGCCCAGGATGCCCCGATAAAGACAGTCACAAGGCACTGAGACTGGAGTCTGACTGGACACCCTCAGCTCCATGCAGAAGTTCAGTTGGAGCCTGGAGCAGCCCTCAGAGGCACCTGTGTTCCCTGGGAGGTCAAGACTCTCCTCCTCCTACTCCTCCATTTCCCCTCAGACACGAAGAACACACGTCTCTTGAGCCCCCGAAACCCTGCTCCCAACACCCAAACTCACCTCCCCGACACTGCACGGGTGACCTCTAGGACACACTGTGGAAAGAAGAGCAGGGCACACGTTGACTGGCAAGGTTTCCCCCACTGACCTGCGCAGGGCACAGGGAGGGCTAACCCTGTCCTGGGCCTGTCCTCCCTCCCTCCCTCCCCGTCAGGAGAGTGGGCATTTGGACCACGTGGGAAGCCAGTTGTGCACTGAACTCTCCGGAGCAGGAGAGGCCACCTCCACGCAGAGCCAGGGCTGCTGGGGAGGCAGGTGGGCGACACTTTATACACGTCCGCTCTCTGATCCGGTTCTCTGTCCTGAGCATGCTTCCTTCCAGCCTGAAGGACTATTCACTCAGCCCGCAGACTTCACAAAGCCATGGGCTATATTGCTCTGTTTCCCAGTTTCATTTTCCTAAGATAACCGCCTTAGGGCCCCACGCATGGCTGCGTTGGGGCTGAGCCTCGGGCATGGCTCCCAGTCCCCTGCTCTCCAGGAAGCAGGATGAAGGGAACAGGAGCTCATCAGGCCTTGCCTGACCAGGAAAGGTGCAAGCTCATCTATACTCTGCACACCATGCCTGTCCCGCCATGTGGCACCAACCATGTGGGTCCCTGCTCTGAGCCAAGGGCTCACATGGCACCAGGAAGCTCGTCAAAGCTCAGAGGACTTGCCCTGACCGGTGTGGCTCAGCGGATAGAGTGTCGGCCTGCGGACTGAAAGGTCCCGGGTTCGATTCCGGCCAAGGGCATGGTCCTGGGTTGCAGGTACATACCCAGTAGGGGGCGTGCAGGAGGCAGATGATAGATGTTTCTCTCTCATCGATGTTTCTAACTCTCTATCCCTCTCCCTTCCTCTCTGTAAAAAATCAATAAAGTATATTTAAAAAAAAAAAAAGCTCAGAGGACTGGGACCATGGGACAGGACACATACTGTACCACTGGACGTGTTCCAGACCCTCCCAGCTCCTGGCCTGCGCCAGCATGTCCTGGGGCATCGTCGGGAGAAATGCCCTCTGAAACACAGAGAAATCAGAGCCACCGTTAGACACAGCAGATGGCAGGAGGCCTGGCTTCCCCTCTCCCAGGCCTCGGGAGCTGTCTGTGCAGAAAGATAACAGCTCTCTGTGAAGCAACAGGGGGAGGCCTGGTTCTCCCACACTGGGCATCGGGATCGGGTGAGATGCGGGCAGACGGGGGCTCAAGGACACAAACGGGTCCAACAGTCTCCTGCACAGACAGGGCCTCTGCATGACAAGCCCACCCTGGGGTCCCCGCGTGGCTGGTGTCTTACCGCCATGGAGTCTGGGGAGAAGGCCAAGTTCCTGAGGGGCTCCAAGACCCTGTGCTGCCCGCAGAGGAGGGTGGCGGCGGTGTGAACGGCCAGCTCGGTCACCATGCCCGCCAGGCCGCCGTCTCCGGGCCCCGCGGTCCTCAGCAGCGGCAGAGCGTTGGTCACAAGGCCTGTCGCAAAATCTCTCGTGTCTGGGGACAGGGTCTGGCTTTCTTCGATGAACTTGCCAAGGGCCTTGAGTTCCTAAGGGAGAAGGTGGTTCAATGTTAAAACATGAGGAAGAATATGCCGTGAATCAAAAGGTTTGCTCTTAAGTCACGCGCCTCCCCCTCCCCCTCCCCCCCATTTGATACCAGATGGCTATCGGATATCATGGTAAACAGGGCTAAGACGCTGCCATTGAAGGGGACTGTCTGCAAGGGAAAAGTTCACGTGTGGACAGCAGCCCAGGCCCAAGCACTTACCTTCTTGCTTTAGTTTTAACTGTAATTCTAAAAGCTTTGGGTAAAGCAGAAATTAATCCCTCCATGCAAGAAGGGAGAAACCCACATCCCAGATAAAACAGACAGGTATAATTTGAGTTTGTGACTTTCTTTCAGGTTAATCATCACCTGAGGATATACTTTTCCCATTGCTTTTTAGGGAGGTGGGGGGAGAGAAACAGCGATGTGAGAGACACATTGGTTGCCTCCTGCACACGTTCGCCTGCAAGGAATGAACCTGCAACCCGGGTATAGGGATCCAACCTGTGACCCTTTGGTGCATAGGCCGGAGCTCTGTTCACTGAGTCACAGCAGCCAGGCCATGTTTGTGACATTCACCTCTATTCAGAAAGTCTCTGCAATCCCTAGGACCGCCACCCCAGCCCCGAGGCTGGCACTCACCTCTGGCTTGGGATGCAGGTGGGCGTTTTGGGACCTGTACAGCGTGGTCACCTCACGGAAGAGCGCCAGCAGCAGGTATATGGCCTGGTGAGTCTGGGAGCCCCTGCAGGCCTGGGGGGCAAGGATAGCATGGGAGGCTGGGCAGCAAGGTCCGCGCCAACCATGGGCCCCCACCCATGCGAGGGGAAGAGACCTTCCCAAGACCCTGCAGCCTGCAGCTGAGGGTCCACCTCAGGGCAACGCCTCCCAGTCCACGAGCTCCATCAAACAGTCACCAAACTCCCTGCGAATGTGCCAGAGGCCTCATGACGGGAGCCCATCACCGTCTGTCCCCTTTATAATGACATCATGGTCCCCAAATCTCTCCCGGAGCCCAGGAAAGGCCTTTTCTTTTCCTGGCACGATGCCAGGGTACATGTGGCTCACAAAGGAAGCCCAGAACACTTTAAAGACAAGATTCCAAAAATCCTGCATCATTCTTAAAATCAGCGCCGAGGGCCACGTGTGCACATAATCAGCATCCGCAGGACTGACTCCATGCGGAGGCGAGCGCAGCTGGCTGTGTCCAGAGGAGAGATCTCGGTGGAAGTGACAACACAGACGCAGCGCCAGGGACCTGCGGGCACCGACAGCCCCAGCTGCCCTCCAGGAGAGCAGATCTGCGCACTCAGCTTGACTGTGGCTGCTGTCCTGGCTGGACCGACGTGACTGCCGGCGCAGTCCCCCGGACATCCTCCCCTGTATAGTCTCACCTAACCCAGGAAAGAGAGTGTTCCCAGGGGCTCCAACAGGAGCATCCTACCTCCAGGGCAGCTGCGATGGCCTGGGGCTTGCACTCCAGGATGGCCTTGCCCACTGCATCACGGACGGCCTTGTACTCCTGCCCATGCACCAGATAGCGGTCCATCTGGCCCAGAAGGTCCTCCTGCAATCCCGGGAGCACAGGGTTCTCCAAGGTGGGGGCAGAGGGGGGAGGTTTAGCAGAGAACTGTGAGCGAGGTATGGAAGCCTGTCATCATTGGAGGTTCAGGGGCACGAACCTGGGGTTCCAGGTTGGCCCCAGGCAAGGCAGTGCAGGGCTGGGTGCACAGAGGGTGGTGTTAGGGGGGCGAGGAGGTGATGCCCACCCCGCGGTGCTGCCTGCTCCACTCACAGCAGCACCAGAGCCCAGGGGCCCTGAGCTCCAGGTGACAGTAAAACAGCCAGGGTTTCTAGCGCCATTTCATACCCAGCAACAGTAAGAATGTGTTCATTTCTAAGCATGGGACAGTCCTATGAGCCCAGGGACTTCACTGCTCAGAGGCAACTCTATCCCACTTTCCCTGTCTGGCTCCTCGTGTCATGACGCCTAAACCAGCTTTGCAGGCGGGTGGCGAGCAGCCCTCGTAAGCACGCCCCTTTCCTTCTCGCAGGCTGCTGAAGGTCATGGCCAGCGAGGGGATGGATCCCTGGAGACAGATGCAGTCCATTCCCTGGGGGTAAGGGGGGCGGGGCAGGGTGCCTAGAGGCGTGGCTGCCACGGGGCTCCTCACCTGCTGCGCCTGGACTTCCTGGGGGAACACCCACTGGGCGGGGTGGTCTGGCTGCAGGAAGCTCTGCACAAACTCCATGCCCTGGCGGCTCACGAGCCTGCGCACCAAGTACACGCGGTACCAGTCATTCCCGCTCTGCGAGCAGAAGCGCTCCAGCTGCAGCAGGAACTGCCGCTGCTCCTCCGCCAGCTCTGTGGGCCACGGAGAGTGTGGTCAGTGCAGGGCCGACAGCATCCATCCCTGTCCTAGATGCGGAGCCTGTGAAACAGGGCCCCGGCAGACCACCGAGCAGGAAGAAGGGCCGAGTCATCCTGAGGACTCCTGTGCCCGCCCCCACCCCCCACCCCCCACCCCCCGACACACACACACACATCCTGGGATTTCTGAGCCAAGGGGAGGAAGGACAGTGGAGACTTGCCTGAGCCTTCCCGCAGCTTGGAGAGGACCTCGCAGGCCCGGTCTAGGCAGAGGCGGATCCGGGCTGTCTCCTGGAGGTACTCAATAGAGGCCTCCAGGGCGGGGTCCCTACTGCACCTGGGCAGACACTCCCCAAGGAACTGGCCGTCCTCCTGGAGGTAAGTGGAGTCACCCTGGGCAGGGAGCGCGCTGTTCTTCTCATGGATCGAATCCTAGGGGACCAGAATGAAAGCATAGTGTTCTTTTTTGTTTCCTTTATTTTAATCCTCACTTGAGGGAATTTTTTCCATCGATTTTCAGAGTGGAAGGGATGGGGGAGAGGGAAAAGGGAGCGAGAGAGAAAGAGGCAGGGGGTGGGGGGAGGAGAGAAACATCAATGTGAGAGAGACATTGATTGATTGTTTTCCACACACAACCTAACCGGGGCTGGGGATCAAGTCTGCAACCCATGCATGTACCCTTGACCAGAATTGAACCCAAGAACCTTCGGTCAATGGGCTGATAATCTAACCACTGAGCAACCAGCCAGGGTGAATAGTGTTCTTTCTTTTTTTAAAAAATATATTTTTGTTGATTTCAGAGAGAAAGGGAGAGGGAGTGAGAGATAGAAACATCAGTGAAGAGAGAGAATCATTGCCCTAGCCGGTTTTTCTCAGTGGATAGAGCGTCAGCCTGCGGACTGAAGGGTCCCCGGTTCAATTCCGGCCCAGGGCACATGCCCAGATTGCAGGCTCCATCCCCAGTATGGGGCACGCAGGAGGCAGTCCATCAATGATTTCTCTCATGCTGGAAGCCAATTCCAGCA
Source organism: Myotis myotis (assembly GCF_014108235.1). Taxonomy (NCBI): domain Eukaryota; kingdom Metazoa; phylum Chordata; class Mammalia; order Chiroptera; family Vespertilionidae; genus Myotis; species Myotis myotis. The sequence goes on from NW_023416327.1 coordinate 1,803,412, forward strand.
TGTTCAGCAGGGCTGAATCTGGAGTGGCTGAAGGGCATTTACCCAAACCTGAAAAGGATGCATTAAATTGATTGTTTGCTGCCAGACAGCTCAGGGCATCTTAATCTACATGCTATTGCCTCCTACTGGCCAAACACCTGAACAGCCATAGGCGTTTTCCCAAATCTGACAATGGACTCTGTACCAAGCCCTGACCCTTTGAAGTGTATATCTCTGCCTCGCCTGAGGACAATTTGTGTTACTAAAAAGCATGGGGTCCTGAGAGAGGGGATCTGACCCCCAAATGCCTTTCAAAATTATGCTTTGTCTCTGGACTCTTTATTAAGTTACACACAGCCGCTTCTCCAGATTGCTGAACCCTTCTAGATGCTGGAACAAGAACCCCGGCACTCTCATCATTGATGTTTCTCTCTCTCTCTCCCTCTCCCTTCCTTTCTGAAATCAATAAAAATATATTAAAAAGAAAGAGAGAGAGAGAATCATTGATTGGCTGCCTCTTGCATGTCCCCTACTGGGCAACCCAGGCATGTGTCCTGACCGGGAATCGAACCTTGACCTCCTGGTTCATAGGTCGATGCTCAACCACTGAGGCAGGCCGGCCTGGCATGAATAGAGTTCTTTAAAAAAAAGTTTTTAATCCTCACCAGAGTATTTTAAAGTTTATCATATGATTGATCCTAGAGAGAGGAAGGCAGAGAGAGAGAGAGAGAGAAAGAGAGAGAGAGAGAGAGAGAGAAGGAAACATTGATCAAATTGAATCCATAACCTTCTGGTGTATGGGATGATGCTCCACTAACTGAGCCACCAGGTCAGGGCAAGTAGTGTTCTTTTTAAAATGCAAACCCTGGCCCTAGCTGGTGTGGCTCAGTGGATAGAGCATTGAACTGTGGCCTGAAGGGTCCCAGGTTTGATTCCGGTCAAGGGAACAAGCCCGGGTTGTGGGCTCGATCCCCAGTTGGGCACGTGCAGGAGGCAGCCGATCAATGATTCTCTGTCATCATTGATGTTTCTCTCTCTCTCTCCCTCTCCTTCCTCTCTGAAATTAATAAAAATATATTTTAAAAAAATGCAAACCCCAACCCTCCAAAATTTCCAGTGCACCTTGGAGATAAAGGAAGGATAAAGAATGTTGTAGGTTTGAGTGTAAATTTTTGGATCATGGAAAACTATTATTCCTTTTTACTTTAGAGGCAAGAAAGAGGGGACAAAGAAAACCTATGAGGAAAAAATGGTGTATGATCTAAATTTTTCATATGCACTATAAAATTTTAGAAAGTAACAAAAATACGAAGGGAATGAAACTGAAAGCTATTCATAGTCCCTGAGCTAAGTCCACAGTTCCGCTGGAGCTCAGCATTGTCAGCACCAGTGGCGTGTTCTTCCAGGCTGTTCCCTCACGCACACAACTGCCAATACAGACGATTACCGAGGGCAAAGCGACCTTTCTGAGACCTTCTGCTTCTGCACGGAACACAATCTCACCGACTACAATCACGTTCTGAGGGTTTTCAGAAGCACTTTCCATCGCATAAGCCACATGGTTCACAGGGTCGGAAGGAAATGCAGCGGGGGCGTGAGCTCACCTCCAGGCAGCTGCTGAAGAGCACGTAGAGCTCCGTCTTGTCCTCAGCCAGGAACGGCTTCTGCTCCAGCTGGGATAGGTGGTCCTGAATGCAGTCCTTCACCTCAGGGAAGCTGTGGAGAGAAGACCTGCTCATCTCAGGTCTGAAAATTCATTGTGCCAAAAAGGAAAAAAGTAGCTACCTACTTATCTCTCAATCTGCCCATATAGATAGTATATACAGCCCAGCTGGTGTGGCTCAGTGGTTGAGTGTTGACTTATGAACCAGGATGTCACAGTTCGATTCCCGGTCAGGGCACATGCCCGGGTTGCAGGTTCGATCCCCAGTAGGGGATGTGCAGGGGCAGCTGATCCATGATTCCCTCTCATCACTGATGTTTCTCTCTCTCTCCCTCTCCTTTCCTCTCTGGAATCAATAAAAAATGTTTTTAACATAGTATATACATACATACATACATATAGTATGTAACATGATTTTATTGAAAATGTGTTGGTACAATATTGGAAGAATATAAAACACCATCATTGCTGCAAGAACATCGTTGCATATCCAACGTATTGAAAAAGGCAAAGTATCTTTGTATTGTTTAAAAAATAATTCTGAACCCCCGCACTATAGCAGATCAGCACAAGCACCCAGTGGCACAGCCAGTGGTGGGGTGGGGTGGGGCGGGGCGGGGCTCAGCAGGGCTTGGCGACTGTGTCACACCCATCAGCCAGAGAGCTGATGTCTACGTGTCCACCAGTAACCCCAGGCCTGTCCACATCAGCTCGTAACACAGAAATACTTGACTGCAAAAGAGAACCAGTGACAGCAGCCGGTACGTCCTGCAGACAATGCAGATTTAAGTATGTCTTATGTCTCTAGATTTTTATCTTAAAACCAGTTCTGTAATGGTCAGTGTCCACCTGTCTCAGGACGGAGCGTATGCCCTGTCGGGGTTGATTTCTACCCCTGTGAATATGTCCACACCGCAGCGAGACGCACATACATCAGTGCCTGCATTCACACTTCTCCAAGCCAAGGGTTCGGGGAATGCGGATTGCACACATTTATCAAAGTTAGTGAAATCACAGAACATCCAAAGAGGTTCTCCTCATCTCCTTGCTTATATATCATACAAGCATAGCAAGACGCTGGCTCTGTAATAAAATGCCTCTTAAGGGCATTTTATTTGAAAATCCTGTAGGAATCCCGTTTCACAGAAATGAGGACTAAAGAAAAGGAAAACACTGGGTCCGTGGACGAGGACCCAGCAGCCTGTGTGCATGCAAATCACATCTCCGCTCTGAGACTGCTTTTGGACATTGAACTCAGAAATGGTTGTTTCTGTTAGAACCTTCCTCACTGTGTCAATCAGAAGTCGGGCTGTGCACCCAGGGCCCGACCGCAGCCTCCTGAGCACAGAGCGCTCCCGGAGAATTTTCTAAAACTGTGGCCTCTCTATCCACAGATAGAATCATAGGCGTTTAGGAGCCAAAACATAACTTAGAGGGACAGGGAGGGTGGGGGAGAGTCCGGGTACCTTCCTAAACATCATACACCTGTGGCCCGGGATCAGCCCGCAGGCCCCGACTCAGGAGTCCCTGCCGAGTCCCTCTCTGAGCCCTTCCACCCCCTCTGCCGCCACCCCCGCTGCCTCCGCTTTCTTGCCCCCAGCAAGGCCTCCAACACGCATCTGACACAGACAAATAAGGCAGGCTCTGTCCCTGCAGGGGCCTCCTCTGCATGGGGACTCCTCCTGAAGGAAGCACCCGCGAGGAAGAGAAGCAGTGGGCTTTCTGGCCGCCTTGCTGACCTGTACTTCAGGAGCAGTTTCAGGACCACCGAGCGGATGACGGGCGTCTTGTCCACGACGTCGTCAAACGGGGACAGGGACTTGGTGTGTTCACAGTGCCCTGAAACCAGAGAGAGACAGTGAGCCACCTGCACCTCAGACAGGTGTGTGGGATGAGGACAGGGCTGGGAGGTCTATAGCAGGGGTGGGGACGTCGGCCTCGGGCCGTATCAGGCCCTCGAAAGCATTTGGTCTGGGCCTGCCAAGGCATTAGGGGTGAGTTAATTAAAGGTTTGACTAAATAAGGCAGGCTAATTTTTAAACAGATAATTTTTTAAAAATATTGTTTTGTTGATTTCAGAGAGGAAGGGAGAGGGAGAGAGAGATAGAAACATCCATGATGAGAGAGAATCATTGATTGGCTGCCTCCTGCACGCCCCCCACTGGGGACAGAGCCTGCAACCTGGGCCTGTGCCCTGAGCCAGAATTGAACCGTGACCTCCTGGTTCATAGGCTGACGCTCAACCCCTGAGCCACGCTGGCCGGGCTGAGTGGATAATGTTGTATGGCCCACGAATGATGTTATAACCACCCACATGGCCTCGGCAGGAAAGCGGTTCCCACCCCTGGTCTGGGGCAGGAAGCCACGTACTTTGGGGTGCATCTCTGAGCAGTGTCTTCTCCACGAAGAGCAGGGACAGCAGTTCCTGGACCACGTCCCTGCTTGGGGGGCAGTTGTCTTTGAAGCACAGGGTGGACACCAGGTCCACGAAGAAGCTGGTGCACAAGTGGCGGAAGCGGCCGTGCTGCTCAATGGCAACCCTTGGGGACGGGAAACCACAGTCAAAGGCTGAAGGGTGGGCTGGATTCCCTCCACGAACAGTGCCTGGGATGTGGCCGGCATTTTGATTTTTTAAATACAGAGGCGTAAGTTCTCCCATCGATTAGAACCGGTCTGGAAAAGTGTGCGCTCCTCTCTCCCCAGGAACCCTTTGGAGCATCCGGACCAGCCCGCTACACTCCCAATGTCCTGTGGGTGTGTCCGAGAGGCCCCAGGGGGAAGGAAGCCAAGCCTTTCCTTGGGGAGAGCGGGCAAAGCCCCTGGGCTCCTGCTGACTTCAGCGACCTGCCCGCAGGACGTGGCCATCGGAGCTTGCTCCCCCTCAGGTCCCAGTGCAGGGTGGCAGGGACACAGTGTGAGGGTAAACGTGCAGGGCCCCCATTGTGGGTGGGCCTCTTGTGCAGCTGCCTATGACCTGACTTCCTGGTTTATCTCCTCTAACGTCGCTGCCCCCCACAGCTACACACATGTGCCTTGGGGAGACAGTGATTCTGAGACACCAGGTGTTTATGAAGGTCCACTGTCTCTCCTGGGAGTCCCCCCTTCAGGATCTCTAAGGTTAATGGACTTATATTTCTAAGATGGTAGAAAAAAGCTTTCTTGAGAGAAAATACTGTTTTACCTCGTCTCCTGGGAAACTGTGGGGGAGAAGCCGTCGGGCAGCTCCGTGAGGCACAGGGGGCAGGTCATCTGCCCGGGGGTGAGCCACTGCCTGATGCAGTCCAGGCAGAACACGTGGTCGCAGGGCAGGCAGACCGGGCTGCGTGGGTCACCCAGGCAGACGGGGCATGACTGGACCCCGAACCTAGGACCCAGGGTGGTGGTCAGCGCTGGCTTGGAGATGCCAGCAGGGAGATGCTAGGAACCCAGAGGGTCTGACTTCCCTCCCTCGGGGCTGCCGGGGAGCTCACCGGGTGAAGGTCTTGCTGGCCCGGTCCTTACACTCACGGAGAAGGGCCATCACCGCCGAGAACGGGCGGAGGGTCTTGATGTCTGAGTTCTCCTGCAGACACTGGTGGGGAAAGCAGGGATCAGGAAGAGGGTCAGCAGCGAGGGGGGCGGGTCAGCCAGTCCAGGTGCCGACACCCCCCCTGCCAGCCGGCGGACATGTGTGGTCAGCACCGTCCTGTCCATCTGCTGGGTGAGGCCTGGCGTGTGTGTCACTATCTCTGAATGCTCTTTGTGACACTGTTGCTTTTGGGAGAGAGACGACATTCTTTTTAACCTTCACCTGAGGATATTTTTTCATTGATTTGCAGACAGAGTGGAAGGGAGGGAGGAAAAAGGAGGGAGAGAAAGAAAAACATTGATGTGAGAGATACACATCCATTGGTTGGCTCCCATACATGCCCCAAGCAGGGCTGGGGATAGAACCCAAAACCGAGGTATGTGCCCTTGACCAGAATAAAAACTGAGACCCTTCAGTCTGTGGGGCCACACTCTAACCACTGAGCAAACCGGCCAGGGCATCTTTATATACATATAATTTCCGAGAGAAGGGAAAGGGAAAGAAAGAGAAACATCCATGATGAGAGAGAACACTGATCAGTTGCCTCCCCTCCCCAGGGAGAACAGAAGATCCTGTGATCCCTTAAGACGTGGCTGAAACATTCTATCACTCTGTCCCCAGCTTCTGCAACCTGCAGGTCCCGCTCACTCCCGGTACCTGGCACCATCTGATGGGCTTACCAATTCCCTGTTTTCTGCTCTTGGGCTTTTAGAATGTTCCCAAGTTTTGGCAAGTGGTCAGGGGGCTGGTCTGGGGTCCCCTGGCGGCCTGGGCGGAGCTCTGCCTTCCCCCCATTCTCCGCATGGTCGTTTCCGTGCAGCGATCTGCTCGGATTGCACTGAGGACAGGGCCCAGGACCCAGCAGTGACCACGCAGAGACCGGTGGCCTGTGTGGGGAGGTCTCTGCCCTTGGTACTTTAGACAACCTTGTGGCGCTGAAGTCATACCTGGGTCCCTCTCCCTCTCAGACACGCAGGCCATCGCCTCACCTTGTCCAGAGAGAAGACATAATCCGTCAGCAGCGTGTGCAGCTCGGGCGAGTGGTCCTCAGTCCCCAGGAGCACGTGCTCCACGAAGAGCGCAACAGAGAAGATGCGAGTCCACTGGCCTCTGTCAGGAGAGTGCCCTGCTCAGCTCTGACAAAGGAGCCTGGGGCACCACGAGGAGGGGCCCTGGAGTGGGGGACAGGCCACGGATCCGGGTGCAGAGGGAGGGGGCCTGGGTGCAGGCGAAGGGGGGCTGGGGTGCAGGTGGAGGGGCCTGGTGCGCCCTGTGCTGTGAGCCCGACCTGTACCACTTCATCTCCCCTGGACCTCATGGGGATGTAACTCGATGTCACACATGCTGAGCTCAGCCTGTGCCTGGTGAGTCCCTCTGTGCCCCTAAGACCAGCACAGAACGTGTACCCGATGTGCGACTGCCCTGGCTGTGCCCCCCACCTTGTCGTCCTGCTCTCCCTATCTTGCTTGGGATCCGTTCCGGGTGCCCCGTGGCCACAGTATTCCTGCTTGCCTTTCTGTCCCCCTTCATCCCTGCACACCCGGAATGCGGTTTTCTCTTCTTCCCGGGGTCTCCAGCACCAGCGTGCAGCCTGGCATGGGGAGGGCTCCACAGATGTAAGGAGGGAAGGAGGAAGGGGCTCCTCCATGCCGGCACCTGTGTCCTTCTCCCGGACTCAGCGGGCTACTGTGGACAGGAGTGGAAGGTGGGACGCTCACCTGACTTCTCCGATGAGGCCGCTGGCCCTGCGCCCCGGGCCCTGCACGTAGCCCTCAGAGCAGAGCAACTGCAGGGGCACCGCCAGGCTCTTCACCGCCCGCAGCCACGCCTGGGGGCTGGGCTTCAGGAGGTCCCTGGTCAGCAGCTCTGTGCAGGCCAGGGCTGCCCAGGCGTCCAGGGTCTGTGGAGGGTGAGTGGGGACTCAGCTGCTGCCCAGCCCCTGTGGTGGCGCTAGGTCTCATGCCAGAGGCCCGGAGGCCCAGCTCCCAGTCCCATCTTCACTGTCCTGGGTGCAGAAGGCACTTACTGGATGTGTCTCACGTCTGAATCTCGCGATGCATGTGCCTCATGCAGGAGCCTCGCATTTGGAGCTTGACTGCCAGCCTCCCCACCCTCCCTTCAGGAAGGCCCGGCCCCGGCCAAGCACTAACTGTCCCCAGAAGGCACCTACCATCTCAGGTCCAGCCAAGTCCTGCCTCCGGGCAGCTGCTGCCAGGCTGTCTAGAACTGGGGGGTAGATAGTCAAGATTCTGGAGAAGTTCTGGAGCCGGACCCTGAAATGCTGGTAGGCCCAGTGCACCCACGGGAGGGAGAGCTCCTGTTTAGGGCTCCCCACCCTCAGCTGTTGGACGCAGGACCACAGAGCCATCTGCAGGAACTGGAGGGGGGGGGGGGCGAGGAGGGAGGAGGACAGGCTTTCAGGGTGTGTTTGTAAATCACACCCAGACACACACAGAGACACACACAGTTACACACAGACACACACAAATACACTTTATTTTATTTAAATATATTTTTATTGATGTCAGAGAGGAAGGGAGAGGGAGAAAGAGAAACTTTAATGATGAGAGAGAATCATGGATCGGCTGCCTCCTGCACGCCCCCTACTGGGGATCGAGCCCACAACCCGGGCCTGTGCCCTGACAAGGAATTAAACCGTGACCTGGTTCATAGGTCGACACTCAACCACTGAACACACTGGCCAGGCATAATTTTCATTTTTTAAAGTTGGGGGATTTCCTTATTGATTCCTAAGAATAGTTTATTAATTAATCATATTGGTTATATGTGCTCCTCAAATATGATCCTTTCCTCTTTTTTAAAAATTTTTTTAAAAAATGTATATATTTTATTGATTTTTTACAGAGAGGAAGGGAGAGGGATAGAGAATCAGAAACATCGATGAGAGAGATCGATCAGCTGCCTCCTGCACACCCCCCACTGGGGATGTGCCCGCAACCAAGGTACATGCCCTTGACCGGAATCGAACCTGGGACCTTTCAGTCCACAGGCCAATGCTCTATCCACTGAGCCACACCGGTCCGGCCCCTTTCCTTTTTTATGTACAAAAGTTTAAAAGATGTTCATCTTTCCATTGTAATGGTCAGTGAAACGTTTACTTAATTTTCTTCAAGAGAAACTAAGCATTGAAAAGCAGCAGTTCCAGGGGCTGAGGGAGTGGCTAGGTGGCACCCACGGTGCGCCCCTAGACCACGCTCTGCCCGCAGCTCCGTGTCCGCAGCCGGGCGTGGCCCAGCGCCCGCACTCACCTCCAGTTCTGGCCACGTGGACACCTGCACGGTCAGGAGCAGGAAGTCCCTCAGGTAGGCCCGCAGCAGCTCCTGCCGCTCCTCTGCACGCAGCCGGGCGAGGAAGTGGCCCAGCGGGGTCTGCCGGAAGATCTCCACCAGCTTCCCTACCGGTCCCGGTCCTGCGGAGGGGCCCACAGGGTGGGGGGTGAGGGCCAGGCCACGTTCTCCCTCCCTCCCCCGGGGCGCGGCCTCCATGGGTGGGCCCGCCGCTCTGCTGACTTATACAGCAGGGAAGGGGCTACGCCACGCACGACCTTGAAGGACACTGGGCGATCTACTCTGAGGTCATTTCTAGATGCTTTAGATATTTTTAGGGCAACGACAGACACAAAGGCAGAATCAATGTTAAATTTCAGTCACAGCCCGGCGGGTTGAGTATCAACCTATGAACCAGGAGGTCACAGTTGGATTCCTGGTCAGGGCACTTGTCCGGGTTGCAGGCTCAGTCCCCAGTGTGGGGCAGGTGGAAGGCAGCCAATCAGTGACTCCTCTCATCATGGATGTTTCTACCTCTCTCTCCCTCTCCCTTCCTCCTGAAATCAATAAAAATATATTAAAAAATAATTTCAGTTACAAACCGCCTCACAAACCCTGAAGGGATTAGACAACCTGAGGCAGACCAAGCACATGCCTGCGAAGTCGGGACAAGTGCAGGAACCCAGGGATGGGGCTCACCTGCTGCTCAAACCACAAAGATCCACAGTCTAGGGACAGGGCACTGTCCCACATGGCATGCTCCCTGGCATAGCAGGGTGGGTGGGGATGTGGCCCCAGAAGAGAGAAACACTCTTTCCTGTTTCCAGTTTGCTCAGAAAGAGTGGCAGGTGCTTACTTAGAAAAGTAACCTCATCTTCAAGTGTTTCGGCTTGTATATATTTTTTTGTTTTGTTAATCCTCACCTGAGGGTATTTTTTCCATTGATTTTTAGAGAGTAGAAGGGATGGAGGAAGAGGGGGGAGAGAAAGAGAAACATTGATGTGAGAGAGACACATTCATTGGTTGCCTCCTAGATGCCTGACCAGGGCCAGGAATCAAACCTACCACCAAGGTATGTGCCCTTGACTGAAAATTGAACCCGAGACCTTTTGGTCAGGGGGATGAGCTCTAACCACTGAGCACCGGCCAGGGCTCGACCTGTATTTCTTAAAGGAGTACTTGTGCGTCCACTTTGAGAAGACTAGTTCATTATGAAGGTGACTATTGGATTTCCTGGAACGCTGAGAGCATATCCTGGCGCTGGGCGCTCAGGAGGGGCCCGGACAGCTGCCCAGACGCAGGCCCTGTGCTCTCTTTGCCGGCAACACCTCCCAAGTCCCAGGCCCTCACTGTTCAGGATGGAGCGGGCTCGCTTCCTGCCCCCACCAGTCCCGGCGCACCTGTGGCCTTGGAGATGTACTGTGCCTGCACCCACAGCTCCTCCACATAGTCCCGGATGCGCCAGCTGAAAGGGACGGCACCGCAGACCCCCTCCAGGCCGTGTGTGTGGTTCTGCATCAGGATGTGGGCCATGTCGCTCTTGGACCTTCAAGTGAGGGCCGAAAGCATGGGTGGTGAGATGTCGCTGAGATGCAGGCAGGAGCCACCGTGCTCCTCTTTCCTGGAGACTGGTCTCTGGAGGCTATGGACACCCCCAAACACAGACCAGGGCAGGGAGGGGTCACGTACACAGACTGGCAGAAGTCTTGGGGAGCTAGGACCTTGCCGTGCCCCCTGCCGATGGACTATGACTGGGAGAGGGTCTGTCTCAGGACCAACAGTGTCTGTCTCCTAGTGTCTCCACCGGATTCCGAATCCCATGCACTCTACTTTATTAACAGTACGCCCCAGAATCGAAGCCCCTAAGACGCAAGCGAGAAGCTTCCGGGAAACCAGCTGAGCCCGAGTCGCACAGGAGCAGGCCCCACGGAGCAGCGGGGGCCCAGAAGCGCACCGGCCGAGCTGCAGTGCCCTGGCAGCTTCTTTACGCGTATGCCGGCGCTGGCGACACCAGCTGTGACCTGCTGGTGAAGGAGGCACAGGCATCTCAGAAAGTCACGGCTCTCTGAGCCCTTCGGGCTGCGAGGGGTGCTGACTCCAGTGCGACTCTGAAGTCAGGCTGCCACCACGCTGGGGCTCCCCCACCACAGAAAGGAAGCCTGTGTTCACCTGGCATCCTTCGTCACGAGAGGGATGTTCAGCAGGTTAACATCATTGAAAATAAACATCCAAAGCTCTTGTGTCCAGGCTGGAGCGTCAGGCTTGGCCAGCAGCTCCAGGTTGCTGTCTCTGTCGATGACGGACACCATGCTGGCCAGGAGAGGGGTCACCACGCCCTGGATCCGCTTCCAGAGGGCGTGCCTGCAGCAGGGGGCGAGGGGGGATCCCGGTCTGGGTGAGAGGGACCATCGTGGAAAAGCACACGGCTACCCCCGGGTTAGCATTGGTCCCTGGTGGATTTGTCCATTAGATGTGAGTATTGCCATATACCTTTGATTGTTTGTGTGTATGAACTACATTACCTTGTGATAAATATGTTTCTATACACTAAGCTATAATTCATTAAAAGGTAAACCCTGGCTGCTGCAGGGAAGGCACCTGGATGGGCAGGCTGGCTGTGGGCTCTGAAGTCAGGAAAACCCAAGCAGGATCACCAGGATTTGGACTTTAATCCCGAGGGGACAAAGGAAGGACTTTGGTCTCAAACACATGGATGGTGACCAGCTCGCCCCCAAGGCTGAGGTCAGGGACCAGCTGGCTCCAGAGTTCTGTCTGACACCTGACATCTGACAGAGGCGAGTCAAATGCATGAGGCTTTGACCTGCCCTGACCACAGGCTGAGATGGGCCAGTCCCAACACTGCAGCGAGCAGCAGAGCTGCGGGAGGTGGGCTGCCCGACCCCACTGAGTGCCTGGCAGTGGGGAAGCTGAAACCACAGCCTTAAGAAGTATTTGTGTAAAATTAAGTGTTTAGTAAAGTGCATAGGTGCAGCCAAGGGAAATGAAAATCTTACTAGGTTCATATCTTATAAAATTCCTTACCCAGAAAGTATAACTAGGCAAGAAATTAAGGATAACTGGAGAAAAAAGAGAAGCAGAAAAACCCTAACGATAATGAAACCACGTTACCTAGCTGCCATTTGCTATCCCACACGGACTGTGTCCTAGCCTCTCCCGCCGATATGCCCAGAGCCAAACCCAGCAAGTGGTGGAGGCTGCGCCCTGAGGGGCTGTGGGTGAGTAAAACCTCCATTCACAGAGGACGGAGCTGAGGGCCACAGTGATGCCCAAGGTGAGAGCCCTGCCCCTGAGGTCCAGGCCCATCCCACCCCTGGGCCACACGGGTCACTTGGGGTTGGTCCCAAGAAAGGGGCTTTATGGACAAAGGACCCTGGGCACAAAGTGAATTCCCCAACATCTTGCTTTTGTTGTTATCAAATAACCTCAACCTCAGGTCTGAGAAAGTAGTTTCTCTCCCCTCCCTGCACACATCACCTTCATCCAATAACCTGAAACCGCGTCTGCCTCCAGGCTCCTGACTTGCTGGCAACAGTGTAAGAACAGGCATAAACACACACAAACGTAGAGAGATGAGGCGGCAAACCCCCACACAACACCACCAGACCATCTCGTACATTTTTGGAAAAAGAAAAAAGAGCAATCTGAGCCTGGCCAGTGTGGCTCAGTGGCTGAGCATGGACCTATGAACCTGTGTCATTGACGTCACAGTTCAATTTCCCATCAAGGCGTATGCTCAGGTTGCAGGCCCAATCCCAAGTGTGGGACGTGCAGGAGGCAGCCCATCAATGATTCTCTCTCATCATTGATGTTTCTATCTCTCTTTCCCTCTCCTTTTCTCTCGAAAATCAATAAAAATATATTTCAAAAAAAGACCACTTTGAATTGCTCAGAGAAAGAAATGTAGGGCACCCTGACATCGGGGGCGGGGGGCAGGGGAGGAGGTAGGATGTGAGCACACCTTCCTGTCACCCGCCAGCTGCCTGTCACCCATCTGCCTGTCACCTGCTCGCTTCCTGTCACCTGCCTGCCTGTGTCACCCATCTGCCTGCCACCGCCCCTTGCATCCCTTGTGTCTTTGATCAGGTACCTGAAGGTGCCTGCCTCCTGCAGGGCGTCAGGGTTGGAGGCCTCCTGCACAACCCACTCCTTCCTGCTGAACATATAGCTCTCCTCCTGCTGCCGCAGCAGGTCATGGATGCGCACCTTGGCCACCCGTGAGAAGGAGGCTGTAACACGGCAGAGGGGACGCCATTGGCCTCACGCCAGGACCTGTGCTGGGCCCGCAGTGTCGCCCAGCCCCCTGTAGCGGAGCGGCCTCCCTGCAGCCAGGCCAGGACTGGAGCAGCTTGGGAGGGCCCAGCGGGAGGGCCTGCTTGTGGACAAGCCAAGGGGGGGTCCCAGGGACTCACCTTTGCACGCGTTGCCTGCGTCCTCACTGAGGAGGCCGAGCAGGATCTCCACGCGCCTCACGTTGCGCTGGCTGCGCTCGCTTGGGTCCTGCAGGAGGCCCACCGCGCTCTGGACGCAGCTGCGCAGAAGGCTGTCACAGTCCAGGGCCCGCGTCTGTGGGGACACAACTGAGCTTCCGTTAGTCATTGCGCACAGGCAGGCCCAGCTGGAAATAGGTCCCCAGGGCCCATGGGAGTGGCGAGGGGGGGCAGGGGATGCATCCTGGCCACAGTTCCCCGCCCCCCCCACCCCCCCGCCCCCGTTCCCCTGCCCGGCTCCTCTCAGAACTCCTGCGAGGGGATCACGTGTGCTCAGGACTCATCCGGGAGACGCAGGAAGAGCCCATGTCGGACCCTGTCCTATATTTCGTCTGCATGCACAGCGTGGAGGAAAGAAGTGCTGGGCTGATCTGCCCACGGCCCTGTACTCCTCAGATTCCCAGGGAGCCCGCAGCTCCCGGAGGCCCAGGATATGAGACAGCTGCACTCACGTGGCCTCTCTGGGCCTTTGGACTGTCCATCTCCATGTCCACTGTCTCCATGTCCACAGCAGCCATGGGCCCTGGTTCATTGGTCTCCACTCCCATCGCCTCCTCTTGGCCATGTCTGGCCTCGAATCCCACCTCGGCTGCAACAGAAGCAACACCGTCCAGCCACTGACTATTGGGTGCTGGCGCTATGCCCGTGAGCTGTTTCCTGGCTCCTGACTGCAGTGGCTCCCAAGGAGAGGCCCAGGCACACAGCTCAGCCTCAGGTCCACCCCTCAGGGGTCCTCTGCTTGGGTCCCATGCTCTGAGGCCGATGTAGGAACAGAAAGTGGCACAGGCCACAGGCACTCACCGCTGCTCCGTCTGCTCCACCAGACCCACCGTTTCTGGTGAAATACTGTCTGCTGAGGGGCGGGGGTGAGGACTCGGGACAGGACACCAGGGGCCCTGTTCCCAAAGCTCACAGGCAGAGGTACTCCTGACACGGTTGGCCACCACACCTGCCCTCCCACGCCCCCCAGGGCATTCCCGGGGCATACACTCAGGGTCAAATAGCTGGCTGATGGTCACATCCTGCAGCTGCATCACATCGGAGACCATAGTCGTGGATCTCTGGAGGTCATCGATGTGCACGGACTGCCACAGCCCTGCAGAGGCAAAGCCACCCGAGTCTCCGTGTGTCCTTCAGCCAGAAGCAGGGACATGCTGCTGGTGCCGGCAGCGACGCACAGCTACCAAGTGAGAGACTTGTGTCCTGGAGCCTAAACCCCTGGCCCAGCCTGCATCTCAGCTTCTCAACCAGAAATCCATGCCAGACGAAAATACCTGATGTGGAAAGGCGGCCCGAGCTGGTGGACCTTTTATATGTTTGGTGTTCTACCTGTGGAGACGCGGTCAGTACAGGGCCAGGGGCACTGGCAGGAAGGCCTCCCATTGTCTATGGAATTATTAAAGTAAATCACATTTGCTGGTTCTAGAAGATCAACTTTCTCACATCATAAATACTTGGTGAGCCATTTGTCAGGAGAGGCAGGAAGGATGGAGAGAGGGAGAGAGGGAGGCTGATTTAAGATAGCATTCCTCCTCACCCCAAAACAGGCATAAAGTATCAGTGTGTTCATCACAGGTGCGTTGGAAATACCTTCTCTGCATTTCCCATTTGTTTGCCAGTTGCTCAGTGGTTAGAGCATCGGCCCAACGACCAAAGGGTTGCTGGCTTGAATCCCAGCCCCAGTGTCCAGGTCGGTGTGGAGGCAACCAATCAATGTCTCTCTCTCATGTTGATGTTTCTCTCTCTCCCTCCCTCACCCCCTTCCACTCTCTCTAGAAATTAATTGGGAAAAAACATCCTTGGATCAGGATTAAACAAAAAGAAAAACACAAAAACAAATAACAACAACAAAAAAGGAGATGCTGAGGAACCTAAGACACTGATGGAGCGTTTACAAGTTAATACAGAAAATTCTATGTGCTGAGCAGCAAGTCCAAAGATGGGTGTTTTTAGTAGGAATCAGCAGTAACAAGTGTAATCTCATCTGAAATGAATAATGTTGGGAGTAACACTGATATTCTAATTTCAGACTTGTATACCCTAGGACCAAGCTAGAAATAACTCAAATGGGACTTACGTAACCACATTTACTAATTTGTTTGTCCTACCTCCGTGAAATCCCACATAGGACGTTCCACTTTCCATCCGGGACAGTTTTGTGATGAAATAGACAAAGATGCAGGCATTATTTCCTTGTATCTTGTTGATTTCATTTATAGCAGAATGTCTATTTTTTAAAATAAACAAGCAAAACCAAAACAAATTGAAGCAGCAAAAACAAAGCCAATACACAAAACCAAAGTTGCGAAGTAGCTGGAGGGTGTCCTAAGAGCTGGCAGGTTGAAGCTCAGAGTCTCCCTTCTTTCAGTTTTAAATAAATGTTGCCCTTATCTCTCTTCTTAGAGAATGAGGGCACGTTCTTTAAGAAGGTGAATTTTCTCCCCCATCCCTGTGTCCCTCAGCTTTGAAGGGGCATTTCTTATGGATCATAAACTCTACTCTGGGATCCACGATGGCTTCCCTCTTCCCACCGAAAGCAAGACTAGTGGGACTTTGCATTTCAAGAAGCAAGTTTCCATGGACAGACAACCAGTGACCAAAGAGCCATGACACACAGTAACAGGAACACAATTCTGAAGGCATCATATTTACCTGACAAACACTATTTAAAAATCCAAGAAATACAAATGAAATTATTTCCATCCTGTTCCTGCCCTTGACCTTGCAATAAATTCAAATTGTATCATTTAAAGCTAATCATGACCAAAACATGTCTGCAAACCCATGTTTCTAGGATATTCATTTATATCCTATTAATGTTCTATTTACACTTCTTGCGTTTCTCCATTTTGGTATTGTTCTTAGCCTTTCCTCCTTTTTGCTTCTCTTTTTTCAGTTTCTCTAGTCCATGATTGGAAAAATGGAAAGCGAGAGCCAGTTTTATTCTTATTTCTATGTGTATTATGATCCTGTACTGTCTTCAGGGAAGAACCCCTTTAGGTGCTTTCCAAAAGAACAAAACGTACTTAGCCGAGGCGATGAGCTGGGCACTGTGAACACCGTCCTCAAAATCTGTCTGGATGATGAGGATCTTACGTGTGGCTGTGCTTGTCAAACAGTTTCTGAAAAAAGAGGAATTACACAAGTTATTTCTCTATCCTAAAAAGGGATGATAAAGCCCTCCCTTTCCTCCCTCCACCCCAGGACTATGGGAACTATAAGGGCTACTATTAAACTATTCAGGAGGGATTCTCTTCTACAAAGTGAGTGGGCAACCCAGTAAACACTGCCTAATGAGACCCGAGGACCAGGTTTCAGAGAAGGATGCCCACCCAGAAGACAACAGCGGTGACAGGGACTCTGGAGGATTTAACAAGTCTCCTTTTCAGAGTCCTGGGTCCTCATGTTCATTACCCAACACTGGTGACAGCACCGTGGTCACTCCAGCCACACAAACGACATACGATGTGGCCAGAGCTGAGGATGGAGCCCAGAGGGAGGGCAGGCAGGGGACCTCACCGAACTTCTTTGAGGAATGAGTGCTCGGTGTCAAACTGCTGCAGTGACAGGATCATGGGTTTCAGAGCCCTGTCGTTCACTTCCGATTCCAACATCTCACAGTCGTGACTGGTGAGCAGTCTGGAGAAAGTAGTAATCTGCAAGGTGATGGAATGCAAACTATTTGCACGTCTCCTAGGGTTAGATCCTGGAAACGCGAGCATGTTCAGCCAGTACCGTTTATGGGCTAGCACCGTGCTGCTGGCACAGACAGAAAAGAGTCCAAACCCAGAGTTTTTAAAAACAAGGCAGTACTGAGGGGAACAGAACCCAGGATCAGAAGGCAGTGGAGAGAAGACACCCTGTCCCAAAGACGGAGTCTCCTTCCCAGACTCAGGCAGCTCTTCCTGCTTTGGTCCTTACTGGAAAGTGTAACTATCCCTTAGGGCTCAACACAAATGGCATTTCCTCCCCGGCAACCTTGCTTCATACTTTCAGATGGAGTTAGCTGATGACGCCCCTTCCTTTTCATGGCTACCAGCAATTCTCCGTGCCACTGGGTCACACCGCATAGTGCAACCAATGCTCATTATGGGAATGCTGATCTGACAGCTGCCAAATCCCCTGTCTCTAGGCTGGCCTTCCCACTGAGCTTCTACATCCAATTGCATGACAGTCACATCCTCCTGGGTTGACAGGGGCACCAAGTGGAATTTACCTCTGTCCCTTCCCCCGGCCCCTCCTCCCCCAACTCACTGCTCATTCCAAAATCCTCTATTATGATTAACCAGACCTCTGGCCATCCAAGGAAGAACCCGGGAATCATCCCCAGACCCCTCCATCTCCCGCAGCTCTTATACGGGATCAGCCGTTCACTCTGCCAATGTATTCCTAACTACTCCTTTCTAGCCATCGTCATTTACTTTGAACACTCACAGCAGCCTCCCCACTGGTGTGTCTTTTCTATGACAGTCTCTCATCACACCTTCCCCCCATGTCCCCACACATATCTCCATCACTCCCCTCCACACAGGAAAGATCAAACTCTCAGTGCCGCCAACAAGGCCCTCCATGAAGTCTCTCCAATAGTCGCTCACCCCACCTCTCAGCACTCCCGGCTTTGCATATTAGCCACCATCAGTGAACCACTCCTGATCTCCTGTACAGGCTCTGCTGTTTCTCACCTTGACACCGTCTACTGTGATACTTTCCCAACCATAATTCCCAGTCCCTGTGGGGCCACCTCTTAAAGAAAATCCTGCCTTGTGGGGAAGTATGGGGCTTGGTTGGAAAGTCTGCAAGGAGGACTCTCCAGAAGGTCAGGGACTGTAGGGGGACCTTGTCAAAGGCAGCAGACCCTGCCTTGACTTTTCCAAACAAGTCTGAGCCCCCAGGTGTTTTAGTGGAATCTTTATATTTAGACTTCAGAACGTCCTTGCTCAAAGGATACTGCAGACACATGTGTCTTCTCAAGGATACTTACCCGCTGATAGTATCTAATAGTTAATTTTAGTTCAAGCTGTTGTTATAATAAAAGCCTAAGGAGGCAGGTGAACAGGGCTGTCTGGTTCCTTTAGCCAGGCAGTCCCTTAGTCCTCTCTTTCACATAAACATGTGTCAGAGTAATCATTCATCCATCTCTCAGAGTCTGCTGGTCAGCCCCAGCACTGCCTGTTCCTAGCTGGTTTACTCAGTGGTTAGAGCATTGGCCCATGGACCAAAGATTTGCAGATTCAATTTTGGTCAAGGGCACATATCTTGGTTGCAGGTTCATACCCACCCCAGTCGGGGTGTGTGTGGGAGGCAACCAATTGATGTGTCCCATGTTGATGTTTCTCTCTCTCTTTCTCCCCCTCCCATTCTATTTGAAAATCAATGGAGAAAATATCCTCGGGTGAGGATTAACAAAAAGAGAAGATCCCATCTGACCTGTGTTGCCCCTCTTTGCCTGGGGAAAGCATTCTGGAACGATATCAATGGCACAGGTTCATGAGTCTGTCTGTCCACCTTACATGGTATGCTGAGCAAGGACAACAGTGGGATACATTCCCAGTTCCCTGAGCACAGTCCTCAAACGTGGTGCTTCCTGTGCTGAGGTTCCTGTCCACACGAAATGCTGCACAGACATTGGCGCCCAAATTGCAGTGAGACCAAACTTTAATACATATCTGGGTCTCTCCACATGTAACATGAAGAAGAAGCAAAAGTCTCAACATACTTTGAAGAGCTGGTGTGGCTCAGTGATTGAGCATCAATCTATGAACCAGGAGGTCAGGGTTCTATTCCTAGTCAGGGCACATGCCCGACTTGTGGGCAGGAGGCAGCTGATCCATGATTCTCTCTCATCATTGATGTTTCTATCTATCTCTCTCCCTTCCTCTCTGAAATCAATAAAAGTATATATTTAAAAAAAACCTCAATCTATCCCTTTCTGATTCCTAGACATGGACTAGAGGAGAACCTTTCATTTTTTACACCAGTGATCAAGGACTCTGAAGTGAAAGAGGGTGATGGTGAAACTATAGGGAGAGAATCACCTCTGTGAAGAAGGCATGGTGCTCCGGACTCGGCCCATGGAGGTGAGCCTGCAGGAAGTCTGCAAAGGAGTTGTGCTGCTGCCCATAATAGTATTCTCGGGACAGGGACTGTGCAGCAAACTGGCCCAGGGGGGAGGTGCTGAGCCGGACCACAGCATCGGGTGTGGCACAGTTCAGCAGCACCAGCTTGGCGTCCTCCAGGACCTTATGGTAACACTCGTGGCTCGGGGCCCCAGGCCCAACCCTCTCGATGACCTGGAGCACCACCGAGGCACAGGTGTCTGCGTGATAGCCGATGAAGATGTCAGGAGGGCTATACCGGGTATGCCGGGCAGGAACCTGCACTGCCTTGAAGTCGATGAATTTGTCCACCCAGCCCTTGAGCTCCTGCACAAGGTCCTTCTGCCACTTCTCCAGGACAGTGTTGAGGTCCAGGTAGTGCTTCTCCAGCCGGTTGATGAGGGGAGTGGGGAATTGCTGGCAGACGACGTCCTTCTCCTCGATGACGATGAGGCGGAAGTCAGGGTGGACCCGGCACTTGACCCGGTGGGTCCCCAGGCCAAGGTCCACGTACTTCTGGCCCCCAAGGTAGACGTAGTACTGGTTGAGGGCATCATAGAGGCTCTCGTAGAGGTTCTGCAGGTTGAGCAGCACCACCATTTTGCCTGTCTCCATGCAGATTTTCACGCGGTTGATGTTCCGGCAGATCTGTGTGTACTCCTGGTCCCGGGGGAAACTGGATCCGAAAATGATTTCTGGCTGCTGGTCCTTGGCGAAGAGCATCCGCTGCAGGATCTGCAGGGCCACGTAGTTCCTGGTCAGCACCAGCAGGTAGCGGGACTCCGAGTCCTCTGGCCCCGTGCCTGGCGCCCTTGGAAGGTCCCCGAACAGGTTCTGCTGGATCAGCTGCAGGGTGCTGACCTCCGTGGTGAGCTTCACCTCGGGCAAGTGCTCAGAGAAAATGTCCAGGGCCTGGATCTCGTCTTTGCCACTGAAGTTCCGAAGGATGGCCTGTGCAATATCTTGCGGGAAGAGTGTCCTGTTAGAAGCTTTTGCGGCAGCGAAGACCATTTTGATGAGGTTGTAGTAGTCTCGGAGCCCGAAGAACTCCTTGTCCTGCTTGGCACACACCGCCTCGTAGGCGCTGGCCAAGGGCCGGAAGTACGCTTGGATTCTCTCTTGCACGAGGGGCTCGGACGCGCAGATCCCCCGGGCGCTCCCGATGAGCTCCCTCTGGCTGGGGCTGCCGCGGGACACGAAAATGCCCCGGTTCATCTTGGCGGGGTCCAGGGCCCAGTTGGAGATGCCGATGAAGCCCACCTTCTTGTGGGGGGGCGGGGTCGTCTTCGATGCACCCGTCTTCCAGCAGCGGGTGCAGGGCCTTGAGGGGCATCTGGGGCGAGTCCTCGGCCAGGCCCACCTCGTCCAGCACCACCACGGAGACGTACTGCTCCAGGTCCCGGCCCTGCTGCAGGCGGGCGCAGTGCTTGAAGGTGCCCACGATGCCCTGCGGGGTGGAGTGCGGGCTGCACTGGAACGACACCAGGTAGACCTGCTTCAGGCTCCGGAAGAGCTCCGAGGGGGCAGCTGGGCCTTGCATGGCATCTGCCATGATGGTCTTAGCGAGAGATTTGGAGCTGCCAGGCTTCCCCACCAAGAAGAGTGGGATCTTCAGCTCGATGCAGATGACCATCATGAAGAAGTTCTCCTTCAAGGCTAAGTTCTTGGCGATGGTTTTCCTCAGAGATACGCTCTCCAGGAAGAGGTCTTGCGTTCGCGCAATCGCATCCAGTATGGTCTTGCTGTTGTCGTAGGGCGGCGGGAGGAGCTTACAGATGGCTCTGCGGTACTCGTCCTGCTTCTCCAGGGAGGCATGGTAACACACCCCAACGGCCAGCACCAGGGACCAGAGCACGGGGTCTCTCTTGGAGTTGTCGGGGCTGTCGCCAGGCTTGCTGTGAAAGGTGTCCAGCTTGGACAGAAGCATCTTGCTGTGGTCGTAGAACCACCAGAAGACTCTCATGCAGCGCTCCACATCCCGGAGGCTAACGAAACTGCACTCATTCTCTCCTCTCCGCATGAAGCACTGGGAGGCGTAAAGCACGTTGGTGATCACGCATGTCTTGTCTGGGCCAATTGTGGTGGTGTCCACCAGCCTCCGCACGATCTGCTGGATGTACATCCTTTCTGTGGTGTTGTTCAGCTGTCCGAAGTCCCACACTAGGGGCAGCAGGCTCGGAGGCAGTGCATGGACACGGTACACCAGCTGCCGCAGAGGGATGGAGCCCAGCCGGTCGACCGTCTCCTCTGCACGCACCCGGTAGCCCAGCCCGGCCGCCTCCAGGCGGGCGATCATCTCTGGGGAGTGCTTCCGGTAAGGATTGCAGGCCGCGATGACGTGGAGGCCCGAGTCCTCCACCAGCGGCCGCCCGCCTACCATGTGGTCACACAGGACCTCCTTGATGCAGCTGATGGCGCCCGTGGTGTTGGCCTCGTCAAAGAATAGGATGGTGTTGAGCCCGTATTTGCTCTTGTTGAGTTGGGCGAGGGCCTCTGCCGCCTTGACTTTGTTGTAGATCATGTCCGCGCTCATCCCGCCGTGGACCTTGACCAGCTGCAGGGTCTTGGCCTTGGAGGCCCCGCGCTGCAGGTCGCTGAGGAACCGGATTAGCCGGGTCTTCCCGCAGCCGGTCTCCCCCATGATGATGACGGGGATTCCGCTCCGGAAGCGCATCTCGATGGCCAGGATCTTCAGCATGTTGTCTGTCGTGAGCTCGTATGTGTTGTCAGGGTCCGCGGGCTGCTGGATCCCCAGTGCCAGGCAGAGCCGCTCTAGTTTCTCATGCCTGGGCAGCGCGTCGAAGTCCACGTTGAAGGGCACACCCTGCCGCAGCAGCACCCGGTACAGGTCTTTATTCATGACATCCCTCTTGATCACTTTCTTACTCACGTGGTCAATGGCATCCAATGTGCCCTTCTGCTTGGGCTCCAGGTGGAAGCCAATGAAGGTCATGGACGTGCGGTCCCCGTTGAAGAACAGGTATGGGTGTGGCTCTGACTCCCACCGCCGGCGGAGAGAGAACGGGGCTATGTCCTCCTCAGTGACCCCGTCCATGGCAGCTGCCTGCGTCCCAGGGCTCTGATCTGACATGCACAGCGTTGGGGTGGCGAAGTCTCTTGCCATGAAAATCATGAATGTCACCACAAAATTCTTGAAGCCCCTCAGTATGTCCCCAACCACTGCGGAGTCACAGAAGGTGGAGGCCTCACAGTCCCTGAGCTGGCAGTTCAGGAAGAGGGCGAAGTTGCGGAGCTCTGCCCAGGAGGGATCAAGCACCCCACAGTAGAAGAGCAGGTGCTGCAGGCATTCCTGGGGGGTGCCCTCCACCTGGCCCTTCTGGTACTGGAACGTGTCCAGGTTCTGTTTCTGATGGAACCGCTTCAGATACTGGAAAGGTCTTTGGAAGGTTTCGCTGCAGAACTCTGTGGGGTCCATGCCCGGCTCCTCGAGGTGCCGCTCGGGGCTCAGCTCCATGTAGATCACTTCTTTGGGGGGCCTGCAGGTGACTTTTGGGAAGATGTCAAGAAGACTGAACAGGGGAACACGTGTCCTCTGGAAAGGAGAGAGGTGAATAAGATGGTTACGAAATAAATTCCCTAAAAACATGCTTTTGGTGTTTGCACTCTCAACATGGTCTCTATTGGACAGACCTTCATGAAAAACCACTTTTCATGAAGCAATGTCTGCAGACTCCCCTCAGCACAGGTGGCTGTCGCCTACACACTCAGCACTGTCAGAGCTGCGGTCCCAGCGGGAGGTGCTTTCACCTGAGCTCCCAAAACCAAATCTTTCCATTATGTGTGAGTGTGTGAGCATAAAGCTCCCTTTTGTTAAGAAATTTATGTGACAGCCTCGCTGCTGTGGCTCAGTCGGTTGGAATGACGTCCTGTGCGCCAAAAGGTTGCACGTTGGATTCCTGGTCAGGGCAATAGCCATGTTGCAGGTTTGAGCCTCAGTTGGGGTGCATATGGGAGGCAAGCAATCCATTTTTCTCTCTCACATCAATGTTTCTCTCTCTGTCAGATCAACAAAAATGTATCCTTGGGTGAGAATATAAAAAATTTAAAAGAAAGGAATTTATGTGACAAATGCCTCCTTCCCATCTCAGCTGCATCAGGAAAGGTGGTGCTGCCAAGTGGGCGAGTTTAGTGCATCAGAGGCATAGCATTAACCATGAGTCCAAACAAATTGAAGATGCTGCTAATTAATAAAACTATTTTTATTCCATGCATTGAAAAAAGTAAGTCTAAGGATGGATTTTTCTTGATTAACCCAGCACTCTGCTGCCTGGCTAAGGCACAAGTGGTGGTGGGGGGGTGGGGATCGAATATTTAGGAAGGAGCCCACCCACCCTGATGGGACAGGGCCCCGGGTGCGCACCAACTTTGAAGACCTCTTAGGCAGCGCCGGTTGCCCTTCCAGGATTTCGATGACGTATAAGTGGCACGGGCTCCGAAGCCACATTTTCCCGTTTGAGTCCATTAAGTGCTGTAGCACCAGGAGCTTGAAGAGAAACGCCCAGATTCCAGTCTGCACCTGGAGAGAGAATCACACGCGCCACCAATATTTAAGCAAAAGACCAGCCCCCAAGGACCTTCTTAGTCTGTTCTTGGACACGATGGGACTGAATATCAACACATGATAAAGAAATTCTTTTTTTTTTTCCTTGCAAAGAGAGGAAGGAAGAGGGATACACACGTCAATGATGAGAGAGAATCATGGATTGGCTGCCTCCTGCACGCCCCCCACTGGGGATCACACCTACAACCCAGGCATGTGCCCTGACCTAGAATTGAACCGTGACCTCCTGGTTCATGGGTCGACACTCAACCCCTGAGCAACACTGGCCAGGTGATAATGAAGTTTATTATGCTTGGAAGGAGGCAGGACAGGACCTAGGAGCCACCGTGTCTTTCTGGACATGGCCACTGACTGGAATCCCAGGCACTCACCGAGGAGGTCACGTCCAGGTGGAATATCACGGGGCTCGCCTGGTACTTGGCGCCCAGGAAAGGCAGCAGGGAGCCCAGGACCTGGTTCTCATCTACCTGAGGGTCAATCAGTCGAATAATTTTGAGAGGCACGTTTTCCCCAGTAAACTTCATTTTCAGAGTTTCATGCAATCTCTTCACGTAGAGAGACTTTCCTGTAACAAACATTAAAATATAGAAGTCAGGTTCCTGGGCTGTGGACCAAGAATAAGAGAATCCAGAAAGATTTAGTACAAGTCACTTCTCTTCATGCACAATTCAAAACTGATGCAGTGTAATCCAGGATTAAAGAGCTCTCCAGTTTCCTCACTGTTACCTGCACACACACACACACACACACACACACACACACACACACACACACACCCTTTCGGGACCAGTAGTGCAAGGTGAGTGTGCCAGGGGAGGGGAGGGGACAAGCAGGATGGTGAATGGGATAAAGTCACTGAGTTGGAACCAGCGCTGGGGACTAAAGGTCAGACAAGAGGCACCTTTTTTTTTTTTTTTACTTCTCCTGCTGACGACTCACATCAACCCCAAAGCAGCTAATGCAGTTTAAAAACAAAACAGGAGCCTGCCGGTGTTGCTCATTGGTTGGAGCGTAGACCTGCACACCAAAGGGGCATGGGTTTGATTCCCAGGCAAGGACTGGTACCTGGGTTGCAGGTTTGATCCCCTGCTCCAGTTCGGGCACAGGTGGGAGGCAACCAAGCGATGTGTCTCTCTCACATCATTGTTTCTCTCTCTCTCTCCCACCCTCCCTCCCTTCCACTCTCTCTAGAAAGTCAATGGAAAACAAAAAACAAGCAAACATGAGACTTCGGAGAAGGCTGTTCAGAGAAGGAAGGTGGGTGGCTCCAGGCATCACCTGAACCAGGAAGAGTGTCCCTTCTGGTTTGGCTCCAATTTGCAACTTCAGATGAGCCCCACCTCCCTGACTCAGTTTTCCTTCTTATGGGAGGGCTTCCTTGGAGCCCCCTCCCACCCCTGTGGGCCAGGGAAGAGCTGTCCCCCCCAGCTGCTGTCATTACCGACACCCGCTCTCGCCGAGGCCACGATCCTCACACACATCCGGTCCCTGAAGGCGGCGGCGGCCGATGGGGTCCCCTCTGGGACCTGGTAGTGGTGCGCCAGGTAGGCCTGGGTGTCCTCGAGGGGTGCCCGGGGGGTGGCGGGGACCCTGTGCTGGCTGAAGGCCGAGGGCAGGTAGCAGTGCTCCCGCTCGCAGTCGCAGACCAGAACGAGCTGGAAGTCCTCCCGGTGCGGCCGGGTGCACAGGGCCCGGAGCAGCGTCTCCGCCTGGCAGGCCACCTCGTAGCTCAGCTGGTCCGCGAACAGCAGGCTGTACACGCGGCAGCCGGGGGCGCCTGGGCTCAGGCAGCGGCGAAGCAGCAACGCCACCTCCTCGAAGGTGGTACCTGGGGTGCACAGCAGCACCTCGTCGTAGGTGGGCAGCGGCTGCTCCGGGCTCTGCATGTAGATGGCCAGGGCAGCCGGCAGCACGTCTGAGTGGCTGCAGACGATGAGGTTGGGTTGGCCAGCCTGCAGGCCTCCAGGGAGCGCCCGCATCACCGGGGGCCCGCCCATGGCAGCCAGGTGCGCCAGGCCACGGCCCAGGGCCTCCAGGTCCAGGCAGTGGGGCAGGAAGGCACGTGTGCACCCCAGGAACTGCTCCATGATGACCCCCAGCTTGTCCACCAGGCCGGACTCATTGCTGAGCAGGATGGGCAATCTCTCCACCACTGTCGGCAGCTCCTGTGTGGCAGTCCTGCCATCGCCATTGCCATCGTCATCTGGGCTCCTGAAGGCCTCCACGACATCCTGCAGGGTGCACTGGCGTTTGACGAAGGACAGCATGGCAAGGACAGCAGCGCAGGCGCTGGGAGGCTGCCTGGCTAGCTCTGTGCTCAGGTGCACCAGCTGCTCCGCTGTGTAGTAGTTGAGGTGAAAGTGCTCTGCTCGCTTCTGCGCCAAAAACCCCTCCCACTGGTCCAAGAAGTGCTCCATCTGCCTGCACAGCGCCTCCAGCAGAGGGACCAGGGGCGCGTGCCCCCGCAGCGGCTCCAGCAGTGGCAGCCCAAAGTTCATCTGCACGGGCTCGGCCAGCCCCGGGCAGCAGTGCACCTCAACCTTCCAGGCCCGGAACAGGAAGCTTCCAGCAGAATACAGGTTCAGGAAGGCCTGCAGGAGCCTCTGCACGTTGCAGAACACCTGTCGCCAAGGGAAGCAGGAGGCGGGTCTCACTGGCTGACCCCAGAGAGAAGGTGGAAGCAGACTCAGAGCCTGAAGGGTGGGGTTGAGAACAGAGCCTGCCTTCCTTTGTGACAGAACCTCTGCCTCAGGAAGGCCTGGCGTTGCCAAGATTGAGGGGATCGTGTAAAAACAGTGCAAATGGCCCAGCCTGTGTAGCGCAGTGGTTGAGCATTGACGTATGACCCAGGAGGTCACAGTTCGATTCCCGGTCAGGAAACATGCCCTGGTTGCAGCCTCAATCCCCAGTGGGGGGCGTGCAGGAGGCAGCTGATCCATGATTCTCTCTCATCATTGATGTTTCTATCTCTGTTCCCTCTCCTTTCCTCTCTGACATCAATAAAAATATATTTTAAAAAATACGAATGATCTTAAAAGAAAAATCTTCTAACAAAATGGAGAGGCTGTTCCAATATGCTTCCTTCCTATGGTGGGTCACCTCCGATGCCGGTGCAGGCTGCCCACCTGCATCTTTACCTAGTTTTGGATTTTTGCTGATTGGTATAGTAGGGAGGCAATTTAAGTTTCTTTCTAAGGACTGTGCCTGGGTCATCTCCTCTCAGAGCAGCAGATTCAGGGACAATGGTCTCTACGGAGATTAAGCGGGAACCGCTAACCGAAGGGCCTGTCACACCTGAGACGCCCCATCAGGCCCTGAGTTTGGGTGACAGCCACCCTGCAGACCCACGGGTTCCAGAGCAGAGCCATTCCTAGCGATCAAACCCAAACTGTCCGGGGCCACTGGGAAGGGCATCCCCAGCCCTGACTAATGCGCCCACAGCTTGCCCAGAAGCAGACCCCACCTCGGAGAACACCTGCGCCTCGGCACTGTTGTGGTCTTTCTTGCCAGACATGAGCATCAACTTATTCAGAAGCTCCTTCAGCTCCTCCAGGGAGCACCTGCGCTGCTCCTGGCCATCCGCACTGCTCTCGGGGAGGAGCAGATATAGAGCAGTGTCTGGGGAGATCTGTGGAACAGGACACATTTGGGGGTAATTTTCTGGAGGGAGAACCTCACCTCATGCCAGGGCATGAGCGTGTCAAGGAAATGGGCATGCCCAGGAACGGGCGTGTCCTGGAAATGGGTGTACCCAGGGGTGTGGGCGTGTCTGGGAAATGGGCATGCCGGGAGTTGGGGGCTCACCTGCTGGAGCTCAGTGGGCACCTGGATCACATAGATGCCCCTGGTGTTGATGGCTCTGGCCAGTGACAGCGACGAGTGCTCTACTGAGCCATGGCTCTCCTTCACCTGCTTCAGCCACCCCAAGTCCCTGGCAGAGTCTCGCTGTTGGGACAGGAGAGAAAACAGCCATCCATCGATCCATCCTGTTCTTTCTCTCTTCCTGTGGGCACGGCCCTCCCGCCTCAAGGGCAAATGCCTTCTCTGGGCAGGTCAGCCCTCGGGGTGGAGTTGGGGGGCTTCCTCTTGCGCTGCCCAGACTCTGCGTATTGTTGCCTTTCCTGGGACACCTAAGAGGTGTCCTTCAATCAGGGGCGGGGAACCATTTTTCTGCCAAGGGCCATTTGGATATTTATATCATCATTCACTTAATATAAGTTTATATTGCTATGAAAAAAGCTCCCAGATTTATTTATTTATTTATTATTTTAAAAATAAATATATTTTTATTGATTTCAGAGAGGAAGGGAGGGGGGAGAGAGAGAGAGAGAGAAACATCAATGATGAGAGAGAATCATTGATCAGCTGCCTCCTGCACATACACCCCACTGGGGATCAAGCCCATAACCCAGGCATGTGCCCAGACCAGGAATCAAACCGTAATCTTCTGGTTCATAGGTCAATGCTCAATCACTGAGTCACCATGGCCTGGTGTTCTCAGATTTATTGAATTTCGAGTCCCACCTGGGGTTGCCTTGGCAGGTCCAGACAAATGATTTCGAGGCCCTGGTACAGCTGTTCCCCACCCCTCCCTGACTTAAATGGAAATGTGTATTTTTTTCTGATAAAACATCCATCAATCCCAATTGTGGGAAATACCAAAAAGTATACAGAATTAAGTCACAACTACTACCATTTTTGGAGAAAACACTGGTGACATGTGAGCATGTTTCCTTTCCGTCTATTTTTCTTTCATGTGTTTTGCATGCAGTTTTATATTCTACTTCATAACATACAAGCTAGAGAAAGCATTTCCATATGTGAAGAAAAACCTTTGCAAACATGGTCTTGAACACGTGATGTGTGATGATGTGCACAGTCATGGCCCAGAGTCCCACTGAGCCATGAGCCAGGAATAAAACTCACCAGTTTACTGGGCAGGTGTGGGTCATTTTCCAGAGCCTTCCACAGCTCCTTCAGGTGTCCCGTGAATGCATGGAAATCTGCGCTCATGTCCAGCTTGTAGAGCAGAGCGGTGTAGCCCTGGATGGCGTCGTGGAAGCAGGCTACGCGGTCCATGTCCATGTCATTCTCCCCCGCGAAGATGAACGCCAGGTCCACAAACACCTTCAGCTCGTTGATGCCTTGAAGCGAGAGGGGACAGGTGAGGGTGGGGCCACTCCATCGGACACGAGGTTCACACCATGGACAATAGTCTTTCGAGGAGCTATACATGGACATCCAGTGTATTTTTAGGGATTGATCTGCTTTCAATAAGATTCCAAGCACCTTTTCTCTTGCTTCTAATTGGAATACCACTGACCAGTGCCTGAACTCACTAACAGTGGGGTACAGACACCACACGAGGCTGTGTGCCTGACTCCATTTATCCATGCAATGTCACCACCCTTTAAAAAAATTAATTCTCTCCTGAGGATATGCTTTTATAATCGATTCTACAGAGAAAGGAAGGGAAAGAGAGAGAAACATGGATGTGAGAGAGAAACATCAATTGGTTGCCTCCCATACATGCCCTAAAAGGGGATTGAACCCACAACCTATGTTTGTGCCCTGACCAGGAATTGAACCTACAATCTTTTGGTGCACGGGATGATGCTCCAACCTATTGAGCCGCACCAGCCAGGGCAGGAGCAAGGTTTTTAAGAAAATGATCCCCCTTGCCCAGCTGGTGTGGCTCAGTGGTTGAGCATGGATCCATGAATCAGGAGTTCATGGTTTGATTCCCTGGGCACATGCCCAGGTTGTGGGTTTGGTCCCCAGTGTGGGGCGAACAGGAGGCAGCTGATCAATGATTCTCTCTCATCACTGATGTTCCTATTTCTCTCTGCCTCCCTCTATCTTCCTCTCTGAAATCAATAAAAATATTTAAAAGAAAGAAAGAAAATGACCTCCAGCTGTCCAGAGCAAACCTACAGAGTGAGGGAGCACTAGCCAAGGACACAGCTTTTACAACAGAGCATGAGAAATACTCTCCTGATATAAATTCCACCAGAAAACACACAGAGCACACATCCTAAGGAATGCAGATGGCACCCTCTGTCCTTTCCCCAGCCCATCAACTTAGAACAGTCACCCATGCGCCATTGGGACACCCAGGCTCCTGCAAGCCCCAGTGACGACCATACCTTTGACAGCCTCCCGGACCCAGTGGACGAACTCCCTGGCCAGGGCCAGCTCCAGCAGACACTGGCACCGGGCCTCGTTCATGTCCCGCAGCAGCTTGTTGGTACTGATGACCTGCCTGTCGATCTGGCCCAGTTTTTCATGGCAAGAGTTCTCAGAAGCTTCGGTCTGTAAGACAAGGCTCTGCTGTGGGCTGAAGCTGGTCACCTGGAGCCCTGGGTCTGAGCAGGAACACAGACCGTCCCAACAGCCTGAATCTCCTGGGTTTGTGGCTGCTACGATGTGGACGGGCACACGGGGCCCTCATTCCAGAACTGGATGCTGTATCCCCCTCCCCTGATCAGTAATAACCACCCCTGGTCTCTGGAGACATTCTGCTAAGCAGCTTCCATAAGAACCACCTGGCATGTATTATTTTCCTGCGTTGTAGGTGGAAAAGTGAGGGCCCAGACCCGGGACCTACTCCAGAGCCCACTGCTACAGCTCACGCCTATGCAGGTGTGATTCCAAATCGTGTGCTGAGTTTTCATCCTCTTCACACCCTTCTCTGCTGCTGTACAGGTCCCAGTCTGCCTCCTAGACTCTCGTCCTCAAAGAGCAGAAACCGAAAGACCCCCTTCTTACTGATGTTCACAGAAGTCACTCTTTGGGCGGCTCCCACAGACAGGAGGGGGCAGCCACGGAGCCAGGCCTTGGCTCTCTACAAACATCCAACATCTGAGAGGGCCACACAGCCCTGTCCTGTGTCCTTGATGCTCGTGTCAGGGAGCAGTCACACTATGTATAAGCCGAGGGGAAACCAGGTCCCTGCACATTCAGCACCCAGTGAAATGCAAACAGGAAACTCTCGTCCAGGCTTTAAAAGCCAGAGAGCCCAGGGCTGCCAGGAGTCTGAGCTGGGACCCCACCTGAACCCCAAGGGTCCCTGGCAAATAACTTACGATTCTTAGTACAAAGTGGAGAAGACTGAAGTCCCCGGTCAGGCCCAAGGTCTCTTTGACCTCCAAGATGACCTTGGCTGCCTTGGCAGACAGATGCAGGTGGTGGTATTCCCTGACCTGCCCCATTCGCTCCTGGATCCAATCGCTTGGGTCGCTGGGGTCCAGGGCACACATGACTCTGAGGTCAAAGGTGAGTTCGTCATATTTATTCACAAAGACGCCGAAGATGGTGTGCACTTCCCCGAAGGTGAGCTCGCCCGACTTCAGGTCCTCATACAGTTTCCTGAACTTGTTGAAGCAAGGAAGGTACAGGTCATCATACACATCTTCAATGTCCACAAGCGGCCCTCCCCGTGCCTCCTCCTCCTCTGGCGGAAGGAGCGCCCGGGCGGCCTCTGCCCAGAAGGTCCGGAAGATGTGACTGTCCTTGAGCAAGTCTATTGTTGTGGCCATTTCTTGAACGTGGGCGCTCAGGTTGTAGTGCGTTACCCACTCCATGTCTAAGGAGGTGGGGGATGGACTCGCCATCACGGCCTCATTTAGGCATTTCCTGCCCAGGTCTTCTGCGTGTTTCTTGGCAATCTTTCTGCAGTCCACTGCAAAACCATAAGAGGACGTCACCCGTGAGCCCACCAGTCCAACAGGACTCTCTCCTCCCCCTCGCTGCTCCTGAGGAAACTCGAGGAATCGCCCTCACTGGCACTTTTTCTCTCAATAAGAATCCAGACACGCGCTCCTCCCGCCTTCAATTTTCACAACAAAGCCTTATAAGTTCTGGGTGAAGAAAGGCACCCTCTTCACCCGCTCCCCACACCCCTCTTCGATGCCAGAACAGAGAGAGTTCTGTAAAAAGTCACACACCACCTGGGCAGGAAGAACAGAGAGCCACAACCTGTAAGATGTGACAGTGGATGGGCCCATGGGAAGTGGGGCCCAAGGCCTACTAGAATGTGGAACCGCAGCTTGCCATGGGGACACTGGGAGCCCAGCAGGTTCCTGCTCAGGGAGCTGGACTGTGGGGATGCTGATGAGACCAGGAAGGGACAGGCTGCTTTTCACCCCATTCCTTCTTCTTTCCCTCCTCCTCTCCCTCCACTGGTCTAGTAGCAGCGGGAGGTCCCATTCCCGCGGCGGCACGGAGGGTTGTGGACCTGGAGGTCTCAGGTCCGTGGGGAATAATGGCATTTCCAGACACGCATGGCACTGAACTTCAGGAGTAAGAAAGAGGGGACAGAAGACACAGGGGCAGCAGAAGGCAGGTGGGAGCACCAAAGGGAAAGGGGGCCGACCCGGCGCTGGAAGCCCTGCAGCCCACTCCTCTCTCAACTCCCAGAGCCATGCCCAGCCTCTCTCCCCCCACCCCCCATGTGAGGACGGGAGATGCAAGCACCCCACAGAGAAGACTCCAAGGCACAGCACATCCAAGGCCCTTCCTGCTGCCAGTTCTCTGTCCGCTTACCAGGCTCCTCACTTACTTCACAAGGAAACCAAGAATGTCCAGACATATGGGGAGAGCCTTTCACGTGGGTGGTAGGTACGAAAACACAGCAACACATAAAAGGGACTCAGAGGAAAGGAAAAACTATATGCAAAATAGAAAAACCCCTAAACCCTAAATATCAATAACCTCAGGAAGATAAGATACTGTAGCCACGAACAAGCACAGGAGGGCACAGAAAAAGGGCGTCCAGGAGGCCCAGTATCCAATTCATGTCAATCCTGGCAAGAGAGGAAACGCTCAAGGAAAAGTTTAAGAGAATGTTCCAGATCTCAAGGGCTTGGATGTCAAGAATTGAAAGACCACCAAATTATGCCCAATGCTTGGAGAGAAGATGCACCCATACAGAGGCCCACATTTCAGAGCCCTGGGGACAAAGAGATCGAAGGGCCTCCAGAGAGAAAATGTCCCCACAAAGGAGCGGCCGTTAGCACTGCTCTCGATTTCTCAATGGCCACGCCGCAGAGACCACGGTGCCACATGTGCAGCATCTGGAAGGAAAAGGACTTCCTGTCTGTAGTTCCGACCAAGTCCACGACCACCCTAGTGTGAGGGCAGACATTCGCAGACTCACAAGGACGCAAGAATGGACCCTTTTCACCTATTTCATCCCTATTTCACAGGGATGTAATGGAAGATAATGTTCAAGTAAAACCCAGGAGTGAGAGCGGGAGTCCAGGATCCCAGAAACAGACCCAAATGAGGAGTGAGGCAAAGAACAACCCAGGACGGTGCAGGAAGACTCTAGGGCTCCCTGTCCCGTGAGGGGAAGCTCCGAAAAGATCAGACTGATCATATTTCAAGGAAGTTACAACGAAGAGTATGGAATTGAATTAGAAAGAAAAAACACTGGAAATGTTACAGGATTCCAGGGCAGGAGGAATAGGGAAACTGAGACAGGAAAGTTAAAACAAGGCCAAACAGTGGGGCAATCTGCAGCCAGCTTGTCACTAACAAGCCGCTATCTTCCCCAGCCAAGGACATAGCAAATGGTTAAAAACCTCCCTCATGAGAGACTGCAGAGAGGGAGGGGAGGGGAAAGGGAAAAAAGGCAGTTGTATTTCTTTCACTCCCTAAGCAGAGAAGCCAGCATCCTCAAGGCGTGGCAGGATAAAATTGCCAGGTGCTTCTCATGAATTCTGGGAAGGCCACAGCAAAGTAAACAAGGGCCTTGAGAATTAATCTGCACCAAATATTCAGCAGAGGAATTCTGTAACCTACAGGTAGGAGGGTATATAGCACCTCAGACCCCTACCCAACCTGCTCTTCAGATTAGCTGAGAACCCGTCTGCGCTTTATGAGCCAGATGTATACGTTTACTTGCTTTGCTTTTTCAATAAAGGTGCATGCTTTAATTGCTTTAATAAATCGGGTCTCATAACACAGTCAAGGTCTCTCGTATAAATTCATTTATATGGAAGACAAGGGTCCAGGCTGGGGACATCCTCTCCCACTGGCTCAGGGGCTGTCCTGTCCAGGAACACCTCTCCAGTGTCCATCAGAGGTGCCTCTAACAAAAACAAAGCACAGGAGGAGACACGAATTTTCAATCTAGAGGAAACCAAGCTTGTGCGTGAAGGTAAGGTGATCGCGGTCTCCTTCGGGGCTCGGCGGTCAAAGCACATTTACACAGTGGTGACCATTCAGGCCCTGAGCAGTGAGCGAATGAAGAGTGAGTAAAGGGAATAGGAAAGGTGGTGTGTGTAGGGTAGAGACTGGAGAAACTAAGAGCCCTAATCGTCCACCATGGATAACACGTAAACCCGGAAAATCCAGGAGCAATTTAAGCGCGTTATTGAGAGGGACAAGGTGACAGGTCCAACTTTGTTTAAAATGGACGCTTTACCAGCAACCTGCCCGCTGAGAGAAAGACCGCTGTGGAGACATGTTTCTATTGGATTCTCCTCTGACCCTGAAGTTTGGTTCATTAAAATTCTGATGCGAGTCACCTTTCACCCAGTGTTTCACCCTCTCGCACAGCTTCAGAAGACTGTCCACCCGGCTCTGCTCTTTCTGTAGAAATTGTAGTTCTTTCCATCTGGAGTCCAGCACGTTCTTCATATCGTATATTTCCTCCTGGGGTGAAAGACTTTTTCTCTCTGGGAAAAAAAAGTTACCCAATAGAACAAAGGAGCATATTCTTTTCTGTGGGAACCATTTCTTCCCTCTTCTTTTGAATGTGATGCACACTCAGGATGTGGGGATGGGAGGAGGGAGGGGGCTGCGAGCCCAGCCCCTCCATCCAGGTGCCCGCCCTTAGCAGCATGGGATGGGCCTTGAGCACTCAGACTTGGTCATCACTTCTCTGTTCTTTTTTTTGAGGATTAGACACCATGTGACACGAAATGCAACATCTGATTCCATCTGGAATCCGGCTGCTCTCCATAATAGTACTGAAACAACTGACAAAACCTAGATGGAGTATGGACATTCCAGGGAGTCACCTGTTAAGGTTAATTTTCTGACTTTTTTTTTTTTTTAAATATATATTTTATTGATTTTTTTACAGAGAGGAAGGGAGAGAGATAGAGAGTTAGAAACATCGATGAGAGAGAAACATCGATCAGCTGCCTCCTGCACATCTCCCACTGGGGATGTGCCCGCAACCCAGGTACATGCCCTTGACCGGAATCAAACCTGGGACCTTTCAGTCCGCAGGCCGACGCTCTATCCACTGAGCCAAACCTGTTTCGGCAATTTTCTGACTTTAGTGGTTACACTGTAGTCACGTGGGGGAAGTTCTGACCTAGAGGAAATACACACTGAAGTTTGGGAATGATGGGTATTCATTGGGCAACCTACTCTCAAATGGTGTAGGGCTTTTTGAACAGTTCTTTCAATATAGTTCCCATTATTTTAGAATGTTGTGATTGTTTCAAAAATAATAAATAAATTCATCCATCTTTTCTTTTTTTTCCAGAAAAAAAAAAGAATCTGTCCTGTCAATTTAGTGGCAAGAAGAGCCCTTCATCATACCAAGGACAAAGATCACCCTTCTAAGGAACCCTGTGAGCATAGACATTCCCCGTCCAGGTTCCTCAGCAGCCAGGTGTCCCGTGTCAGCGCCATACTCACTGAGCTCCCAGATGTCAAGAAACTGAGTCATGTGATTCCTGATCAGCTGCAGCTGTTCCACCAACACCGTGCGGCTGAGGAGGGCCTCGGCCACCTTGGTGAGGACCGAGTCTGCCGTGGCCATCAGCTTCTTGCCATCCTCCGTGATGTGCGCTAGTATTTTCTCGTTGGTTCCTGCTCAGGTTTTAACAGTTTAAAGTCAGAGCCTGCCTGTTTCCCGCATGGCTCCCGCTGCAAGCTGAGGCCTCCTGGGCTCTCCTTGCTGCACGGCCCAATGCCAGGCAACACGTGCAGAGGCCTCACGCACTTCCTCAATCACGAAGACAATTCCTCCAACTGCACAGTCAGCTGAGATAACCACGTTTCTCAGGTTTCTAAAATCCGTGCGCCCTTCAGTATTCTGGACCCACACAGACTTTCCTCTCAAACCCCCCATTTCCAGAATTCCCATGACAGAAGAATTCACCCCAGCAAGGTGGCATCACAGAGGCGCTTTCATGGCCCATGGACACAGGTGCACCAACTAGGTCCTGCTCTGCTTATCCTGGCTATCTTGAAAATTTTGAATGTGAATTTCAGGATCAATTTAGAGGGCAGAATTTTAAAATATACTTAGCTTAACCACCAGGAGATTTCTCTCCAAGTAATAGCTGGGTTGTACAGTATTATGAGGACACCAAGTTTATCTATGCCACTAAAAATCAATACGGCAATTTTATTAGTAATTGCAAAACCTAGGAAGCACCCAAGATGTCCTTCAGTAGGTGAATGGACATACTGATCCATCCAAACAATGGACTATTAGTCGATGATTAAAAAACACACACAAAAACGTGCACACCCTGGCCGGTGTGGTTGGGCATTGTCCCACATACAGAAAGGTTGCTAGTTCAAGGCACTCGCCTGGGTTTGGGGCTTGATCCCCAGTAGGGGGAGTGCAGGAGACAGCCAATCAATATTTCACCTCATGTCGATGTTTCTCTCTCTCTACCCCTCTTTCCTCCCTTCTAGTCTCCCTAAAAATCAATGGAAAAAATATCCTCTGGTGAAAATTAACAACAAAAACACACGGGGACCTTCAGGAGGACCCTCAGGACAGCTTCAAGGACACAGCAGCTGTGCCCAGCAGCTGTGCCAGGGATGGTGGCCTTAGGATTGGTTCTCATCCACATCCAAGACACCCTGCCCTTGCTGGGCCCCTCTAGCCCATTGGCTTCCTTGCTAGACATCTGCTGCCCTCATCAGGTGTCAGGTCAAATGTCCTGCCCCGTTGCAGGTCAGAAGGACGTGAGTGGACACCCCCCAGAACATACTGTACAGTTTGAAGAGATGCTTGGCATCTGGCCACGTGAGTAGGTATTTCAGAACCTCAGCCAAGTCGTCCACGGCCTCCCCGTTGCACCTGGGCCAGGACTTGGTGACCACAGCGGACGCGAGGATCCCGAATCTCTGAAGGTTGCTCTGAGAGAGTCCCTCCAGAATGCTGGCCTGTGACTAAAGAAAATGAGAACAGAGAAGGGAATTCAGGAAGGCGTCTTTTGGGGTTATATTTTTGTTTTGTTTTTAGCACATTGCATACCGCATAGAAACCTCTAAGACATACGCCAGGGACTGCACGTTTTTGGGCAAACTGCATGTTATCTAAATCATCATAATGCACTTTAGGTGTTGTTTTTCAATAATGATAACATTTTTATTCACAAAAACAATTAAACAATTAAAGTTCCTAGTATTTTTTTAACGTATGGTACTGCGTAAAACATTTTCCTCTATGAAGAGGGACCAAACAAAATTTACATAAGTATCTAGATTCGCTTCTTTTTCCATGGGCGTGAAAAACAAGAACACACATGAGCTGTCCTTAACAGACGGCGCGCGAAACACGAGAAAGCTCCTGAGCAGACGAAATGTGTTAAGTAACAGAAGTAAATTACCCAATTTCAGAAATCTTTTGTGACTAGTTTTACAAAGCTTCAAAAAAACCCACAAAAGAGTATAATACTTCACTTTTATTAGGGCATTTTGCTTCGCTGTGAATTGTCTCCTTGAGCAGCAACCCCCTAGAAACGTGGCAGTGTGGACTCACAGACACGCCCCACACATCACACCCCTCCCTCTGGCTCACCACCAGTGTCTGCATTTTTCCTGCACTTTCATGTCATGAAAAACAGCAAACATAGCATCAGTAAGTCATCAGTCCATCAAATACTTTGTATTCCTAAACTGTCTTTTGTAAGGCTGCCTGCGTACAGCACATACTAGTATATTGTAGGACTCTTCTCTGCTTCCCCAAGACACAAAATGTTTTCCTTCTTTAAGTTTAAAATTTTTACCAAAAGTGTCAGCCTGGGCAACAAAGGGTCTTGTGTTTGAGTCCCAGTCAAGGGCACATACCTGGCTGTAGGTTCCAACCCCAGCCCCAGTTGAGGTGCATTCGAGAGGCAACCAATCAATGTATCTTTCTCACATCGATGTCTCTTTCCTTTCTCTCTCTCTCTCTCTCTCTCTCTCTCTCTCTCTCTCTCTCTCTCTCTCTCCCCTCTTCCTCCTTCTCCTCCTCCCTCCCTTCCATTCCCTCTAAAAATCAATGGAAAAAATATTCCCAGGTGAGGATTAACTACGTAAATAAATAAAAGGATAAAAGAAAGCTGTATCCAACAACATATAAAAAGGATTAAATACTGAGACCAGGAGGGATTTATCCCAGGGATGAAAGGTTGGTTGAACCTAAAAAAACAATTGAATGTAATACATCGAATCAATAGAAAAAAATTACCTGATCATCTCAATAGACTAAGAAAAGTATTTGACAGAATCCAGCACCCTTTCATGATAAAAATACTGAACTAGAAACAGAAGGCACTCCTCACCTGGTAAAGGGCACCTATCATCTATGGAACCCCCAGCTAACTCCACGCTCAGTGGAGAGAGAAGCAAGACAAGGGTGGCCCCTCTCTCCACTTCTACTCAACTTGGTGCTGGGAGCTCTGCTCATGGTGGTCAGGCAGAAACAGGCATAAAAGGCACCCAGATCAGGAAGGAGGAAGAAAAACTCTCTCTGTTCACAGATGACATGATCTTACAGAAAGCGCTAAAGAGCACACATGCATGCACACAGGCCTACATGCACACACACCTACACACACACACACCCACACCCACATTCATACAAAGAAGGAGGCTGTGCCTGAGAGGCGTTGTAGGGAAGAATATCTCCCTACTTTGCAGGAAAAAAATTCCCAAGTGAATGGATAGGAACAGACACTTATCCATAAACGTTTTGTCAACCTTTGGCATCTCTCACTGCACAGGTGCAGTGTTGGAGGCAATGCACACCAGGAGCGGGGACTTCACAGGGACCTTCGCTAGTGGCTGGGGACACCACCGGACTCGGTCCCACGTGAGTGGCTGTGATTGACCGCACGTCACAGCTGCGCCACTTCGGGAAGCTGAGTGGCATTTCCAGGAGCTGGTCAAGG
This sequence comes from Myotis myotis, assembly GCF_014108235.1. Classification (NCBI taxonomy): domain Eukaryota; kingdom Metazoa; phylum Chordata; class Mammalia; order Chiroptera; family Vespertilionidae; genus Myotis; species Myotis myotis. The sequence continues at coordinate 1,842,231 of NW_023416327.1, forward strand.
GTCCCAGACTCCAGAACCAGTCCTGCCAGCCAGGAGGGGATGCCTGTGCCTTTGCATGGGGTTGAAGCCCATCTCAGAGCTCATGGGCATTTACCAGACCTGCCTGACAACATTGGAAGGCAGCTGTGACCCTGAAAGCATCCCTGGTGGGCTAGCTTGCTCACCTGGCAGGCCAAGCCTACAGCTTCAATGGCACATTTCTCGAAGCACTTGGACACGCTATCGTCGGCGCCCGCAGTTGCCCAGCCAGTGCTGCAGTAGGCGGAGATCTGGGAGAGCGGCCTCTCCTGCAGGGGCGAAAGGGGCAGAGCTGGGGGCAGCACGCTGAGCTCCAGGGGACACAGGGGCCTAGTGTTTTCACTTTCCCACCCTCTTACCATTCCCCATTGTTGGAACCTTCTTCCCACTCCACGTTAAGCACATCCTCACTGCCCCCAAAGATCAGACCAACAACAAGACCATTCATTCTGCAGAGAAGGTGCCTGCACTGAAGTTTGCAAAAAGAGGTGAGTTTTGAAAAGTAACATGATTTTTTCTTGTTTGTGTTTTCCTGCAAAGATCCATTGAACGTTATATATAAAGTTCCCACGTCACATTTAAAAAAATCAGCCCCGGTCCTGGCCGGTTTGGATAAAGCATCGGCCCGTTGACTGAAGAGCTACGGGTTCGATTCGGGTCAAGAGAATGCATCTCAGTTGCAGGTTCGATCCCCAGTCCCATTGGGGTGTGGGAAGAGGCAGCCAATGGATGTATCTCTCTCACACCGATCTTTCTCTCTGTCTCTCCCCCTCCCTTCCATTCTCTTTGAAAATCAATGGGAAAATACCCTTGGATGAGGATAAACAACAACAAAATCAACCCCAATCTTTCGAGGGTTATGGGCCTGAAGTCTGTGTTCTCCCCACTGGTCGCCGGGTTTAACAGGCTCCTGTCACCATGGGCCACTTGGAGGCCCCGCATGCATGGGGTTCCCCTGGTGCAACCCCTGTTCCCCATTGTTCTCTGGAATTCCATCCAGGGCCCCACAGCAAAGGCTGCACCAGGAGCAGCAATGAAGCCATATTTGCCCACCCCTGGGCACCGGAGGGCAGTCCACCCATTTGAACAACCTTCCCCTCATGGTGGTCACCAATGTCTGGTTCTCTCAACCTGCCTTCACCCCCAAGAAGTACGGCCCCAACCCCGCTACCTGCTTGAGCCTTCCTTCCAGGTCCCCCAGCAAGGACTCCTTCCAGCCGTGTTCCTCGGGGAAGTGGATCTCCACCAGCCGCCGCCACACCTGCAAGGCCACAAGTGAGGGACAGCCCCGTGACAGGAAATGCCACAATGTAAGCCTTCCAACGACGACTGTGGTGACACAGAGGGCTCTGCACTGCGAGGCCACCTTGTGTGGGACCTGGCCACGGTTACTGGAGCTGTCGGTGGGGTCAGGGCGTCCACCTCAGCCCGAGAACACGAAGGACCCCGACTGCATAGGGAACCACTCTTTTCCTTCATTGTGAAACTGGTTGTTATTCAGAAATTATTTTCCTCCAATGTTTTATTTTGAAAAATGTCAAACTTGTGACGCTGCCATTTACCTCCATCAGATTCCCAATGTTCACCTCAAACATGCTCTCTCTCTTGCTTCAGGCATTTTCTCTGCCTGGCCCCTGGGAGGTGAGCCACCAAGGCAGTGCCACTTGGCCCCTAAGTACTTGGGCAGGCGTCTCCAATCACGTGGCCCACACGGCACACAACACAGTATGAGTCACGCTCAGGTCAGTGCCGTGGGTCTGACACTTCTCTAGGCGGGTCCCTGTCCACATCCCTCCCATCGCTCACATATGTCCTGGCTCTCTGCGTCCAGATACAACACGGAACATGCAGTACGTTTGGTGACCACATCTCTTTTCCAGCAATGCCCTTGCGGCCCTTTCTTTCTTGAACAACGTGTACAGTTCTGGAAAGCTCTGATTTTCGTGGGAACGAGGGAAGCAGGCTTTGCTTTATAGAGTCCATGGAGCCGGAGGTGCCCCATTCCACAGGGATGAGCCCTACAGAACCCTCCCATCGAGGGCAGAGGTCATTCAGGTGGACCCCTTGGCCACTCGGACACCCCGATCACCTTGATAACTACAAGGACACAAGGAGAAAACAGACACGTTAAAAACCAAAAATGGGCCTGGCTGTTGAGCGTCAACCTATGACCCAGGAGATCATGGTTTTGTTCCAGGTCAGGGCACATGCCTGGGTTGCAGGCTCGATCCCCAGTGTGGGGCGTGCAGGAGGCAGCTGGTCAATGATTCTCTCTCATCATTGATGTTTTTGTCTCTCTCTCCTTCTCCCTTCCTCTCTGACATCAATAAAAATATATGTTAAAAAATAAAATAAAAAAACAAAAACAAAAATGGGAGTGAATAAAGCTTCCCAGATAGTGTCCTGCCCAGCCCTGGCGGAGCCCTGTCCACATGTGCTTAAGGTGTTACTGCAAGCTTAGACCCAATCCAGTGGCCACCCCGTCCCTTGCCCTCCTCCACAGCGCACAGTTCTGTTCCACACCGGTCATCTTCAAAACGCTCCCACCTCCCACCTCCTACCTCCCACCATCCACCTTTTTTGGGGCTCATGTCTCTCTTTCTCACATTCAGATGCCTTTCTGCCCAGCTTCCCTTTCAAGTACTGGTAGTTCCTGCTTTCATCTGTTCTTTCCAAGTCCAGCATCACAAACTTCATTATAACCTTAGTACTAAATCAGACCCCGAATGCCCCCCACAGAGCACCTCCCTGGCAAGGTCTGCCTGCTGCCTGGGCTCCCGGTAGGCATGTGACCAGCGCCTGGCCTTGCAGATCCCACTGGGGAGGGCAGGGACCCGAGGCCTGAGGCCCAGGCACAGGATGGGGCACCCCGCTGAGGTCCTGGTGCTCAGGATACAGCCTGCGGTGTTGCATCCCTATGCAGACACCTTTCATGGGCTGTGCATGGTCGCCAGCTCACCTGGATCTCATCGCTGTAGGTGAACCTGACAGAAGAGTCATTTGAATTGCAGAAGATGCGCTGCTTGAAGGTTCTCCGAAACCACGCTCTCGTGGCAGCGAGGACTCCCTGGGCCACGCTCCTCACTGAGATCCTCATCCCAGTGTCACTTCCCGGCTCTTCCTCGGAGTCCTGTTAGCAAAGGGGAGGTAGGGAGTGGGGGAGAGAGAGAATTGTCCTGGCCCGTCCTCTGCTACCATTAAAGTGTAGGGAAAAGCTCAGTGGGGAAGACCATCCATGGACATGCGTTGGGGGGGGGGGTGTCACCTGTCGCCTGCCACCTGCTCTGCTCTGTAATTGCCCAGTCACCCAACCACCCTCACTGTAACTCCCCTCCTTCCAGCCTAAGACCCAAAGGCCAAGGTGCACATGAGGTCACACAGCATCCTCTTTGCGGTGAGCCGGCCAGGGCATGTTGGATGACGGATGAGGGGAGCAGCCGCTTTGTGCCATCCTGCGATCCCACACTTGGCCCAGCTCCTTTGTGAACGAGGTCACTGGAAACTCTGTTGCTGTCCTGGGCGTGACACAACCTGGAGCCCACTCACCACTATAGGTTTCAGCCTGATGATGATACAGACGATCTCCGCAGATAAGGGGGGCAGCTCGTGAGTCATCTGGCCTTTGGTGAATTCGCAGACGGCCTCGTGCAGCTTCAGGCACACGGTCAGGTAGGACGGCACCAAGGGCTCCTGGAGAACCCTGCACCGCAGTGAGCAAAGAGAAATCACTGGAGGGACCCAGGGAACGGGAAACATCACCGTCATCCAGGGCGCACTCCTTCCCGTTAAATACCAGCAGCAAGGCATCCATTGGATCCCTATGTAGCATAACATCGGGGAAATTTCAATCCATCTCAAACTTGCAACCAAGATAAAAAGCAAACAACCTGGCCAATGTGGGTCAGTGGTTGAATGTCCACTTCTGAACCTGGAGGTCACAGCCCGATTCCTGGTTGGGGCACGTGCCCACGTTGCGGGCTTGATCCCTAGTGGAGGGCATGCAGGAGGCAGCCAATCAGTAGTTCTCTCTCATCATTGATGTTTCTATCACTCTCTCCCTCTCTGAAATATATATATGAACATAAATGAGAGGCCCGGTGCACAAAAATTTGTGCACTCGGGAGGGGGGGGGGCGTCCCTCAGCCTGGCCTGCGCCCATTTGCAGTCCAGAACCCCTTGGGGGATGTCCACCTGTCAACTTAGGTCCACTCCCCGGGGGATCAGGCCTAAGCTTGCAGTCAGACATCCTTCTGGCAGTCAGGGAGCCCTCTGGGGATGTCCGACTAAAGGCTTAGGTCCCCAAGGGATCTGGCCTAAACCATTAGTTGGACATTCTTAGTGCTGCCACGGAGGTGGGAGAGGCTCCTGCCACCACCTCTGTGCTGGCCAGCCATGAGCCAGCATCTGGCTGAGTGGCACTCCCCATATGGAAGTGCACTGACCACCAGGGGGCAGCTCCTGCATTGAGCATCTGCCCCCTGGTGGCCAGTGCGCATCATAGCAACCAGTTATTCTGCCATTCAATGTGCATATTAGCCTTTTATTATTATTATATAGGATGTCCCTATTTCCCCCCTTTTGGCCCCTCTACCCAGCTCTTGCCCCCCACTTCTCTCTGGCCATCACCATACTGTTGTCTGTGTCCATGGGTTGTGCATATATTTTCTTTGGCTAATCCCTTCTTTAAATTCACTTCTTCAAACTTTTATTTTCAAATAAGTGCTTATAACTGCACTATTATATATTTTCTATTATATCATTTAGAATTAAGATATTTTTGAATTGAACCCTTGTAAATTTTAGCACAATTTAATAAATTATGCTAGAAGCAACTAGGAGATTTTTCATGTAATGCAGATACATTTCAATTAATGTTTTATTAATTTTTAATTTTTTAATATTTTAATTTGAAATAATCTCATACATGTAAAAAAAACCCTATAAAATACTACGCATATCATATGTACCCTTCACCCAATTTCTTAGGTGTTAATAATTTAAACATAACCATTATACAACTAACAAAATTTGGAATATGTTTTTCTTATAATCTCTTTAATGTTACTTAATCTATTTACTTTGTTTTTGTTAATCTTCACCCAGGGATATTTTTCCATTGAATTTTAGAGAGAGTGAAGGGAAAGGGAGAGACACATTGATTGGTTGCCTCCTGCACATGCTCTGATAGGGACTGGGGATCAAGCCAGCAACTGAGGTACATGCCCTTGAGTGGAATCAAACCTGGGACCCTTCAGTCCACGGGCTAATGCTCTATCCACTGAGCAAAACAGGCTGCAGCTTAGTTCATTTACTTTTAATCTCTCTCTGTGTCTTTATATTTAAAGTGGGTTTTGTTTTTGATTCACCCTCATAATCTGTCTTTTAATTGGTGCATTTATGCCACTGACTTTCAGAGTGCTTACTGATAGAGCTACTACCATATCAGGCAGCTTCTGGGGCTTCTGGGGCCGGCCTGCCCTGGATGGTGGTGCGCTGGCAGCTGGCGCTGTCCCACCCTGCCTGCAGATTGCAAATTAGCCGCCATCTTTGTTGGCGGTTAATTTGCATAGTGCACTGATTAGCCAATGGGAGGTGTAGCAAAGGTATGGTCAATTACCATGTTTGTCTATTATTAGATAGGATTTAAAGCAAACCAGGGACACCTCCCTGGTCTGAAGTGTTTTAACAAAGATGAGTTAAACTATTCCAAGGGTATCCCCTTACTTGAGAAAAGGCTAGGAATGTGCATTTTAAAGATTGAACTATTATGTCAATTTGAAAACGATTCTGAAAGATACAGGGAGGGAGGGCAAAAGGAAGAGAAGCTAGAAGGCGGTGTGCTGTGTAGCCTCCTCCAGATGGAAACCAGGTTTTGTGTCTACTGACAGTTGCTGAGTTGATCCAAGTGGGCTCAGACAGGGCCACAGCAGTGAATGGCCGGGGGATGCTGTACTGCGCAAAGCTGGCTAAGGCCTCTGAGTCACAGGTTCCTGAGAGCCCCACCTCTGACCTGAACACCTGAGAACTCAGGTGAGGGAGAGGGGAGGTGCTGCAGACTCTTAGTGATCGCCCGTCCTGCCCTGTGAACATTTCTATGGTGTCCTGTGCACTGCCCCTCCAGGGTCAGAGGCCAGGAGCCAATGATTTCGGATGATTGCATGGAGCTGTGCTAAGGTTGACATGTGAAGTCTAGATGCTGATGGAGCACAGGGCACAGGCTTGGGTGTGCAGCACGACGACGACCATTGAGAAACAAGTGGGAGATGCATAGAAAACCAGACTAAAATGTCACCAGTTCATAGCTATTATTGTCCCTTAAAAAACACGATTATCGCATTAATAAATCACAGGAGGAAGGGGGCTATGCATGGTTTATGGCCTTCCGACCATGGCAGCAGCTCTGGGACACTGCCACCCGGGGTGGGGGGCCACCACAGCCCCAGGACAGCCTTTTGCTTTGCTACTTACTTGTCCTGAAAGGTAACGAGCAGGTGCAGCAGCATTTTTAAAGTTTTGTCAATGTCCTAGGGTGGTGAAGAAAAGAAAGACAGGAGAGACTTAATCACGGCACCACAGTCTTTGCTAAAACAGACCTGAAAAAACCCAGTATGAATGAAACCAAGCAATAAATTATTTTCTTTCTACAAACGTGTTTTAAGGTGCTCAAATACTAAACTTGATCTTTCGGAAATAAATTCGGGATTTAGAGTTATGCCATTGTTTTCAGCCCCAAAATGGGAGAGGAAGATGGTAACTGTCGTGTCCTGATGCTCGGGGGTGACTTACCCTGCCTCACACAGACATAAACAAGGGAAGGCTAGAGTTTTACTGAAACAGAATAAACAGGGAGCCTCCCAGTACAGTTTCTTCCTTTTTAAAAATTTCTTTATTTTTATTTATTTGTTGATTAATTTCAGAGAGAGGAAGGGAGCGGGAGAGCGATATAGAGACATCAGTGATGAGAGAGAATCATGGATCGGCTGTCTCCTGCACAGCCCACACTGGGGATCGAGCCCACAAGCAGGACATGTACCCTGACCGGAATTGAACCCTGACCTCCTAGTTCATAGGTCGACGCTCAACCACTGAGCCACACTGCCAGGTGCAGTGCACTGTTTCTAAGTGTGTCACCCGCCCGGTTTCCCCGGGAAGAGGAAGCAGGGCTCTGCACGCTAACTTGCTGGGGTACTTGTGCCAAGCGAGCCCTCCAGGGCCTGCTGCAGGCGACGGACCTCCAGGTTTTTGTTGACATCTTTAAGTTCTTGAAGCCGGTAGTAGGTCCCCAGCAGACAGTCCAGGACACGCGCTGGAAAGCAAGTCAGGTAGTCAGAGAATTCCTGCAGGTAGGCAGCCAGGCTGCTCAGAGGCAGCAGACTGAACCAGGACTGGAACAGGTCTTCATCCACACTCAGCAGATATTTCTTCTCTACCATGAGCTGGAGTAATTGCTTCCTGCAGAGGGAGAGGGAAGCAGGGAAAGGGCGGTGAGCACTGCAATGCAGACCACAGACCAGGAGGAGGATCGAGGAAGCTTGGGTTTAAAAAATAATGTCAATGCTAAGAGGTGGATCGAATGGAAAAGAAACAATAACATTAAGAATTCACCAACATGGATGAACCTTGAAAACATGATGTTGAGTGAAATAAGGCAGACACAAAGGACAAATCCTGTGTGGTCCCACTGACAGGAGTACCTAGTGCGGTCCCACCCACAGGGGCAGGAAGCAGAGGGAGGTAGCCAGGGTGGGGAGGGTGGGGAGTGAGTGCTTCACTGGATGGAGTTACAATGTGTGGATTTATACACTTGCATGTTGCATCACGTTGGCCGCTGACCTCTGAGGTCAATGCTCCTTCGTTTTCATTCCCCGTTGGTGGTGAGAACATCTAAGATCTACTCTCTTAGCAACATTCATGTCTGTAATGCAGCACCACTGACTAGTCACACCACTGTGCTGGCTCCCGGAACCCACCTTACAGCTGGGAGTTTGTAGCCTCTGACCAACATCTACCCCTTCTCCCAGCCCCCAGACCCTGGTCACCAAATTCTACTCCGTTTCTATGAGTTTGACATTTTAGGTTCCATAGATGCGTGAGATCATACAAAGTTTGTCTCTCTCTGAATCATTTCACTTGGCTTAATGCTCTCAAGGTTCATTCATGTTGTAGCAAACAATAGGACTGCCTGCTTTTTCAGGGCTGAATAATACTGCCTTTTATAGCTACACCAGCTCTTTTTGGTCCATCCATCCCTTAACAGACGCTGAGGTTCTGCACCCACCGATGCACACACACTGGGTATGGCATTACAGACAGGCCTTAAAAGGCAGCGCCAGTGGGGCATGCTTGGCAAAACGTGAGCATTAACTTCCTGTCCTTCATCTGCATTTGTGTTTTCTTTGATTTCAACTGAATGTGTGCACTTAAACTGGACCCGCCATTTTCCCTTGCAGATTGTGATTTCTGTGTTTCTGCTTAGAAAAAGCTGGTACTTCACACCCTGACGATTGCTAACAGGCCATTTTTGTATTTTTCTTTGTATTATATGTTTCACATCTTTTAAAGAAGCCATTTTACGAAAAGAGATGCATTGATTGTGTCCTAGAAGCAGGACTGAGTGCACCAGGGAGGTCCACCGAGACTCATGTGGGGAAGTGGAGCCCACCACTTACTCATGTGCCCTTTTCTCCCGAAACTCTGAGAAAGAGATTCCTTCGAGGGCTGCCCAGATGTTCTCAGGCTGAATCCGGGGCTCCCGTCCTGGGAGGAGTGGCCCCATGCAGAGGTGGAGCACGGGCAGGGTGCCCACCCAGAGGTCCACCCCCTGGTCAATGCTCCTTCCACACAGGTTCACCAGGTACTCTCGCCACCTGAAATGGGACAGAGACCCACTGTGGGTGGCTGAGCAGAGTGACTGGACCAGGGAGTAACAGGGTCCCATGGGAGATAGGGTGCCCTCGTGTGAACCCCAATGCATTGGGCACTGAAGAGACCTCCACTGAAGGCCCTCAGTAAACTCCTGTTGGCGGCATTTCCATCTTCCTTGACAGCAGAGGAAACTGAGGCTCAGGCAGCTAAGTCACCCCTGCCCAGGGCCATGGCTGGCTGGCACGTGATCCCAGGCCTCTGGTGACAGCCAGTGTAAGTGTAAAGCAATTTCTTCAATGGGAGGGGCCTATAATCAAGTGTCTCCTACATCACAAAGCATCACTGCTTTCAGACTCGGGACACCTACACACTTCGTCCATCCACCACCATCCCCCCTTGGTGAAAATGAACAGCACTCAGCTGGCTTGTCCATTCGTAAAACCCATAATGTTACCACTCACTGTTGTCAGGGCAGGCCACCTAATATCAGCCTCGAGTTCAAGTCAGACAGCGGCCGAGCATCTGCAGCAAGATGCCAGGACCATCGGAGGGTGGAGTAGGTGCCCCCACCCGGCAAAAGGCAAGACCCTCCATGCTGGCCAGACATTCACGCTTCCGACGGCCCTGGCCAGCACTGCAGCCTGTCTCCTGAACTAAACTCGGAGGTGGCAGAGACCCACGTTGCTTTTGTAAGTGTCCTGGGCTTGGGCTCCTACAGCCACTCATCATGTGATGTGGCACAGCACAGCCTCTGCAGAGCCGTGTGTTCAACAGCTTATGTCAGAAAATGAGCATCGATGCCTGGGACAGGGCGGAGCAGTGATTCTCAACCGATGTGCCTCGAGGCTTTTAACACCTGCACCACCTAACTATGGAGTCAGGGCCCTGGCCGCTTTCCCTGAGGTTGTCAGGTAAAAATGACAACAGCCAACACAACAGTAGCCTTCTGGTGAATGAAGCACAGTCATACCTATTCTGTGGTAAGGTCAGCAAAGATGTGCTTTTGGCATGCTGCAGAAATCCAGTCATTAATGTATCTGTGCCATGAGGTGAAAAGGTTGAGAATCGCTGGGCAAGAGGAATAAATGTTGAAATGACAATAGTGAGTGGTAACATTATAGGTAGTTTTTATTTCTTGTATGTTTTCTTCCACTCTAGACCATCACTTATTTTTATAACCAGATGAAAACCAGTAGAAATGCCTGTAAAATCATTTCTCTCTCTCTCCCTCTCTCTCTCACACACACCCACACCCACATCCACACACACTACCTCTGAGATGTTCTAAAGATGAGGCTGAGGTCGTCGAAGAGGTCACCGGGGGAACTGGGGTTGGTGCACAGGAGGCCACACAGGGTGCCCAGGTCACGCTTGGAGAGGGAAAGCTTCAGCTCTGCGGCCACGTGCAGGGCGATCAGGCCCATCCTCAGTTTACTCCTCACGGGAAAGTCCGTGGGCAGAGGGTCTTCGCTCTTCTCCAGTAACAGTGCCATGTGCTTTTGCAAACACTCCCACAGGTATTGCCCCACCTGGCCCAGGGGAAACGGAGACAGAAGTGTGGAGCTGAACCCATCTGAGCTGCACCATCACTGTGCCGAGGTCCGCCTCACCTGAGCAGAGGCCTATGGCCCCGAGGGGCAGGGACAGCTCTGTGATCCGAGCACCCCCTCTCCGGGCCCAGCTGCCTGGGACCTCTGGGAGCTGCCCCCAACAATGGTGTCTGGAGACCCCAGCGTGTGGGGGGGGGGCTTTCAGGTAAGGGCCTGGGTGATTACGACGGTTCAGTGGTCATCTCATATGTGGGCCCAGATGTATCTCAGAACTACCCTGGCCCCACCACAGTGCAAGTGGAGAGGCAGAAAGGAGGGTTCCACCCCTTCTTCCTACTTGGTCTGAAGGCCAGATGAGGAGATGGGGCCAGGTGAGGGATGGAGCCAGGTGAGGAGGTGGGGCCAGAAGTGGGGGTTGAACCAGGTGGTAGGGGTGGGGTCAGGTGAGGAGGTGGGACCAGCAGTGGGAGGAGGAAGAAAATAGGAAGAACAAAGAATTCTCAAGAGGAGGTATTTGGAGAAAAGAGATGAAGGTCCACCTGCCCCCATCTGCACCTGCCCATTGAGTCTAAGGGTCAACTGGCCACTAGGAGGTGGGGCGATGCTGGCTGCTCAGAAGATGGAGGGAGTGGCTGCATGTGCCCCCCAAGCCTGTACCTGATTCTTTGTGTAATGCGGGGAGGTCCAGGTCTGCGCCTGCTCCTTGTAGACCATGGGCTCACTGACGACAGAATAGAACTGGCGGAACTGCATGAAGAAGCTGTTCAAGTTGATGGTGCTCCATGTCTGCAGGATGCTGAGGACATGGTCCAGCATGATGGAGGCTGCCTGCTTCTTCCTTTTTACCACCTCCTTCCCCTTCCATTCCTTGGCACAATTCAGGCCTTGCTCCTTGATTTCAGTGGACTTCATGCATATAATGTCATCATACTGATGCCAGCCTAGAGGGGAGAGGAGGCATCACAACCTGCCTGACCTGGACCCTCTGCCCTGGAGGCGGCTCTTGACCAGCAGGAGCAAAGGAGTGAGCCCAGGAAGGGAAGAAAGGACGACTAGAGAACTGTTGGGCAGGTAGCCAGCCTCACTCCCGGCAGATGCCCGTCACAGGTCAGCAGCACTGGGGCCGGCCTGTGGGGAGCCTGCTGGGTCGAGGACAGGCATGCAGATGCCATACAAGGGTAGGTGCCATCCAGCAGCCTGAATGTACTTTGAACATGTCTTTAACAAGCTTGATGGTTCAGCAAATGTGGCACATGAGCCCCTTAGAAAATGGTCACTCGGTGGGTAAAGACTTTATACTGAAACTGTGTCACTCACAAGTGAGTGAGCCCCACTCCATAAGTGACTTAGTGCAAGTGCCACTGTCCCCGTACTGGGCGTTAGGATGCCCAACCCATGAAGGACAGTACAGGAGACAGGGCCTGGGGCTGACAGACACACTCACGCACACACGCAGACACACTCACGCAACTGCATGCAGTGAGTAAAAAACGGCAAAGAAAAACACCAAAGGAAGATAAAGATATAAATAAGAAAAAGAAGACAAAGCGGAGAATAGGAAATGAAGAGAAGAGTGGCCGCTACCACACAGTGGGGTGGCGGGTGGGTACCACATGGAAATCTCCTGGAAAGGGCCCACACGCCTCTTCCTGCTCCTGCCCTGCCTACCACTCTGTGCCCAGCCTCCTTCCTCCTAGCAGCTTAATGACAAATCCTTTCCCTTGTTTCCTCTCATATGTGAGTGCTCAGGCTCAACTGATGAAAACTTGCTTCCAAACTCAGGTTTGTCACATAGGGCTTGGGTGGGGCCCCACTAAGCAGAGACGACCCACATGGGTCCCGGGAGCCTTTGCCCACGGGATGCCCTGCATGTGCCTGCGGCCACTGCCCACGGGACATACCTCCTGAGCCCAGCAGCGATGACTTCAGGTGCAGGCAGCGGTTGACATGCTTGTTCTCCTTGTCCTGCGGCTTGTCGATGAACTCATACTGAACAGAGCCTTTGTTACCTATGACCACATACTTGTATGGAACGGGTCTGTCCAGGAGCCGCTTGGAAAGGAGGGCACAGCCTTCAATGAGGGCCCCGACCTGTTCTAAGGTTCTGTGAACAGAGGGGACACCAGCCAGTTATCAGAAAATCCTCTTGGAAGTTTAGTTCTTCTGAAACCCAGCATGGAGTGCATAGCGAGAGCTACACATGGACGCCAGCTGAGGCCCTGTCCCCAGACAGAACGAGGGGCAGCGGGCCCTGGGGACACAGGGCAAGTGCATTGAGGGGAAGAGCTGTTTGAAATATTCATTTTCCAAAAGCCTAGGATGTCATCAGTTTTGCTAAAAAGCACTGTCACGATAGATTTCAAAGAATGGATGTCAGTACATCCCTGTGGGGCTGCTTGTGAGCCAAGGACACTCACTTGGTGATGTGCAGCTCGCACACGTTGATGCTCCATTCTGGTTTCCCCAGCTCTTCTCCACCCCGGACAAATATCTGGTGCTGGTCAGGGTCGAAGCCGAAGTCCTTGGAAAGGATGGCGTGGAAGAACACTCTGACCCCCTCCCCGGGGCCTAAGGGGCTGCAAGAAAGCCACCAGAAAATGATGATTAGACCCCAACTCTGTCTACCTAGACATGTACACATAGAAATACTAACACATACTCATGCACATGTAAGCACACGCACATGCATAAACACACACCCATACTCACACACATAAAAACACACACATACTCATGTAGACATACTCACACATGGACACACACACACACATACACATGCACACACATGTGATCTGTGTTTCCTCACTGCACATTAACACACACCCAGCAAAAATCAAGCACGTTGACACTTCAAACCTACCACCTGCGTTGTGGGTCCTCTCGCCTCCCCTCTACAGGGGTGGGAGGTGGGCATAGGGCAGGGGATAATCTGCCCTGGAAGTGCTGGGGAAGGGGGGGAGGGGCTGGCTAGTGCTCTCCTAAGTTCTGTGAGGCCAGTGCCACCTCTGGGACCCCAGGGACTCCCCTGTCTCCCTCCGGAACCTGGGAATGCCCTCAGTGGGGCGGGTGGGCACTGTGCCTGCATCTGTGGGGCAGGCCGCATCATGGCCCCACGGCCCCCTGTGCCACACACCCTACCTCACTGGAACTTCCCAAGCATCAGCTTTCCGCTCCTTCTGGTCTTTGTCCTTCAGGGCAGCCGTGTTGCTCCTATGGCCCCTTTCAGGCTCCTTTGGGTTTCCTGGATTGGCTTTCCTCCCAGAAATGGCAATCTTGTGTTTGGTTTTGGCTTCCTGGGACAAGTAACCAAACACCCACATTTAACACCAACCTCCAAGGTTGCCCCTGATGGTCTGGGCCCCCACCATGGCTTCTGAGGACTCCACACCCAAATTCTCCCCTCATTGTTCCCTGGGACCAGCTTCCTGCTGATCACTGAACAGCCACCACACTCTGCCTCAGGCCCTGGCCCTAGCATTCCTTCTGCCGGGGCCACGTCCCCAGTCTCCCCATGGCCTGCCTCTTGCCCATCCAGGCCTTCACTGCAAGAAACCCCTCGTGGGAGAGGCCATCCCAGGCATGTCCCCTGGGTGCACCCTAGTGCCCTCTGTCCTCATCCATTCCCCATGGCCCATCTCCCCTCTAGAGAGTGAGCTCTGAGGCAGGAGTGATCATTCAGGGCTCCACCCCAGCACCTATCGGCAAAAAACTGAATGAGAGGAGCCAACTGTGGGACAGACCGCAGGGCCACAACGCCTCCTACAGAACAAGACCCTCACATGGCAGTGCTCCCAGGAGGCAGGGGCCCCAGCAGGCGGCTGTTTCAGTGTCTGAGTCTTACTATGGGCTTTGTTCTCAGCCTCTGTCCCTGGCTCTGCTGGCTCGGCTGCGACAATGGTTTCCTGGAAAAACTAAAGCCCCCAAACATCAGGGCCAAGAAGACCACATGGACAGGGAGACTGTGACTCAACGATGTGAGGGTCAGCATCGTCTCCAGCCAGGTGACATCAGGGTCATAGGCACAGTGACAGGGTCAGCAGCTGGGGCGGAGGGCAGCCTCTCCCATTCCCCATTTCCAAGAGAAGTCCCAGAGGAGGAGAGGATGCCCTTCCCAGACCAGGAGGCCATGTTGGAACCACACTGCACAGCCAGGCGTCAAGGACATAGCAGGCCCACCCTGGTCCTCACACCTCCCCACAACTCACCCTGGAGGCAGGGGGCCCCGTCTGCTGCCCGATGGCTGGCGGGTCTTTCCTGGGCTCTGAGGGGCCCCCCTGTGGCATGGGCAGCGGGAGCTCCTGGGCAACACCTTCTTTCCATCTGGCAGAGGCAGTGGGGCCGGCCCCCTCCTGGTCCTTCCCTCCTCGGGGGGCACCTCCTCTGGTCTGATCCTGGGGTGCCGAGCTGCCTGAAGACTTGTCTCCTGAGGCCTCTGCTCTCCCTGCAGCCTGGCCCTGCAGAGACCCTCTGCGGCCACCAGGCCTCGTACCCGCGCCCAGCGGCTGGCTGGGCTGGCTGGGAGCACCACCGTCCTCCTTCAGCTCTTGGCTCCTCTCCATCTCCCCCTCAGGGATGGACGTCACCTTTGGGTTGTTCTCAGAGTCTACAAAGGCAGTGAAGGGAAGAACCCGTCACCTCTGGGATATTAATTTGAGCTGGTTATTTTTAAGAAAGCACAGCCATGGGAAGCTCTGAAAGCTGAGGAGGCATTTACATTTGTGAGGGAAACCTGCATTTGTAAGGGGTCTCCCTCACAGCACCAGGAAGAGGAGGGGGCCCCCATCTCTAAGAGCTATGGATGAAAAAAAGAAAAAAAAAAAAGGCCACATACTAACTTTACTAGTTCAGGGAAGGCCTGCATGGCGGTTGTGCAAACTCAAAGACCTAAAGCAGGGGTCCTCAAACTACGGCCCGTGGGCCACATGCAAATACAAATACTGTATTTGTTCCCGTTTTGTTTTTTTACTTCAAAATAAGGTATGTGCAGTGTGCATAGGAATTTGTTCATAGTTTTTTTTTAAACTATAGTCCGGCCCTCCCACGGTCTGAGGGACAGTGAGCTGGCCCCCTGTTTAAAAAGTTTGAGGACCCCTGACCTAAAGTAACCACAAACCATGGTCTAAAATTAAACATTTAACTAGAAGCAGTCTATAGTGGGTAGTCATGTCCTAAGCCAGTATTTTCCCTGACAAAGATCAACTTCCATCTTTACTGAGTCTATTGTCTTTTTGTATCTAAGATAACATCCCTGTGGAATGTCAGGGTAACTTGTAACTTCCCTTTTCCCAGACCCCTCAGGGGACAACAAATGGCACCAGGGTGAAAACCACAAATTCCCTCACTGTTATTGTTATCATGTTAATGGTCGACTGTTAACTATATAAACTATCCTGTATTCATCTGTGTAAAAGAAGCATATGGCCATCATTTCACTTTTTATCTAATCCCAGAGGTTTCCCCTCTTTGCTTTCTCCCACCTCCCTAATCTGTCACCAGTGGATTTCATGTAACCACTTATGTCTTCCCCTTTGATGGTAATTTATAAAAACAAGGTAAAAACCCTCCATTTTTCAGAGCATTATCCCAATCTGTTGAGATACTGCTTCCCAGCAATTGTCGTCTGTTTGGCTCAAATAAACTCACAAAAATTCTTTAAATGTTTGAATGTTTGTACGTTAACATTACTTAGAGTAGTAACAGCAGCGTTCCAAAGAAGCTCACCCAGGACTGTCCAGTGGACCTGGACTCGGTGCTAAGATCCAGCAAAGGGCCCATTGAGTCCGCTGGTTCCCTGCCCATTGGGTAAACTTGGGTGAGTTGTATCTTGGATCCAGGACCTTCCCTTGCTTTGGTAGATGGTCTGGCTTTGTTTGAGCTGTGTTTTAAAATCCTTGAGGTGGAACTAAGGTTAAGGGTTGATAGAACCCAGATTATGAAAAGACTGGAGGAAAAAACAGGTGGCTGGTTTTGATTTGGGCTCTTCAATTGGAATTGCTTTCTGAGAGTCTGAGCAAAAAACTTTCCCCATATAAATGAGAGCTGAACTTGTTCAGCTCCAAAGATAAAGGGGCACATCCTCCCTCCTGCCCAGATTCTCGGGTGTTTTTAGGCGACTAAGAACTTTTGTGGAGGTGTCAGAGGTTATACCTCATGACATGCAGGCTGCCCCATAGAAAATTCCAACTCCACTGTAATTAACTGACTGGCTCATCTGGGGGAGCGCCCATAAAGCCTGGTAAGCCAGTACCCCAAGCCTTTCTGGCTGTTTTAGATATGCAGGAGAGAAACTGAGATACGTAAGAGGGTTGAATTGGGACATGAGGTGTGAGAGTCTCATGGAGCTCAACCCATAAGCCATACACTTTGCAACCCACTACATAACATCCCTAGAAAATTTGCTCAGACTCCTGCAGATAGCCAAAAATAATAATAAAATTTTAAAAGATGGGAAATTGCACCTCTAAGGTTGATAAACCCCAAGAATCCCAGCCCTCTGTTAACACTCCAGCAGGGTACATGTACAATTCATATGGAATTTCAACTTGCAAGTATCCATAAAAATGGGAAAATTTAACTAAAAATGATATCAGCTTAAAATGGCTAAAGTGGGGACCTTTTGATACTTCCAAATTTATTTTTCTGTGTCCTCAATTAGAAAAAGCCAGCTCTAAAATTAAATTAAATGAATGGGAAGCTTATCTTGATTGGAAATTAGAGGCTTCTAGGAGAGGATCAGTTAAAATATTCTCTGTATAGGAAGTTAATAAGAAAATTTTAGAGAGAGACTGTCTCTGAACTAAAGAAGGCTTCTGAAGCAAGTACTAGTAAGTGCCAAGACCCCATTCCTCCCTGTTCTACTGCTCCTCTTCTATACCCTTTGCTCTCTGAGCTTCCTTGTGCAGACTTGCCCTCCACCTCTCTTCTTCCTTCTTCTGTATCCCCTCTACTACCATTCCCTGCTGACCTGGGGGAAAATGATAATACAAACTCAGAGAAAGATAATTCAGGAATTCTAGCAGCTCCTTTCCAGGAAAAGCCTGTCTCAGCAGAGGGGATCCAGCAATTGTATATGTTCCTTGGACTAGGTCAGAATTAAGAAACCTAACTAAAGATTTTCCTGACCCTCTCCAGGACCCCGATGGGTTTGCAAAGGAATTTGGATTAACTGTTAGGACATGTGATCCTGGCTATTCTGACCTGTTCCAATTAATACACCTACTGGTTTCTGAGAGCAAGGCAGCAGAATGGCTGAATAAGGTTCCCTGGCAGACTCCTGTAAATGATTTATTAAAACAGAAAGAGACAGACAGAGAAAAATGCAGGGAATTGGCCCATCGGCTTTATCAAGCCACACCTGAGATGTTTCCTTGGAAAATGGACTGGATCAAGATCCAGCAATGTAAAAGAAAGCCCGATGAACCAGTGCTTGATTTCTTTGAACGTTTTGAAAAAACCTTCAAATGATACTCATGTCTGTCGCCAGATAGTTTCAAGGATCATCAAAATGATCCCTTATTAAATTTGGCATTTTGGGAAGGACTAGATGAAGCGCTTGTAACTTTGATCAAACAACACAAATTAAACTGGCAGGCCGCTCATGCTGAAGAACTGGCTATTCTGGCTGATCAGCTATCTAAACTACCCTAAAGAGGAAAAAAGATAAAGCTGCCCAAAGTATGAACTTACAGCTCCAACAATTAAGCTACCAAGTCAATTTTACTCAGAAGTCTCTTAGAAAAGGAGAGAAAGGAGTCTGTTTTTACTGTAAAAAGCCAGGCCACCACAGGAAAGAAGGTAGAAAACTGAAATGGGATTTACAAAGAGAAAAGAGACAGAAGCAAGTGTAGGGCTGCTCTGAGGCCTATGAGAGGATACTTCCCCTTCTCTTTACTAAAACTTTAGGAGAAATTGGAATTATCATAAAAGGAGAAGTTACTAAAGCCCTTGTGGATACTGGGGCCACTTTATCTGTCCTTAACCCTACCCATTTAAGTTTCCCTCTTCCTCAGAGTAAAGCTTCTGTACAAAAGGTAGGGGTATCTAACCAACCAATGACTGTTTTTAAGTCAGAACCTGTCCCCTTTCTGCTAGGAGATGTTACGGAGCAACATACACTGTTACTGATCAAATCGGAACTCCAATTCACCTGGTAGAGAGAGGTTTTCTTGAAACCCATGATGCCACACATCCTTTTCCTGGAAGAGTGAAATGTATTTAGAGCTAAACGAGTCAGACACTGAACCAATTGGGAAAATAATGATTTTAAAGGAACTTCCACCAGAGGAAAATAATCTTGAAACTGAATGTTTTTTGCAGGAAATTCCAATGCAACTTTGGGCCCTTTCCAATGCAGATATAGGCAAGATCAAGTGAGCCACTCCTATTTCAATAACTATTGGTAATACTTTGCCTCTACCTAATATTCACCAGCATTCTCTAAGACCCAATGCACTGGCTGGAATTAAGCCCTTTAACAAGATTACATAAAAGGGGACCTATAATTCCATGTACAGGCCCCTGTAATTCTATCCTTCCAGTAAAGAAACCAAATGGGAAAGAATGGAGATATGTACAGGATCTCAGAGCTATAAATAGGATAGTTATTACTAGAAATCCTGTGGTTCCAAGTCCACATACCTTATTAGCAGATATTCCTGTGGACTGCCAATATTTTTCAGTAATAGATTTATGTAGTGCTTTGTTCAGCATTCCAATAGAAAAGGACACTCAGTATCTCTTTGCCTTCACTTGGGAAGATCAACAATTTACTTGGACTGTGATGCCCCAGATATATTCAGAGTCACACCTATTTCTCCCAGATACTAAAAGCGGATCTAAATGATGTTACATTTCCTAGAGATCCCACTCTAATCCAGTATGTGGATGATTTACTTTTTTAAAAAAATACATTTTAATTGATTTCAGAGAGAAAGGAAGAAGGAGAGAAAGATAAAACATCCATGATGAGAGAGAATCATGGATAGGCTGTCTCCTGTAAGCCCCCCACTGGGGATCGAGCCCACAACCCGGCATGTGCCCTTGGCCAGAATCGAACCTGGGACCTTTCAGTCCTCAGGCCAAAGCTCTATCCACTGAGCAAAACCAGCTAGGGCTGGATGATTTACTTTTATGCTCTAGGACGTTACTAGACTCTCAAAGGGACACAATTTACCTATTGCAGCAGCTAGCTGTAAAGGGACATAAGGTCTCAGAGGATACGCTTCAGTTTTGCTTACCCCATAAAATACCTTGGCCATCGTATATCTAAAGATGGGCTGCTAATGAACCCTGAAAGACTTAGAGGAACCCTATCTTTTCCTCTTCCAAAAACAAAATTCCTGGGTTTGACTGGATTTTTCATTGGTAGCCCAGCCTCTCTATGCCCCTTTAAACATAAAAAGGGGCCCTTTTAAAGTCAGACAAACTGGATCCAATTCAGTAGAACCCTGAAGGGAAACAAGCTGTAGAGACTTTTAAGGAAGGACCTTCTAAAGCTCCTGCCCCGGGGCATCCAAACTCTAAACTTCCCTTCTTCCCTTTCACTCAGGAAAGTAAGGGCAATGCTCTAGGAGTTCTAACTCAAAAACACGGAGATCACCAGAGATCTATAGGGCATGATAGCAACTAGACTCAGTGGCCAAAGGGCTCCCTCCCTGCATGAGGGCCAGGCCAGATCGAAGACACTCATATATGAGGTGCCCTGGCTTCCCTTGCCACTACCAGGCTCCGGCTTTCTCCACCATAGACCCCAGAAGCAACCACCAACATAGTCTGGGCACTCTGTCACTCAAAGGCTACCCACAACCCAGGCACTGGGGCCTGGGCCAGCTGCTGTGGCCAGGGGCTAGGGAGGATTCAGGCTTTCCTGGGATGCTCACTTGAGTTCCCCTGATGTCTGGCCCACAGGCTGCTGCTGTAGGGACAGAACATGCTTCCTCCCACCCTCCC
The DNA here is from genome assembly GCF_014108235.1 of Myotis myotis. Classification (NCBI taxonomy): domain Eukaryota; kingdom Metazoa; phylum Chordata; class Mammalia; order Chiroptera; family Vespertilionidae; genus Myotis; species Myotis myotis. The sequence continues at coordinate 1,862,612 of NW_023416327.1, forward strand.
AAGTTCCTTGGCTGATCTAATAAGTTAATTGATATAAGATTAGATTAGCAAAAGAAAAGCCACATTTAAGAACATGAGCGCCTCCCCTATACCTGGGAGAGGCCCAGGAAAAATGAGTACCTTGCCCAGAAGCCACCAGGGCTCAGGGACAGGCTGGCACCTGTTTGGTGGTGATCTGGAGGGCCTTGGGGGGGACGGAGGGGGCGACATGTTCCCTAACTTGTCTTTCTCCTCTCGGATGCTCTTCTTCCCCACAGACCAGAAAACCCCATCAGGCTCCGCAATCCCACGGAAGTGTCCGTCTCACCTGCCCAGGGCCTCAGGGCACAAATACCTTTTCTATTCAATCAGCTTCCAGACCTTTCCTTTCCCTTTATTTCCAACCACTGAACTGTGCTGGAGTGGGTCGGAATGGAGTGGGTCCAGGCTCTACCATCTTGACCAGGGGTCCTCAAACTACGGCCCGCGGGCCACATGCAAATACAAATATTGGATTTGTTCCCGTTTTGTTTTTTTACTTCAAAGTAAGATATGTGCAGTGTGCATAGGAATTTGTTCATAGTTTTTTTTTTAAACTATAGTCCGGCCCTCCCACGGTCTGAGGGACAGTGAGCTGGCCCCCTGTTTAAAAAGTTTGAGGATCTTGACACTCCCCAATTCCGAGCTGCCCCCTCCCTCCCTTAAGGCCCTCAAGATCACCACCAAACAGGTGCCAGCCTGTCCCTGAGCTCTGGTGGCTTCTGGGCAAGGTACTCATTTTTCCTGGGCCTCTCCCAGGTATAGGGGAGGCGCTCATGTTCTTAAATGTGGCTTTTCTTTTGCTAATCTGATATTATATCAATTAACTTATTAGATCAGCCAAGGAACTTGGGAGGGTGGGAGGAAGCATGTTCTGTCCCTACAGCAGCAGCCTGTGGGCCAGACATCAGGGGAACTCAAGTGAGCATCCCAGGAAAGCCTGAATCCTCCCCAGCCCCTGGCCACAGCAGCTGGCTCAGGCCCCAGTGCCCCTCCATACTCCACTCCAGCAGGGCCTCAAGAAAATGTAGAAAATGCGGGAAATAAGAAAAAGAGCCCAGCCGGTGTGCCTCAGTGATTGAGTGTGGACCCAGGTACCAAGAGGTTGCAGGTTGGATTCCCCGTCAGGGCACATGCCCAGTTGTGGTCTTGATACCCAGTAGGGGGCATGCAGGAGGCAGCCAATTGATGTTTCTTTCTCCCTTCCTCTCTCTCTAAAATCAATAAAAATACACATTTTAAAAAATAAAGAAAGAAATTGTCCAGAACTTCACCGTCCCATGGATCCTTCCATCACTCAAGGTCCCCCTGGAAGTCCCACCTGAGTTCCCTGGGGCCCTGCTGGAGCAGTGGGGACTCGGATTGGGGAGCGGCTCCTAACCCCCTTCCCCTCAAATACGGACTCAACTGACATTCGAAGCCCTCCAGATGGGCCAGCCCAACATCATGCCTGGCAGAGCCAGCCACCCTCTCTCCAGGTCTAGGGAGGCCTGGGACTTGCCACATATTCCCCTTCCATGCCTGTATCAGTTGCCCCAGACCCCGGGATCCTGGCAGGTAACACCCACCCAGCCTGCAGCAGGCAGATTCCCTGAGCAACCCACCTCCCCAGCTCTCCCTCCTGGTTTCACTTTCTATTCCTGTAAATAGCGAGGCATGGCCATGGTGTGAGGAAGCGGAGAAACCAGCAGACAGGAAGTACTGTGTGGTCCTGTGCTCTCATGCACTAGCTCTGGCCCCGAGGTTTGGAGTGTGGGGTGTTCAGGGGCCAGCGGAGTCAGGCAGGGTCTCATCATTCAGGCACAGGTGTTTGGCCCTGCTGTGCACCCCCACTGACTGACCAGGACCAGTACCTGCCACACCCACAGTCACTCAGCAAAACGGCCAATGGCCCCATCCACTGCCTACTGTGCTCAGAGGGAGAAGAGGGCAGCGACTGGGGTGCTGAGCATCGGGGAGGTGAGGGTTCTGCGTGGGAGTGACTGTGCCCTGCTGAGGACCTGAGGAGGATGGCTGCTAGAGGGAGGAGGACCTCAACACCCCAATGTGTCTTTGCCCTGAGGATTATTTTAGGCTGATTACCTTTCAAAAACAAAAGACCCAGGATGGGCCTTTTACCTCCCCCTGAACTGCCTAAAAGAATTTAGACTGAGGGCCTGGTCCAGGCCAAGCAGGTGCAGTGTGGCATTTACAGGTTGGGTCAGGTTTGGGGAAGGGGTGGAGCCAGCAGGGCCTGCACCACATCCTGTTGGGGTCCCAGTGGGGAAGCGGGTGGAGCCAGCAGGGCCTGCACCACATCCTGTTGGGGTCCCAGTGGGGAAGGGGGTGGAGCCTGCAGGGCCTGCACCACATCCTGTTGGGCTCCTACCTTCTCTGCAGACCCAGCAAACATCTGTGCCAGCAGTTGCTCATTCATCTTCCTGTGAATTGTTCTTCATGTGCCTGACTGGGAATCAAACTGTGACCTGGTTCACAGGTCAACTCTCAACCCCTGAGCCACGCCGGCTGGGCAGGATTTTTATTTTATTTTGTTGAATCGCTGAAGCCCCAGAGACCCTTTCCCTCCCAAGGTCCCCACCCACCCAAGTAGATGTTCTAGTGAGCAGGGGTGAGGATCCTGGTGGGCAGGAGGTCCCACCTGGACCCCAGGCACTTGGCCACGCCATAATCCCAAATCTAGACAGCAAGGAATCAAGGAGAGAGTAGACACTTGGCTGACCACCTAGGGACACTGGTTCTGTGACCCTCAAGGGCCCTTGGGTCTGACTGTCACCCAGATCTCCTCCCCAGGGGTTGGATGCAGAAGAAAATCAACAAAACAAAACCCATAATATGAAGTGCCTGCCCCCCTGTGCCCTTGAGCACAAGCACAGCGTCTGTAGCTGGTCAAGTGAAAAGAGAAGTTAACTAAAAGAGGATGTTCTGCCAAAAACAGACGGGGGCCTGCAAGCAGGCCACGTCAGAACAAAGTCTTGCATGTAAGATTTATTGTTCAGAGGCAGAATTTCCTTGAGGTCATAAATAGTCCATGAGGGCATGGAGAGTACTAGGGAGGGTACACAGCTGCAGGTTGAAGGGATCTTTGAACAATATAGGAAATTAATAGTTTAATGTATAACTTAGCTCAGATGATCTCATAGGCATGCCTGTTTGTCATTGTTATTTACTGTACTTCCCAATAAAAGCCATGAGAACTTTGGAGGTTGCTACTTGCCTGAGCGAGCAGTAGCCCTCTGCTTCTCTGAAACTCATCCTGCTTGCCGAGCTCATCTCAGCGTCACCGTTCACCTGCAGACCACCTGCATATGGCGCCTGGAACAGGGACCCGAAGGTAAGTTATCTGAAACGAGCAGGACCGGAAGGGATTTGGCCGCGTGGAAGTACGCGAAACTTTCGGGAATCAGCAGACAGAGTCATGGGGTATCCCCCCATCATTACAGAGTCAATATATTGCTGTCTTGCGATCATTATTACAGAGCTCAGGGGTAAAAGTGAAGGATGAGGCTTTAAAAAAATTGTTTAACGTAATTCAGAAGCACTGTTACTGGTTTCACCCAGAAGGAAAACAGCAGTTGAATCTTAAGTTGTGGAAGCAAGTTGGAAAGTCATTAAGGCGGGCTTATCAACACGGAAATACAATAGAGGCTGAAGTATGGGCTATTTTTAATTTAGTAACGTTAGCTTTACAGCCTTTTCAGTCTGATCTGAAGATTATGAAAAAATTCCTTTGAGGTCGCGAAGTGCTGCACCAGGAACTGGGTGTTTAAGTCCTGAGCCTCTCCCTCCTGAGAGATTGCTACCCCCTGAGCCACTCCCGGGTGCAGTCACAGAACCGAGGGAGTCAAGAAAGGAACAGAAAACTAGCTTTAAAAATAAGTTAAAAGGTTATGAAACCATGGCCTCAACCAGCGATTCAGAGCTGGATGTTTCATCTTCCGCTGAGACGGATGGTGATTTTTACACTCGCCCTAAATTAAGGAAAAGAAAGAGAATAAACGTCCTCAGGAGTTGGCTGTGCCGAAAAGTGAAAGTAAAAGGGCACTAGCCCTTAATCCAGCGTTAGTGGCTGAGCCTCCAACCCCCTCCTGAGGACACAAAGAGCTGCTAATGCTCAATACCCTCAAGGGTATGTAGAGTTAACTCATCAACATGTAGAGTTAAGAATGAGAAAACTGTTAAAAGAATCAGTTGCTAATTACGGGGCGAATGCCCCAGATGCCGGAGGAATAATACAAGCTCTGGCTACAGATTTTAAATTAATCCCATATCATTGGAATGCTATAGCTAAGGCAGTATTAGCCACAGGACAATATCTGCAATTGAAATCCTGGTGGCGGGAAGAAGCCAGGAGAGCGGTGATTAACGCCCAACAAAATCCTCCTGGACCTAATTTTGACCAGTTAATGGGAACTGGGGCACATGTTAGTTTACACAACAAGTGCTGTTAGAGGAGGCTGTTATTGCACAAATTAAAGCCTGCTGTTTAAAAGCTTGGTCGAAAATGGAAGAGGCCGGCACCCCGGCTCAATCATTTTCTAAGGTTATACAAAAACTTAATAAACCTTACACTGATTTTCTTGCTAGATTGCAAAAGGCAATTCGAAGAACTGTAAATGGGGAGGAAGCTCAATCCCAACTGCTTTTGTCTTTAGCTTTATCCTTAGAAGTTGGTTCTAACAGTTATAATGCTAATCTTCTTGCTGATGCTTTAAAAACTGCTATTCCCCGTCCTGTTAAATGCTATGGATGTGGGAAAGTGGGACATATGAAAAAAGGATTGTCGGAAGGCAAAAGTCTCACAAGGGAAAGCCAAACGAGGTGCTCCCGGATTATGCCCTAGATATAAAAAGGGACAACATTGGACCAATGAATGCCAGTCTGTTAAAGATAAAGACGGCAACCCATTAACACCCATGCAGTCGGGAAACTAGACTCGGGGCTTAGCTCGGGGGCCCCAAGAAAAACAATACGAGCAAAAGGAAAGGAAAAATAAAATGAGGGTCTCTGACTTATTTCATGCTACCGCTCAAAGTGCCGCAGTAGACATTCCAGCTCTTAATGATTTTACTATTTCTCCTGGAGATGGGGTAAAGAAAATACCCACCGGGGTTTATGGACCTTTACCTAAGGAAACAGTAGGATTACTACTAGGAAGAAGTAGTCTAACAACTAAAGGTTTACAAATTCATCCCGGAGTTATTAATGCAGATTATGAAGGAGAAATATTAGTGATGATGTCTGCTTCTAGTATTATAAATATAAAGGCTGGAGAAAAAATGGCACAGTTATTATTACTTCCCTATAAACAAAGAGGACATACAGCACCAGTTAAGCGAACTGGGGGATTTGGTAGCACGGGAACAAAGGTCTTTTGGCATACGGTCTTAGGAGATCAGAGACCTCAACTTACAGTAATGTTCCCGGAGGGAATAAAAATTACCGGCCTGGTGGATTCTGGGGTTGATGTGACTATAATTTTTATTTTGCACTGACCTCAATCTTGGCCGTTACACAGGTGAATGCAACCTTTACAGGTTTAGGGACCCTCACTGAGATTTTACAAAGCTCTAATGTACTTGAATGTCAGGGGCCTGAAGGACAAAAGGGCCAAATACAGCCATATGTCGCCTCCATTGCACTATCTTTGAGGGGAAGAGATCTTTTACAGCAATGGGGGGCTACAATTACTATACCTTCTTTACCGAAAGGTCATAGACAAATGATTTGTCAAGCTGGTGCTGACGTCACTGGCGCCAGTGTTCAGGACCAAAATTTATAGAGGGGGCCACTTCAAAGCGCTTCGCCCTGCCTTTAAAATGGAAAACAACTGAACCGGTTTGGGTAGAGCAGTGGCCCCTAACTAGAGAAAAGTTGGAAGCGCTCCAAATTATTATCAAAGAACAAATACAACTAGGGCATAGAGAAGCCAGCTCTAGTGCATGGAATTCCCCTGTCTTTGTTATAAAGAAAAAGCCAGGTAAATGGAAAATGTTAACTGATTTAAGAAGGATTAATGAGATTATTGAACCTATGGGACCTTTACAGCCTGGAATTCCAAATCCAGCATTAATTCCTAAAAATTGGCATTTAATAATTATTAATTTGAAAGACTGTTTTTACACAATCCCTTTACAATCTCAGGATTGTGACAAATTTGCTTTCACGGTCCCTTCCTTAAATAACAGCCAACCTAATCAGAGATATCAATGGCGAGTTCTCCCCCAGGGTATGTTAAATAGTCCTACTACGTGTCAAGCTTATGTTCATCAACCTTTACAAGTACTAAGAGAAATGTTTGCTACAGGCATTTGTTATCATTACATGGATGATATTTTATTAGCACATAAAGAAAAACCTAAGGTAGATAGTGTGTTACAGGAGGCTAGAAAATTGTTTAAGGAGTATGGACTCCAAATAGCAGAGGAAAAAATTCAGCAAACAGAGCCCTGGTTATATTTAGGACAGAAAATTTCAGCAAGCATTATTCAACCTCAGAAAGTTCAGATCAGAAGGGATAGTCTTAACACCTTAAATGATTTTCAGAAACTGTTGGGGGATATAAATTGGCTTCGACCATCTATTGGAATCCCCACCTATCAATTAACTAATCTATTTCAAACATTAGAAGGACCCTCAGATCTCAATAGTCCTAGGCAATTGACTCCTGAAGCAGAAGCCAAATTACAATTAATTGAACAACAAATTCAAGCAGGACAGTTAGATCGTATACAATCATTACAAAATCTTAAGGTTTTAATTATTCATACCACACATTCTCCAACAGGAATTCTTATGCAGGATACTAACATAATTGAATGGGTGTTTTTACCTCATAAATTCAGTAAAAAATTATCTACAAATTTACAGAAAATTTGCATTTTAATAGAAAAGGCAAGAATCCGTTTGCGACAATTATGTGGACAAGATCCAGATGAAATAATAATACCCTTTAGTAAACAACAACAAGATATCCATTGGCAATTATCAAATGATTGGCAGCGAGCCTTTAGTGATTATACTGGAAAAATTCACAATATTTATCCTAAAGACAAAAGAATTCAGTTTTTAAAAAGGACTCAATGGATTTTACCGAAAATAATTTCTCCTACCCCCCTATCAGGAGCAGAAACTTATTTTACTGATACAAACAAACAAGGAATGGCTGGTATGGTAATTTCAAAGAAAATAAAGTAGTGCAATCTCCTTACCAATCAGTACAAAAGGCAGAGTTGTTTGCAATTGTTATGTTACTACAAGATAAAGACTCTATGTCGCTTAACATTATCACTGACTCTCAATATACAAAGTTTACTGTACAACACATTGAAACGGCTGCTGTCTTTAAGAGTAGGTCTGACTTGCATGAACTATTTCTACAGCTTCAAATGCTCTTGCGCCTCCGGCATGATCCTATCTATATAACACACATTCGAGCACACTCTTTACTACCTGGACCTTTATCTGCCGGGAATGCTAACACTAATCAATTAGTTGGTACAGTGACCTCTGCTCAAAGAGAGCATAATATGTATCACTCCAATGCTAGAGCATCGAAAGAAAAGCATCATATCACTTGAAGACAGCCTGAAAATATTTTGCAAACATGCCCTCACTGTCAGCCATTCCACACTGCTCGTCTACCCACGGGAGTTAATCCCCGAGGAGAAACTGTTAATGCCCTTTGGCAAATGGATGTTACTCAGGTGTCAGAATTTGGCAAGCTTAAATTTGTTCACCATTCTATTGATACTTATTCTCATTTCTCATGGGCATGGACGATGTCCTCTGAGAAAGCCGATGCTGTTATAACACACATACTGGAAGGAAGCCTTTCTTGTAATAGGCAAACCCCGAGCCATTAAAACTGACAATGGCTCGGCATATTTATCAGGTAAGTATCAGCATTTTTTCCAACAGTTTGATATTAAACATATTACAGGAATTCCTGGAAACAGTACAGGTCAAGCAATTATTAAAAGACAGAACCGCACCCCTAAGGAAATGCTGCAAAAACTAAAAGGGGGAGAGGAGCTGGTATCAGGCCAGACTCCCTAACGAAGATTATTAAGAGCTCTATTTACTTTAAATTTTTTAAATCTGAATGCAGATGCAGGGTCAGCTGCTGGCTTACACTGGGGACATAAAGAGGAGGTCCCGGTGGAGCAGCCTGTCAGGTACCAAGATGTCACTGCTAACCAGTGGTGCCCGGCTACCGTTTTCAGGTGGGGTCGAGGCTCGGCTTATGTTTCCACAGGAACCAAGAAGTTCCGGATCCGGATGAAAGAATCCAGGGAAGGCAGAGGAAGTGTGATGAAGCGGGACTGGAAGACCGGCTTGTGCAACTCACCATCCAGGGAGGACAAAATTCGCGTGCCGTTGCCTCGCACCCGAAACACTCCTCCACCTACATGGGGACAGGTGAAGCGCCTATGCCAGGAAGGGGGGTGTCTTGTGACTGCCCATGGAAGGCCCTGTACTCCCTCTACATTGTCGCTTGCTGGCTGTCCTCACTACCCAGGTAAAAGGGCTGAGCTATATTTATTGGGCTTACACCCCAAATCCTCCACTAATGAGTGGGGTATCTTGAACAGATGTAACTGTACCAATATATACTAATGACTCTAATTGGATGCCTGGGCCTTTTGATGATAGTGGGCCTTTGAAACCAGAAGAAGAAGGAACAAGAATGAACAACTATTCAACAGGAGTTATTGGAATGCCTGTGTGTCCGGTACTGGGTGATCATTGTCTGCAATTGGGTAATCAAGCCTGGTTGAGTGTGGTTAAAAGCACCACTAATCCTTAAAAGGACCAGTCCAATGGAATCAAACTACTGGGGAAATATCTTATTTTAATTGTACCTTATTAACTTGTGTAAATAACTCTGTACCCTTTAATCACAGTAGAGAGAGCTTGTATCTATTGCGAGCCAGAACAGGAGTATGGTTACCTGTACAGATGGATCGACGATGGCAGGAAAGTTCTCTAGCTGGAGCTCTCCAAGCCATTACAGAAGGAATATTGAAGAGGTCCAAAAGGCTTATTGGCATGCTAATTGCTGTAATTCTTGGGTTAATTGCAATAACAGCGACAGCTGCAGCAGCTGGGGTGGCATTACAGCGATCAGTCCAAACTGCTACTTTTGTTCAAGACTGGCATAAAGATTCAGAACAGTTATGGAATTCTCAACGGCATATTGATAGTGAAATCAATGAACAATTAGCAGATCTTGAACAATCAGTAGTTTTATTAGAGGAGCCAAATTGTTAGTTTGCAAAGGCGATTACAGTTAAAGTATGATTGGAACCATACTAGTTTCTGTGTTACCCCAGTACCTTACAATGAGACAGCTTTCCCTTCGGATAAAATTAAGAAACATTTATTAAACCATGGTAATTTAACACAAGAAATCATTGATCTCCAAGATCATATTCATAACCTGAAGCTAAACTACAGGGAGGAAATGTAGCCGCTCAAGTGGATTGAAGTTAATTAGAAGAGGACGTCTGCCAAGAACAGACGGGGGCCTGTAAGCGGGCCACATCAGAACAAAGTCTTGCACGCAAGACTTACTCTTCAGAGGCAGAACTTTCCTTGAGGTGATGAATAGGTCATGAGAGCATGGAAAGTACAAGGGAGGGTACACAGCTGCAGGTTGAAGGGATCTTTGAACAATATAGGAAATTAATAGTTTAATGTATAACTTAGCTCAGATGATCTCATCTGAGGCATGCCTGTTTGTCATTGTTACTTGCTGTACTCCCCAATAAAAGCCATGAGAACTTTTTAGGATTTGCTCCTTGCTTGAGCGAGCAGTAGCCCTCTGTCTCTGAAACTCATCCTGCTTGCCGAGCTCATCTCAGCATCACCGTTCAGACCACCTGCAGCATCCGAAACCTGTGCACTTGGTACAAATGCAAGGGAAATGGAGCGATGGAAGGGCCGCCCCTGCCCCCATCACAGGTGCATCCTTACAGGTCACCCCAGGTGAGAGCAGGGAGGCCTGGGACTGCCGGCACCTGTTTTCTCTGTGCTCATGCACACACACTCACATGCACATGCAGCAGCACGTGTTTACAAAACACACATGGGCCCAGTGGACCTTCTTTGAATCATGCAGCAGTTTTTTATGGAGCACCTACTGTGTGCAGACACTGCCAGGGACCTGGGGTAAAGCAGCAAACAAGAGAGCAAAAGTCTCCCCTGAAGCCACAGGACAGACATACAGAGGAAGTGGGATGGGGGGGGGGGGCAGGCTGAAGATTTCAATGGGGGCTGGGGCAGGGGGGAGGGGGCTTGGGGAAGAGACAGCTGAGCAAAGGCTGGAGGAGGGGAGGGGGCAGCTGTGCTGCTTTGAGGACAGGTGTGTTCCAAGCATAGGAACAGCCAGTGTCCCTGGGATCAGAGCAGGCCAGTGTGTCCCAGGAAGGACAGGGAGGCCATTGGACTGGGGGGAGGGGCTGCAGGAGAGAAGGTCAGAGGGCACTGCAGGGGCATTGGGGCAAGACTTGTGGCTTTTCCTCTAAGAGGATGGCGGGGAACGGGGGAGGGAAACACCTCCCTGGCAGGCTCATCCCAAGCAGCCAGCAGGTCTCCTGGGAACAGATGTGGGGAATGTGGAAGGGAAGGAGGGAAGTCAGTGCTGGGGGTTGGGCTCGAGGTGCTGGAGGGATGAGTTGCCTGGCTCAGGGCAGGTGGGAAGCCTGAGATGTGGGTTTGGGGGTATATATGAACTGGGCTTCAGAAACGGACACGGAGAGGCTTGTCAGATACTCTGGTGGGGAGGCCACCAGCTGCTGTTTAGGTGACAGGTCCAGGACAAAAGGGCTGACCTGGTGCTGCCAGTGTATGGGAACCCACAGGGCAGGGTGGGGTCGCCACAGGGCAGGGCCCAGTCACCACAGGGCAGGGTGGGGTTGCCACAGGGCAGAACAACAGCCCAGGGAGCAGGAGGCATCAGCTGAGGTCAGATGCCAGATGCTGGGTCAGTCAGCGAGTGCCACCTGCCTAGGTTATGACACACTCAGGCACAGCTGGCCACCTTTGCAGGGAACTCCTCACTCACCCCTGTGCCTGTGGTTCCACTTCCATGCAGCATCCTCTGAAACACCCCCACCGCTGAGCTTAGCCACATTTCTCATTCTCAAGGGGGAAGGGGAACCTCAAATTCTCTCCAAGAAATGAAATAGAAATTTCTAAAAAAGTGACGGGTGCCTCCAGCAAAAGCCCGACAAAGCTATTCTCAGGGAAGTGCTTCCAGATGTTACAGAGTAGAACAATTTTTTAGGCCTGCTTAATGACCTAGCCACCTCAGCAGCCTGGCAGCCTGTGCAAAGTTTCTAGGAACTGAGCTCACACACCTGAGCCACGGTCTACAAAGCACAGACATATCAAAATTAAGAACAGTCCTGACCTTTATGTTACCCAGAAATGAATAACAGGAGGATGATGAATAGCTTGGCTAAAACTGCACAATTAGCTTTTGTAACTTGGCTTTGCTTGCGATGGGAACCTGAACACAGATGTAGTTGTCCCCTTTAAATACTGGACTCTGCAGATGGTCGTGGCCGCTTCTCTCTTGGGCTTCCCGAGTGGAGGAGTGGACACTGGCCAGTCAATAAAGGCTCTCTAAATTTTAATCAGTCTGGAGTTCTGGTCATTCTGTCGCTCGCGCTCCACAACATTTGGAGGCCCCAGCGAGATAACCGGCCATTGACCGGTCCCGTGACCAGAGTCCAGGGAAGACATCCAAACTCCAGGCCCTAGGGGGAGATCTCTGAGAGATGTTCCTCAGCCCGGGACCGATAGAGTTTGGCAGGTCTGTCCGAAAATTGTCTAATTGACTTCAGTTGGAGCCATCTGGATCTGATTCTTATCAGTAAGAAAACTCAATTCTTTTGAGTCCTGATTCTGGTTCTGTGGGCCCATCAGAGGTTTCCGGAAGGCTGGACGCAGCACGACTTCTGTTGAGACCAGATCCCGGTTTACAAAGGTGCCCAGTGATCCTGAGCCTGGTTGTTATTTGTCTTATCTGTGTCTATTGTTGTGTCCAATTTGTTTTTTGTTGTCAGAATTGATCAATCAACTTCATGTACTGTCTGTACCCCCTTCAATGTTTTTTGAAAAATTTTCAGGACTTCAAGCAAAGAGCCGAGAGCTATGGAGCCCCTGTTAAGGCTTTTGATTTACAGAAATTCTATGAGCGTGAATGGCCAACATTCCCGCAGATCGAGTGGCCTCCTGAGGGGTTGACCAATTTGGGTTTAGTCTATCAGGTCCAGGCTATAATTTTTGGAAACCCCAGGCACGCGGACCAAATGGTGTATATTCAAATTTGGATAGATGTCTTAACTGAAAATCCTAAATGGCTCTGGGATTGCCAAAACCCTTCAGAAAGGAAAAAGAAATTGGGACAGAGATCGACTGTCCTCCTCACTTCACCTCCCAGGGAGGCTGAGAGGAAGCCCCTTGTTCTCCCACCTCCTCCAGAGGACCCCATCCTGGCAGAGCCACCCCCGTATCTGTCAGCCCCAATGGCTGCTCCCCTTGAGGATCCTCTGAGTCCATCTCATACCCGCTGTGGGGCAGAGTACTGACCCCCACATTCAGCCCCCTCTCGGGACTCCTCTGGAGCCCCGATGTTGGCTTTGCGCCAGGTGCCGCCCCCAAGGGGGAGGAATGGCCTTTTATGGTTTACTTCCCTTTTTCAACCAATGACCTCTATAACTGGAAGAATCAGAATCCCTCTTTCTCTCAGAATCTGTTGGGATTAATCTCCCTCTTGGAGTCTGTCTTTTTCACCCATCAGCCCACTAGGGAAGATTGCCAACAGCTCCTCCAGACCCTTTTCACCTCCGAGGAGAGAGAGTGAGTCAGGTCAGAGGGAAGGAAATTGGTTCTTGGCCCCAACGGCCAACCCTCTTCGGAGTCAGCACGGCTCGGCTCGAGGCTATCTTCCCACTCTCCCACCTCTCGTGGGACCCCAACACGGAGTGAGGTAAGGAGGCTCTCGATCGGTATCACCAGACTCTGCTGAGGGGAATCCGAGCGACTGCGCGGAAACCCACCAATTTGTTAAGGTAACTGAAGCTGTACAGGGACCGAGTGAATCTCCCGCCGCTTTTCTAGAGCACCTGTGTGAAGCCAACAGGCTCTACACACCCATAGACCCTGATGAGCCCGAGAATTGGCGGGCAGTTAACATCGCTTTCATGTCCCAGTCGGCCCCAGACATTAGAAAGAAATTACCAAAGTTAGAAGGCTTTGAGGGAAAAGTGCTGTCAGAATTGATTGAAGTTGCTTAAAAGGCATTTAAAAATAGAGAAGATTCAGAGACTGTGCAAACTCAGAAAATGGCAAAGGTCCTGGTAACTGCCATGCAAGAGGACCAACCTGGGGGCCGGGACAGTGACCCACTCATTCTTTGTGATGCCGGAGTGCCTGTACCCACTACTGGGACAGGACCTTCTCAGCAAACCGCAGGCTACCATCTCCTTCCAGGAGGAGACGGCTACGGTGACTTTTAATCAGATACCGGGGGTTGTGTTTTTGACTTGCCCCTTGAGCGAGGAATATCTCCTCACTGAGGGAACTGAAAACAACAATCCGGTCCCAGATGCCCCATTACTCCAAAAGCTGCAACAGAAAATACCTGGAGTATGGGCAGAGAGTAACCCCCCAGGACTGGCGGTACACAGAGCCCCAATTGTGGTACAACTCTCCAGCACAGCAATTCCAGTATGGGTTAAGCAATATCCAATAAGCCAAAAGGCCCGAAGAGGCATCGCAGTCACATAAAAAGACTGAAAAAAGCAGGAATCTTAGTCTCTTGCCACTCCCTGTGGAATACCCCATTGCTTCCTGTACAGAAACCAGGAACGGAGGACTTCAAACCCGTTCAGGACTTAAGAGAGGACAATAAGAGGGTAGAAACTATAACATCCCACGGTGCCTAATCCATATACCCTCCTGAGCCTGTTACCTGCACCAGGGGAAAGACTGAGAAACTAAACTGGATTGAAACTGAAACTAAGGCTTTTCAAGATCTTAAACAAGCCTTAGCCAGCGCACCAACATTAGCGCTGCCAGACCTCACCAAGCCATTTCAGTTATATGTGGCAGAGGCTCGGGGAATAACAAAGGGGGTGTTAACCTAATCCCTGGGACCATGGAAAAGGCCTGTGGCATACTTATCCAAGCGGCTAGACCCCGTGGCTGCAGGGTGGCCAGGGTGTTTGAGAGCAGTAACAGCTATAACTATATTGGTAAAGGAAGCCTCAAAACTCACCCTCGGGCAGGACTTGCAAGGAGTAGCTCCACATTCCATGGAGGCACTGTTGCAAAGCCCACCACAGCACTGGCTCTCGAATACTCGGATCACCCAGTATCAGGTACTCTTGCTTGATCCCCCGCTAGTCAGTTTTCTCAAAACGGCGGCATTAAACCCTGCTACCTTGTTGCCTGATGACAACCCTAAGCAGCCCCTCCATGACTGCACTGAAACCCTGTCCTCGCTCAAGAACCTTCGAGAGGACCTGACGGGCCAGATCCTGATGAGACCCTGTATACACTGATGGAAGCAGCTTTGTGGTCGAAGGGACCAGGTATGCAGGAGCAGCGGTTGTGATAGCTGACAAGGTAACCTCGGTGCAGGCACTGGGGTGCGGGACATCAGCTCAGAAGGCAGAGCTAATAGCCTCACCCAAGCACTACGGTGGGGGAAGGGAAAGGCAGCGAATATATATACAGACAGCCGATATGCATTTGCCACTCTTCACGTTCATGAGGCCTTATACCAAGAAAGGGGACTCCTAACTTCAGGAGGGAAGGAAATCAAAAATGTCCCAGAAATCCTTACCCTCCTTGTGGCCCTTTGGATGCCGAAGGTGGTGGCAGTCATACACTGCAAAGGACATCAGTCAACTGACACCCGGAGGCATGGGGAAATGCCTTCACAGATAAAGCGGCCAGCAAGTCACCCAAAAACCAGTGTGGTCCCTCCATATTTTACCAGCCCTCCCTGCAAGGGTCTTTGAGGAGATTCCAGTCTACTTGGAGGAGGCTACTGCGCTGGGGAAAAGACTCCAGGCAAAAGAAACATCCGGAGGATGGAAAGAATTGCCGGACCAGAGGCTGCTCAGTCCAGAGGCCCTGGGAAAGGAACTCATTTCCCAGATCCATCAGAGTACTCATCTGGGGGGAACCAAACTGCTAGAACAGCCTAAACGAGATTATTATATTCCTAAACTCTTTCAGGTCTCAAAAGATATTGCAAGGAGATGTCACATCTGTGCACAGGCAAACCTCAGGAAGCGGTCCCCTTTAGTCAAGGGAACCAGACTCAGGGAAAAGTCCCAGAGAGCATTGGGAAGTAGACTTTACAGAATTACCCCCAGGTCTGGGAGGATATCGCTACCTGCTGGTTTTCGTCGATACATTCTCAAGATGGCCAGAGGCTTTCCCTACCAAGTCTGAAACAGCACAAGTAACAGTAAAGAAATTAATCTCAGAATTTGTCCCCAGGTTTGGCCTACCTGTTACAATGGGGTCCGACAATGGCCCGGCATTCATTGCCCACATCACTCAGTTATTGGCAAAGATAGTAGGTATAAATTGGAAATTACACTGTATCTATAGACCTCAGAGCTCTGGACAGGTAGAGAGGATAAATTGGACCTTAAAGGAAACTCTGACAAAACTAAAACTGGAGACTGGCGAAAACTGGGTAAGCCTCCTCCCTTTTGCCTTACTCTGGGCTCATTGCACCCCGTATGTAAAGGGCCTCACCCCTTTTGAGATTCTGTTTGGCCGACCCCTACCACTACTTCCCAAGCTAGGGGAAGAAATATTAGCATCCCTTTCTAATCATAACCTCCTAAAGTCCTTACAGGCTTTACAGTTGAGGTCCAGGCTTAACCACCAGCTGGTCCGAGAGGCTCATCAAGACCCATCCTCCGGGACCGGGCCTGGACCACCTCTCTTTCAACAGGGAGACCTGGTGTGGGTTCAGAAGCACAAGCCATCTTTGCTGGAAGCCAGGTGGACTGGGCCCTTCACTGTCATCCTCAGCACCCCATCAGCCTAAAGGTTGCCGGAAAGAGACACTGGATTCACTGAACTCAAGTAAAAAAAGGTGGAATCCGAGGACCCCACTGAACTATGGGCCATCCAACGTACAGGGAACTTGGTTTGCCTGTACCTCCAGTATCACCCCTTATAATTCCCCCTTGACTCTCATCTCCCCTTCCCCCCGGGGGAGCCTTCTCTATGCTTCCTCACTCACATCTTGCCTCAGGTATACTATTACTCTGGGGAGGGAGGGAGAGAACATTTAGGTCTGCTCAGAGGCAGAGAAAAATGGCCCCAGTATTGATTCCCCTTTTAGTAGGATTAGGGGTTGCCGGCTCCATTGCGGTGGGAACAGCAGCTCTAGTAACAGAAAATCAGAATTTTAAGGCCCTCAGCAGCCAAGTAGATCAAGATATGAGCACATTAGAACAAAATGTAGATAGACTTGAAGATTCCCTCAGTTCCTTAGCAGAGGTAGTATTACAAAATAGGAGGGGGCTCGACCTGTTATTTCTAAAACAGGGAGGACTATGCATGGCCCTAGGGGAGAGCTGTTGTTTTTATACTAACCACTCAGGAGTTATCAGGGAGAGCCTCAGTTAGCTAAGAAAGAGGCTACAAGATAGAGAGGAAAGGAGAAAGTCTGAAGGAAACTGGTATGAAAACCTCTTCTCCTGGTCCCCTGGCTCACCACTCTCCTAACCGCCTTAGCTGGGCCAATAGCACTCCTACTGCTAACACTAACTTTCGGCCCGTGCATACTGAACTGCTCAATGAATTATATTCAACGCAGAAAACAAGCAGTCAAATGAATGGTCCTAAGAACTCACTACCAAAGAATAAGGAGAAACAATGATTTGATTCTCCCGTAAAACCAGTGGGGAATGTTACAGAGTAGAACAATTTTTTAGGCCTGCTTAATGACCTAGCCACCTCAGCAGCCTTGCAGCCTGTGCAAAGTTTTAGGAACTGAGCTCCCACACCTGAGCCACGGCCTACAAAGAACAGACAGATCAAAATTAAGAACAGTCCTGACCTTTATGTTACCCAGAAATGAATAACAGGAGGATGAATAGCTTGTCTAAAACTGCACAATTAGCTTTTGCAACTTGGCTTTGCTTGTGATGGGAACCTGAACACAGATGTAGTTGTCCCCTTTAAATACTGGACTCTGCAGATGGTCGTGGCCGCTTCTCTCTTGGGCTTCCCGAGTGGAGGAGTGGACACTGGCCAGTCAATAAAGGCTCTCTAAATTTTAATCAGTCTGGAGTTCTGGTCATTCTGTCGCTTGCACTCCACAACACAGAAAGAGCCCTTGAGCCCCAGGAGACCTCGTTCTGCACTGGGCCACCCACTGGCCTTTCCACTTCCAGGAAAGGAAACAGGACACAGCTGATGTCCCCCGCCACCCCATCGGCACCCTCTCAGGCCTTACCCAGTGCAGGGGCTGTGTGTGGGGGCGTGGCCTGTGCTGCAGAAGTTGGGAGTTTCCTCTTTGGAGGCTTGGCCGCAGGAAGGACACTCTATGCCTCTGGGCTGTGACCTACAAATCTGGAAGCAAGAGTCAAGAGGAAAGAAGGAAGGGGCTGCCTTTATTCCCAGCCACTGGTCATGTGACCATAGCCCTGCTTCAGGTTCATTTTCTGAAAGTGAAATTACAAGCAGCTCAGAAAGTCCCACTCAATGGAAACTGCCAGCCTGAGCCCCTGAAGCTCACATCCTGGCCTCATACCAAGTCCTCCCTTCATGTCCTTCCTGTCACTCCTCTCCCCGCAAACCCAGCTTCAGCACCCACTTCCTTTTCTGCTGTCCTGACCCTGCCCCCCAACCCTGCAGGCCTCCCGAGTGCTCCATCTCTCAGTGAGTCCAGCATTGTCCCACAGGCTGAGACTGGGAGCTGGGGTAGCTGAGGACAGGCAATGGGAGGAGGGAGTGTTCCTGGCAGACACAGCATGTGCAAAACCCCAAGAGGAGTTATGGGTGAGGTGCCTGCTGTGTGCCTGGGCAAGGCGCTCACAGAGACAAAAGCCCTGGCTCTCAGGCGAGGCATCCAGGATGGTGCACCCACAGACAGCACTGGGGACATGCTGGAGGACACACGGAGAGCTGGCCCCAGGGAAGCCTGCACAGGGCAGAGCAGGGCTGACGGGCCCCAGTCAGGAGGTCTACTAATGGGGCAGGGGTGCCATCTATGAAGCCATACTTCTGTCATTGAGCATGTGGCTCGCTGCAGGGGTAGCATGGAACCATGGGAAGGGTCATGCTTTTCCATGCCAAGGCCAACACTCAGGCCAAGGATCTCCAGCCTCCAGGGGCCTCTGGGCACACCCAGACTGAGAAAGGACAAGGGAGTCACAGCTTGGCGACCATTGCCTCCTCTCCCCGAGCTCCGCCAGGGCCTTCAGGCCTTGGGCTGGGATGGGGAAGTGGGGGTGGATAGGGGGGATGCGGCCCCTTTCCCAGGGGGACCGAGGGCCGGCTCCCTCCCCATTCCCCCCGCCCCTCCCCGAAAACCCTGGTCGACCAGCACTCCCGAAAATGGGTGGCAGATGGAGATGGTTGCTCAGTGGCTGCGGTTGACCAGATGTCCCAGCTTGGTCTCCTGCATAGGTCTGCGTGCGTGTGTGTGTGTGTGTGTGTGTGTGTGTGTGTGTGAGAGAGAGAGAGAGAGAGAGAGAGAGAGAGCAGGTCGACCAGATGTCCCGGCCAGGACTTAGTCTCTAGCAGTGAGTCAGAACAATTGGGTTGACCAGTTGTCTGTGGAGATGAGAGATTGAAGGTGGGGGCGGCGGCAGGGCTGAAGAGCAAATAAATGTTGACAGATATTTATTTATTTCTTTAGGGCAAAAATGAAAGGATCCCAAGTCTAATTTATAAAAAATATTTCCTTATGAACCTTTGGTCGAGAATGTTTGTATATTTCCAGAAAACTCCTCTAAGCCTGTGTGGATTCCTGCAACAATGAATTCCAGAGAGGAACTGACAACACATGAAGACAAGAAGAGAAACAGTCCAGAGATGGAGATGGTGAAGACGCCTTGCCATGCTAGCAGTCAGCAGCTGTGTGTCGCTGCAGGTTGCACAGGACCAAACCAGAGAAGGTTGGACCTGCATTGGCACCATTTGCCCACCATCCAGAACTAGCATATCATTGCTGGCATGTACACATAAGAAACTGTTGGACATTGAAATTGGGACTCAAAGAACTGTTGGCCCAGAAAGAAACTTACTACAGACTGATTCATCTGCCTCTCAGCATAACCACTATTGCTTGTCTCATTTTTGTTCTCATATGCTTATTTCTAGTCTGCAGATGCGGAATGAAGAGTCTTAAAAGGACTCGAACCCTTCAGGCAGTAGTTACCTTTCAAGAATTATTAAGGAAAAGAAACGGGGGAGATGCAGGACGCCACCCATTGTCTTCACTAGCAAGAAGTGCAAACAAGGATCTCTGAAGGCTGGTGACCCTTGTACCCACGGCAGGGCCTGAGTTATGCACTGATTGTCTAGTCCCGACAATGGGAACTCAAGCTATTTCCTGATCAAATAGTCTCAGAGTAAATCCTTCTAGTATTTACTGACCTTTATGATAGCCTGTTTGCAACTGCTATTACCTGCCTGGCTAAGGGCTTTATGTTTAACCAAAGTTGAATAAAAGGCTGTTGATGCCTAGGCACCAGTGGAGGCCCCTCCCCTTGAGTTGGACTTGCTCTCCTGGCCCCCCAGTATTTCCAAATTATTTCTTGTCTCTTCTTTTTCATTTGTGTGCGCCTCCTCTTCCAGATCCTGAACCTTAAACCACGCAGGATGTGGGGGTACACACATACAACGCAGTTGGCAGAGGGGAGTGAATGGAAGGGAGTCTATAGGAGCAGCATAGCTCGCCATACTAGCACTATTCATTCTCTGGATGGAGGCACATCATTTACAAATAACACA
Organism: Myotis myotis; assembly: GCF_014108235.1. Classification (NCBI taxonomy): domain Eukaryota; kingdom Metazoa; phylum Chordata; class Mammalia; order Chiroptera; family Vespertilionidae; genus Myotis; species Myotis myotis. The sequence continues at coordinate 1,882,637 of NW_023416327.1, forward strand.
GAAGTACCTGAAATGGAAACTTCTTTCTCAGACATGAAAAATGCAGGTCACGTCACTTGGACACTATGAACGGCTGTGTTGTGTAGAAATGGACAGATGTGAATTAGGCATTCTGAACTTTGTCCTCTTTTGGGTTTGTCCTTGTGATCCATAGGAACTCTCCCCAGTCAGGAAAGGTATTAGGTGGACTGAAGTGGACCACAGAGGGGTTCCTGGTTGGAAACCACAAACCACACCACTGGTGGTGACCCACCGGGCATGCTGTGCTGTGTCATGCCATGCCCCAGAAAGTCATAATCAGGACTAAACTGAGAACCTTCATCTTTTTCTCTCTCTCTCTCTCTTTTTCGGCCCTTCCGCCCCCACAGACCCCCCTAAACTTGGTTCCAAGGCGGGGGGGAGGGGGGTGCAAATGTGCTCCACCTCATGGAATATGTCACACACCTCTCCCTCTTCTACTCCAGCTTCCCCGCTAATACCCCTTGCCTCAGATTTGAGTCTCTGCCAAGTGCAAGCAGTGGGCGACCTACTACAGAGCCTTGCAGTCGATGGGTAGTTTTTATTCTTGTTTGGGTGACCTTAGTTTAACTTCACACAGGTTGTTTTCTGCGTAGGTGGCATTCGAGGAAAACAAACAAAAAACTCAGAATTATAGCCATGCCCGGTGTCATTAACTAACGAGGTCCTCTCCTGCTTCCCTCCCTCCCTCCCTCTCTCCCTCCCTTCCTCTTGCTCCCCCTCTCCTCTCCTCCACTCCACTCCACTCCAGTCTATTCCACTCCCCCCCGCCCCCCCCCCCGAGATTCTGTCCATCCTGGGGCTCACACACAGTATACATACATACATACATACATACATACATACATACATACATACATTCGTCCTACACCTGAGTATCAACCAAAGAATTGGAAACAACAGCCATCTGCTGCTGCTGCTGCTACTGCTGCTGCTGCAGGAGGAGGAGGGGACTCAAGAAGTAATGCCGTTCAAAACTAAACATTAATTCATTGTGTAAATGCTGTGAAAGGAAAAGTAGATAGGGTATGCCTGTAAATGCCATAGCTCTCCCTGCTCGCCTTGCCTTTTCAATGACAGCACCCACCCCCTTACTGTCATGGAGACTTCTCAGGATCCCTGAGAGGAAGAAAATATCCCCTGTTGCTGAACCCTGGCTTTTCACACTGCCGATGACCCTCTTGGACAGATGCAGGAGCTCTCTCACTCCCAGTCCAAGAGAGGGTGTTTTGACCCTTGATCTCTTTCTTGGTTTGTTTTTTTTTCAGTGGTGGTAAAACACAGACCTCCTTTGAACCTTTGATAAGCCTACAGTTTACAATCACACTCCTTTAGCTTGATTTTTAATACAACTCCCGGGGTCAGGATCACGACTGGTTGGTTCGCCCAATGAGAGGACTCCTGTGTGTGTGGGGGGAAGGGGGGGACGCGCTGGTGGTGCTTGTGGTGGTGAAAAGGGACCACATACTGTACTAAACTTGACAAGCTCATTCGTGGACAGTTTGGCTGAAAGACACTCCCAGAAATTCTTCACAGGTTGGAACATTTCTTACGTGGTTGACAAATGCCACACACGCACACATGTGCGTGCACTTGGTTCACAGTTGCCGCCTCTGGGGCTCTTTCACGTTTGTCCATTTTCCTTCCTCTTTTTCACGGGGAGCAAGGAGGCAGCGAGTGAACTCACCAGTGAGTGTGTGATATGAGACTGAGGATTTCCCGTGGAAAGCGGGTGAGCGGACGGGTGGGCGGAGGGAAGGAGGGAGGGAGGGAGGGAGGGAGGACACATCCATCCATCCACCCATCCATGTGGGAGGAAAAGAGGCCACAAGGGATGGTCTGAAATTAAAAGTTTAACTAAAAAACAGTGATGGTGGGTAGTCACATCCTAGGCCGCTACCTTCCGTGACAAAGGTCAATCATATATATAGTGTTCTTATTGATTTCAAAGAGGAAGAGAGAGAGAGATCAATGATGAGAGAGAATCATGGATCGGCTGCCTCCTGCACACCACCTACTGGGGGTGGGGTGGCGCTGGGGATTGACCCTGCAACCCGGCATGTGCCCTTGGCCCGAATGGAACCTGGGACCCTTTAGTCTGCAGGCCGACGCTCTATCTACGCTGAGCCAAACTGGCTAGGGTGTAATTTTCCTTTTTAAATCCCCTCATTTTTATTGAGTACATTGCTGACCGTTACCTATCCTACGCCAACCTAAGTAAGAGAAGTATGAAGAAGTATGTGTCTATCATTTTACTTTAATTTTTATCCAATCCCAGAGGTTTCCCTCCCCTCCCCACCCCGCTTTGCTTTCTTTTCTTTCTTTTTTTATGAATGTTAATAATTTTATTAACTAGTCACCCCAATAAACTTAAAAGTGTATCTACCACCCAACTGGTGAGGCTTGGTTTTTGAGTGTCAACCCATGAACCAGAAGGTCATGGTTCAATTTCCCATCAGGGAACATGCCCAGGTTTCAGGCTCAATCCCCATCACGAGGCATGTAGGAGGCAGGAAATCAATGATTCTCTCTCATCATTGATGTTTTTATCTCTCTCCTGTCTCTGATTCAGAATCACTGCTGCCTGAAGAAACTGAATCACTATTTTCAGACTCTGACGAACTGCTGCTGCTGTCACTCAATCGGGAACCAATTCCAACAACAGCTGTGGATGATGGCGTTTTCTCAGATTTTGTTTGGCATTTTCTGGAATTTAACTGATTATTGACATCATTATTAACAGAGAAGATGGGTGGGGGAGGCATCATCTGACATCAGTAACAATTAGGCTCATGATTGGAGGAAGCCTGTTTGACAAGGTATGGGCAGCTACACGCCTGCATGACTCCCTCTTCTGCTGACTTCCATCAGTAAGACGCCCCTCAATTTTCAGTCTCATGATTTTAGGGAAAAAAATAGCGTTTTATACATGGAAAAACACAGTAAGTTCCTTGAGCATCCTTATAGCCATTTTTTTTGGAAATATGTATCTAGTAGTTTTCTTGCTTCCATTTCATTTAGATCTTTTTTTTTCAAAATATATTTTATTGATTTTTTACAGAGAAGAAGGGAGATGGCTAGAGAGTTAGAAATATTGATGAGAGAGAAACATCGATCAGCTGCCTCCTACACACCTCCTACTGGGGATGTGCCTGCAACCAAGGTACATGCCCTTGACTGGAATCGAACCTGGGACCCTTCAGTCCGCAGGCGGATGCTCTATCCACTGAGCCAAACCAGTTAGGGCTCATTTAGTTCTTTTTCTGGAGATTTCACTTGTTCTTTCATTTGTGACTTGTTTCTTTGTCTCTGCATTTTGGCTGCTTCCCTGTGTTTGTTTCTATGTATTAGGTAGAGCTGCTATGTCTCCTGGAATTGGTAGCATGGTCTTCTGTACTAGGTGTCCTGTAGGACCCAGTGGCTCAGTCACCAGAGCTGGGCACTCCAGGTGCATCCCTGTGTGAGCTATCCTATTGTAGTTGAGCCTTCATTGATATTTGTGTCACTGAGAGGAATTGACCCCCCCAGCCTATCAGTTGAGGATTGACTTCAACTACAGCAAAAGAGCTGCTTTGCTGGAGCTGAACCTGTGGAGCAGGACTTGCTTCAGTTGGACTTTGCTGCTCAATGAGTCTGCCCCTTGCATGTGTCACCTGTGGTATGGTCTTAATCCTGCGTGGTCAAAGCTGACCACCAGGTGCACTGGTTTGGAGCTTCAAAGTCACCCACTGCCTGTGTCCTGCCTAGGATCACCCAACATAAGCTACAAAGTGATCTGCAGATGCCTACTGCGTGTGTTGGGCTTGGAGGTGCCCAGGAGAGGCCAAGCTGTGAACCAAGGGGGACTGCCGCTAGTGCCTGGCTTGGGGCCAGTTATTGAGAGGTGCGGGGCACACTGAGGCCAGTTGCTGCTTGCTTGAGAGCTACTAGGAAAGTCCAAAGCATGCAGCAAGAGAGGCCAGTTGTATGGAAAAGCCACTGGAAATGGCTTGAATGGGCCTGCAAGCAGGGAGGGGCGGGTGATAGATCCTCCCTTCCCCCAACTCATGGGCAGAGTATGACGTAACCTGCAGCCTGGAAATACCTGAGTACCTAACCAGGCACCTTATATGGACTATACATTGAACCACCAATCAACACCTGCCAAATACCCTAAGCCCTTGTTCCTATATGGACCATACATTAAGCCACCAATCAGCTTGAGCCAAGTACACTAAGCCCCCATTCCTTCCCATTCCACCCCTCAAAAGGAGTGCCCACCTCTGCATGTGCTGCTGTCTTCCCATTGCGAGACAGCCCGGCAGGTCTCTTTCCTCTAATAAAGCCTGTAATCCTGGTTTTTGGGTTTCCGGGAGTCACCACGGTGAGCGAAATGCGTGAGCCAGGTTGATGAAGATTCAGATACGGCGCAGCCTGTCAGTTCTGTAGGCTCAGCAAAGGAACACTGGCCTCTGTGAGCACTTCTGTCTGGGAGAAAGCTGCCCATCCAGCTCTCGCCCTGATTCCAGGTCAGTTTGTTCCTCCGTGAATGTCCCAGGCTCCTTTTTTTTTTTTTTCCAAAATTGTTTTATTGCCCTGACTGGTTTGGCTCAGTGGATAGAGCATCAGCCTGAGGACTGAAGGGTCCCAGGTTCAATTCCGGTCAAGGGCATGTGCCTTGGTTGCGGGCACATCCCCAGTGGGAGGTGTGCGGGGGGCAGCTGATTGATGTTTCTCTCTCATCAGTGTTTCTAACTCTCTATCCCTTTCCTTTCCTCTCTGTGAAAAATCAATAAAATATATTTAAAAAATTGTTTTATTGCTTAAAGTATTACAAAGAGTATTACATATGGCTCCTTTCCCCCCCCGCCCTTGACAATCCCCTGGCCTCCCCTACCCCCCAGTGTCTTATGTACATTGGTTATGCTTATATGCATGCATACAAGTCCTTCGGTTGATCTCCTGCCCGCTCCTGCCCCCCCTTCCTCCCCAGCCTTCCCGCTGTAGTTTGACAGTCTGTTTGAGGCTGCTGTGCCTCTGTATCTATTTCTGTTCATACGTTTATAATGGTCTTTATTATCCATGAATGAGTGAGATCATGTGGTATTTTTCCTTCATTGACTGGCTTATTTCACTTAGCATAATGCTCTCCAGTTCCATCCATGCTGTTGCAAATGGTAAGAATTCCTTCTTTTTTACAGCAGCATAGTATTCCATCGTGTAGATGTACCACAGTTTTCTAACCCATTCATCTACTGATGGGCACTTAGGCTGTTTCCAGATCTTAGCTATGGTGAATTGTGCTGCTATGAACATAGGGGTGCATATATCCTTTCTGATTGGTGTTTCTGTTTTCTTGGGATATATTCCTAGAAGTGGGATCACTGGGTCAAATGGGAGTTCCATTTTTAGTTTTTTGAGGAAACTCCATACTGTCTTCCATAGTGGCTGCACCAGTCTGCATTCCCACCAGCAGTGCACGAGTGTTCCTTTTTCTCCACATCCTCTCCAGCACTTGTCGTTTGTTGATTTTTTGATGATAGCCATTCTTACAGGTGTGAGATGATACCTCATTGTTGTTTTGATTTGCATCTCTCGGATGATTAGTGACTTTGAGCATGTTTTCATATGTCTCTTGGCTTTCTGAATGTCCTCTTCTGAAAAGTGTCTATTTAGGTCATTTGCCCAATTTTTGATTGGATTGTTTATCTTCCTTTTGTTAAGTTGTGTGAGTTCCCTATAAATGTTGGATATTAAGCCCTTATCAGGGATAACATTGGCAAATATGTTCTCCCATGCAGTGGGCTTCCTTGTTGTTTTGTTGATGGTTTCTTTTGCTGTGCAGAAGCTTTTTATTTTGATGTAGTCCCATTTGTTTATTTTCTCTTTAGTTTCCAATGCCCTAGGAGCTGTATCGGTGAAGAAATTGCTTCAGCATATGTCTGTGATTTTGTTGCCTTTGGATTCTTCTAGTATTTTTATGGTTTCCCATCATACATTTAAGTCCTTTATCCATTTTGAGTTTATTTTTGTGTATGGTGTAAGTTGGTGGTCTAGTTTCATTTTTTTTTGCATGTATCTGTCCAATTTTCCCAACACCATTTATTGAAGAGACTATCTTGACTCCATTGTATCTTCTTGCCTCCTTTGTCAAATATTAATTGAGCATATTGGTTCGGGTCGATTTCTGGGCTCTCTATTCTATTCCATTGATCTATATGTCTGTTCTTGTGCCAGTACCAGGCAGTTTTGAGAACAGTGGCTTTGTAATACAGCTTGATATCTGGTATTGAGATCCCACGTACTTTGTTCTTTCTCAGGATTGCTGCAGCTATTCAGGGTCGTTTTTTATTCCAGATGAATTTTTGGAGAGTTTGTTCTAGGTCTGTGAAATATGCCATTGGTATTTTAATGGGAAGTGCATTGAATTTATAGATTGCTTTGGGTAGTATGGACATTTTAATGATGTTGATTCTACCAATCCAAGAACATGGTATGTTCTTCCATCTGTTTATGTCTTCCTCTATCTCTTTTTCCAACGTCCTGTAGTTTTCTGAGTAGAGGTCTTTTACCTCTTTAGTTAAGTTTGTTCCTAGGTATCTTAAATTTTTTGGTGCGATGATAAATGGGATGGTTTTTTTAGTCTCTCTTTCTGTAAGTTCACTATTGGTGTATAGAAATGCCTTAGATTTCTTGGCATTGCTTTTGTATCCTGCTACATTGCCAAATTCATTTATTAAGTCTAATAGTTTTTTGATGGAGTCGTTAGGGTTTTTTTATGTATAATATTATGTCATCTGCAAAGAAGGACAGTTTTACTTCTTCTTTTCCAATTTGGATGCCTTTTATTTCTTCTTCTTGTCTAATTGCAATGGCTAATACTTCCAGTACTATGTTGAACAGGAGTGGTGAGAGTGGGCAGCCCTGTCTTATTCCTGTTCTTAGAGGAAATGGTGTTAGTTTTTGTCCATTGAGTATGATGTTGGCTCTGGGTTTGTCATATATGGCTTTTATTATGTTGAGGTATGATCCTTCTATTCCAACCTTGCTGAGAGTTTTTATCAGAAATGGGTGTTGGAATTTGTCAAATGCTTTTTCTGCATCAAGTAATATGACTATGTGGTTTTTTTCTTTCAGTTTGTTTATGTGATGTATCATGTTTATTGATTTGCAGATATTGTACCATCCTTGCATCCCTGGGATAAATCCTACTTGGTCATGGTGTATGCTCTCTCTGATGTACTGCTGGACCTGATTTGCTAAGATTTTGTTGAGGATTTTGGCATGTATGTTCATGAGGGATATTTGCCTGTAATTGTCTTTCATTGTGTTGTCTTTCCCTGGTTTTGGTATTAGGGTGATGCTGGCTTCATAGAATGAGCTTGGAAGTGTTCCTTCCTCTTGAATTTTTTGTAGTAGTCTGAGGAGGACTGCTTCAATTTCTTCCATAGTTATTGGCCTATTGAGATTTTTAGATTATTCCTGATTGAGTTTTGGAATGTTGTTTTTTTCTAGGAATATGTTCATTTCCTCCAGGTTGTCTAGTTTGTTGGAATAGAGTTGTCCATAGTATTGCTTAACAATCATTTGTATTTCTGTGGGGTCTGTTGTTATTTCGCCTCTATCATTTCTGATTTTGTTTATTTGGGTCCTCTCTCTTTGCTTCTTGGTGAGCCTGGCTAGAGGTTCATCAGTCTTGTTTATCCTTTCAAAGAACCAGCTCTTGGTTTCATTGATTTTATGTATTGTTTTTTTGGTCCCCATGTCATTTATTTCTGCTCTAATCTTTATTATCTCCTTCCTTCTGCTCACTCTGGGCTTTTCTTGTTGCTTTCTTTCTAATTCTTTGAGATGTAGAGTTAGATGATTTACTAGCATTTTTTCTTGTTTTGTTTTTTTTTTAGATAGGCGTGTAGAGCTATAAACTTCCCTCTCAAGACTGTTTTCCTTGTGTCCCATAGGTTTTGGATTGTTGTGTTTTCATTGTCATTAGTTTCCAGGATGTTTTTAATTTCTTCTTTGATCTCATTGGTAACCCAATCAATATTTAATAACATGCTATTCAGCTTCCAAGTGTTTGAGTATTTTTGATTGTTTTTATTGTAGTTTATTTCTAATATTATGCCATTGTGGTCTGAGAAGATGCTTGGTATGATTTCAATCTTCTTGAATTTGGGGAGACTTTTTTTGTGACCCAATATGTGGTCTATTTTTGAAAATGTCCCATGAGCACTTGAGAAGAATGTATATTCCATGGCTTTGGAGTGAAATGTTCTGAAGATGTCAATTAAGTCCATCTGATCTAGTGAGTCATTTAGGATTGCTGTTTCTTTGCCGATTTTTTGTCTAGAGGATTTATCCAGCGATGTCAGTGGTGTATTAAAGTCCCCTACTACAATTGTATTGTTGTCGATCTCTTCCTTGATATCTTCCAGGAGTTTTTTTTTTTTTTTGATGTATTTGGGTGCTCCTGCATTGGGTGCATATATGTTTATCAGGGTTATATCCTCTTGTTGTATTGATCCCTTTAGTATTATGAAGTGGCCTTCCTTATCTCTTGTTATGGCCTTCACTTTGAGGTCTATTTTGTCTGATATAAGTATTGCTACCTCAGCTTTTTTTTTCATTTCCATTTGTCTGAAAGATATTTTTCCATCCCTTCACCTTCAGTCTGTGTGAGTCCCTTATCCTGAGGTGGGTCTCTTGTAGACAGCAAATATGTGGGTCATGTTTTTTTTTTTTTTTTTTTTTTGTTTTTGTTTTTTTTTTGTTTTTTTTTTTTTATCCATTCATCCACTCAATGTCTTTTGATTGTAGCATTTAGTCCATTTATGTTTAAAATTATTTAAAGGTACTTTTTTGTAGCCATTTCTATTTTCTGTGCCTGTTTTCTTTCTGAGCTTTTTATTTCTTCTTTTTAACCAGTCCCTTTAGCATTTCTTGCATTGCTGGCTTGGTGGTGATAAACTCCCTTAGCCTTTTTTTTTTTTTTTTTTTTTTTTTGTCTGTGAAGCTTCTTATTTCCCCTTCAATTTTGAATGATAGCCTTTCTGGGTAGAGTATTCTTGGATTCAGTCCTTTGTTTTGCATCACTTTGTAAATTTCAGTCCATTCTTTTCTGGCCTGATGTGTTTCTGTTGAGAAGTCATTTTATAATCTAATGGGAGATCCCTTGAATGTAACTTTCCGTCTCTCTCTTGCAGCCTTTAAGATTCTCTCTTTGTCCTGAACATTTGCCATGGTGATTATGATGTGTCTTGGTGTGGGTCTTTTCAGGTTCACCTTGTTTGGGACTCTCTGTGCTTGTGTGACGTTTTTCTTTCCCATCTCAGGGAAGTTTTCTGATATTATTTCTTCCAGTAGGTTTTCTAACCCTTGTTCCTCTTTCTGTTGTTCTGGCACCCCTATTATCCGCATGTTGTTTCATTTCATGTTGTCCTATAGCTCCCTTAGGCTCTCCTCCTGTCTTTTAATTTTTTTCTCCAATTGCAGTTCAATTTGGGTATGTTTTGCTTCCCTAATTCGCTAATTCGGTCCTCCGCTTCTCCTAGTCTACTGTTGAAACTTTCAATGGTGTTTTTATTGCAGCTATATCACTCTTTATTTCTTCTTGGTTCTTACATAAGTTATTGATTTTTTTCATCCATTTCTTTTTTATTCTTACATAAGTTGTTGATTTTTTCATCCGTTTCTTCTTGATTCTTGCATAAATTGTTGATTTTTTCCTCCATCTGGTTTATGCATTCTAGGACTCTTAATCTGAATTCTTTTTCTGTCATGCTGCATGCCTCTGTTTCACTTAGCTGCTTTTCTGGCGAGTCCTCCTTTTCTTTCCTTTGGGGGTTTCTTTGTCTACCCATGTTTGATCTCACCGACAGATCTAGATGTTGAGTCATTCAGGGGCTGCTCCTTGGGTGGCAGTGGCTCCTCGGGCTGTGGTTGCTCCTCGGGCGGTTGCGGTAGCAGCTGCTCTTCAGTTGGCAGCAGCTCCTCTGGTGGGTGCTGTTCACCGCTGTGGCGGCTCCTCCGGCTGGTGGGGGGAGGCTTCTCACATAGCTGCTTTTCCTCAGACAGAGGGTGTGCTGATCACAAGGTTGCTGATCCTTGGATGAGGAAGGCTACACACGCAGCTGCTACTTCTTGAACTGGGGCAGACTGCTCATGTGGCTGCTGATCCTTGAGTGGGGGCTGGCTACACGCTGCTGTTGTTTCTCTGATGGGGTGGGCTGCTTGTGGGGCTACTGCTCCTAGGAATTGGACAGGTTGATTGCAAGTCTGCTGCTCCTTGGACGGGGGTGGGCTGCTGCTGCTCCTCTAATGGGGATGGGCCGCTCGCAGAACTGCTGCTCCTCAGATGGGGGCAGGCTGCGCAGGGCTGCCACTCCTCAGAAGTAGGTAGACTGCTCGTGCAGCTGCTGCTCCTTGGAAGGGGAAGCCGGCCACTCACACAGCTGCTGCTCCTTGGACAGGGGCAGGCCACATGAGGCTGCTGCTCTTAGGCCCGAGGCAGGCTGCTCACGGGGCTGCTGCTCCCTGGACAAGAGTGCACTGCTCACATTGTCTGTGCTCACGTGGTTGAAAAAATAATGTGAAAAGAAGTAGGAAATAAAGGAACAAACAAAAAAAGGAGACAAAAGCAAAAAGCAAAAAAAGAGCAACAAACAAAAAAGGGGAAAACAAAGAAAAAAGCAAAAAAAAAAAAGCTAACAAAATAATAAAAAAATAAAAATGAAAAATTGAAATGTCATTCCTTTGGCTGGCTTAAGATCCCAGTTTTCTGGAATGTCTGTGATTGTTTTTTTCTGTTGCTGGGACTGAAACCCCCTCTATAGGCCAGACCCTGTTAACTCCCAGGGACTAATCAGATTATTTTAATCCTTCATCTCATTCAGGGTGGAATCTGGGTGTGGCTGTATTCCTTGCCTGGTGCCTGGAGGGAGGCGTTATATCCTCAGGAGAAAATGGCTGCCCAAGTCCTGAGCTCAGGGGTGACTCAGTGCTCAATTTGCTGCTACCTCTACTGGACCCCCTTCTCTCCCCAGCCTCTCCCCAGATTCCACTCGTCCACACCTTCTCCCGCTCTTCAGCACAGGTGAGTGTCTGTATCCGAAATGTCCTATGAACAGGGTTCAGTGAAAACAAACAAACGCCAGCCACAGAAACGGGGAAGGCTGAGTCTCTGTAAGCTCCTCTCTTACCGGTACTGCATGGTCTGGTCAGTGCTTCAGGCTGCTCCCTTTAAGCTCAGACTTCTGTAGTTATGGAACCCAGATCTCAAATCCCCTGGCACCAACAGTCCCGCGGATCTCCTTTCCACAGTCAGGGGCTGTGCCTGTCTCGAGAGATGCGGCTGTGTGCCACACAGTCTCCCTCTGAGCTCAGAGGTCTGGCAAACTTTCCTGCCCAGATCCCTGGTTTTTACCTTTCCAGTGGAACTCTGCCCTTCCCAGCTGCAAACTGTCTCACCAGATGAGTATACTTCGCCAATTTGGGTTGGGTGTTATTAGTTTCAGCTGCTCACTCCACTTGCTCTGGGACAAGTCCTGGGAAGCATCTGCCTATTCCGCCACCTTCTTGTCTCCTGAATAATTTATTTTCAATCTTTCTCCTGCAAAAATGTATTTCTATACATCATGCCTTCTATTATTAAATTTATACAATTTATTACCAACTTGATTTGAGTTTTTAATTCTTAGAAACCTTAATTTTCCAATGCTGACCAAAAAGCATTTCTTAGATTGATGTTTATGAACACACTTTAAACATACTTTTTATTTTCAAGAAACACACCTTCAACAAAGCACAAGACATGATATTAACAGTTGCAAATCCACTTTATAGACTTTCTGCAATAAAAGCTAAAAGCAGGTGAATTTAAAACTTGTGTAGCCCTAGCCAGTTAGGCTCAGTGGATAGAGTGTCAGCCTGTGGACTGAAGGGTCCCAGTTTGTAGGCTCGATTCCCAGGAGAGGGCTTGCAGGAGGTAGCCCATCAGTGATTCTCATCATTGGTGTTTCTATCTCTCCCTCTCCCTTCCTCTCAGATAGCAATAAAAAAAATTTTCGAAAAAGTGTAGAAATCAATGTTTCAGTATTTCATGCTATCTTAAAGTATTAGGTGTTTAATAACTTTTATTATTTAATCCAGCAATACTTTTGAAGTTTTAGTTATTACAGACTTTGGAAAATTATGTATAGGCATATATACTTACTGCTGAAAAGCTTTATCAAAAACCCTTCAGTTATATTATTTATTGTCTTACCAGCTCTGAGATTTTAAAGCCACTTACTATCCAAGGCATTCTTCTGATAAATGTTGTAAAAGGTAGCCTGACCTTGACAACCTTTAGGAGGTTGGAGAAAAGTGGGGGATGGGAGGAGGGAGCTATTAGGCCCCCACAGCCATTCCCAGGTGCTTCCAGCTGCTTGGATTGAAACTGCCACCCTCTTACCTTACAAGGGGCCAGTGGCCCCTCTCCTCGCAGCTTCTGCAGCTTGACCAAGGACATTGCCGCAGCTTCCGCCCTCTCGGAGAATCTGGAGTCTTTAAAATGTTTACTTCCATGTACTTTTCTTCACATCTCACCCGGAGGATCAGAAAGGCATGAGTAAGAGTGAGATTCCTGAGGCTGCAGTTGGGTTGAGTGAAATAGTCGAGGATGCCCATTTACCCCAGTGATCAGACAGGATTCCGAAGAAAGAGGTCCTGGTGAGAGAACAGAGCAAGCATCTCCTCCCCCCCCTCCCCCGCCCCCCGCCCCATGTCTAATAAAATGTAATGGCTCCCCGGCCGCGTCAAGGGTCACCTGTGGCTCCTTCCATTGATAGGTGGCGTTCTCAGTGGGGGCCAGCTGGAGCGTGAACCCCATCAGTTCAAGGCCACTGTGTAGTTAGGCTCTTGTCCCCGAGACAGCCCCTCTTCCTCCAGGGGCCACACTGGCAGAGGGGCACAGCCCTGGGAGCGATAGAGGACTCTAAGCTGAGCTGTTTGTTGGTATGGGATGGCTTTCTTGCTCTTTCTCTGCCCCATCTCAGTTGTTAAAAACCATGAAATGCCCTGGCTAGTTTTGCTGAGTGGATAGAGTGTCGGCCTGCGGACTGAAGGGTCCCGGGTTCGATTCCGGTCAGGGGCATGTACCTTGGTTGCGGGCGCATCCCCAGTAGGGGGTGTGCAGGAGGCAGTTGATCGATGTTTCTCTCTCATCGATGTTTCTGACTCTCTGTCCCCCTCCCTTCCTCTCTGTAAAAAAATCAATAAAATGTATTTTTTTTTTAAAAAAAAAAACAAACAACCATGAAAGTTATTTCTGCCAGTTGCTCAGTGGGGGGGTCTGGGGTCCTAAGGTTAGTTTTTATTGTTTTCATTTGACGTTTGGGGCTAGTTGTTGGGTAAAATGCATACCCAAAGTGCTTGGTCCTTAACAGACCGGAACAACTCATTTAACAGGCTCCCCATTTATCACTTTCCTCACAGATAACATGAAGGTTTTGGTGACAATGCGCTCCACTCCTGATGGTGGCAGGACTCATAAGTGTTTGCACTTCTGCCAACAGGGACCTGCAGTTTTGTAGCAAAGGAAAGGTTAAGGGGCAGCAGCTGCTCTTTGCGAAGGAGGCGGTGAGCTGAGAAAAAGGCAAAATCAGGGGTTTCTCATGGTTTCAGGGGCCTGGAGGTGGAGGCATAAAGGATGAGCCAGGGGGAGCAGAGTTCAGGGGGGTGGTGGAGCTCAGAGGCCCGAGCCTTGGGAATCTCGGCCCATTTGCCGAGGTGGCGGCAGCATCGATCCAACTGGAGAAGGTGCTGTAATGAAGGGGCAGCGATGACTCCCGAGGCTGGGATGGTTCTCAGGAGGAGGCTGAGATGAGCTTTTGCTCTTGTCCCACTGCCCGCCCGCTCTGGCCTCCAGTGGCCCCTCTGGCTCCCTGTGCCCCCCTCTAGCCTCACTCTGAGCCATGCCGGCCGCCCCTGGCCCCCTCTCTGGCCCCGGTTCCACACACTGACCGGCAGGTGCTGCAGAAATGAGAGTTGCGTGGTGGAACTACAGGTGTGACTCCGTCGCTGTGTGGGTGTTGCTGTGGACACGAACTGTTTCTTCTTACCAAGAAGTATTTTCTGATTATTTGATAGTGAGCATGGATTATCTTGTCTGTGGGTGTAGCATCAGGCCCCTCCAAGGCAGGGATGGTGACGGTTGTAGCAAAGGTTGGGAGAAGACTGTTTCTAACTCTGTGGAGGTGAGAAGGAAATATCTATTTGAGATGTGAACACACATGACCTTGGCAGGGCCTGTGTCTACAGGAGATAACCCCAAAGAGATGCTTACACCTTTTTGGCAAACGCCTGTGGGTACGAGGGACTGGAAACAAGCAGAATGTCCCCACTGTGCACAGAGAAGGAGCTCTGTGACCCCAGCACGCTCTGCTGCCTCTGAGAAGAATTAGGCCCATTTGTAAGATGCGTTCTCCACAAGCATCACACCGGGAAAAAAGAGGCATCGATAGCTTCAAGCTGTAAATTTATTTTCTTTGTGTTTTTTTTTTTTTTTTTTTTTTTTTACTGATAACCAATCCCTGCAATTAATTATAGGAAATAACATACCCTTTAGACCAGCCGTAGGCAAACTACGGCCCGCGGGCCGGATCCGGCCGTTCGGCTGTTCTATCCGGCCCGTGGAGCCGAAAGAGTGGAGGGTTCTCTTGCTCTCCCCTCCACTCCTTTACCAGCAGCAGCGTTAACATGGCAACGTCGGGAAACACGGCCACAGCTCCTTCTTCTGAGTCCAGTTTAAGAACCCATTGTGGCCCTCGAGTCAAGAAGTTTGCCCACCCCTGCTTTAGACCCATGGATGATACTAAATTATATATCCATATGGTATTTTAGCAGAAACAGGTTCTAAAAATCATACAACCATATAGATTAATGATATACATATCAAGATTAGGTTTCAAAATGTCTAAAATAAAATAAAATGTCGGTCATGGTTCTCATTCACTGCCTTGGCGAACAACAAAGAAAAAAAACAACACCAAATATCCCAATATTTACAGACATAGGTGTTTTCAAAAGGTCTTTTTCTGACTTTAGCAAAGAGAAACCATCCCAATTTTATTCTTTATTTGATTGAACTCTAATACATGTTAATACTATTTCTCCTACTGCAGCAAGTTCTCACTTTCTCAAGGCCTTTTCTTCAATTTTTCTAGAAATAAAATATCTCACTTCTAACCATCAAATTAAGATGTTATCCTCAGAGATATTATGTACCAGGTTGGTATATCCAGCTGCTTTCCATATTTCAGGCCAAGCAAAGACATGCATTTAGAGCTGTACTAATGTTATGAAAGCAAAAGACAATGCAACCAAATATCCAGAGAAATTATGGCCTTTCCGTGCAGTGTTTGATGCTGAAAACAGTGATTTTTATTCAAATACCATTCTGTTCACTTGTGGTCCAAGAACATTCAAATCATAAACCAAATGCCCTGGCTGGTGTGGCTCAGTGGATAGAGCGTCGGCCTGCGGACTGAAGGGCACCATGTTCGATTCCAGTCAAGGGCACATGCCTGGGTTACGGGTTTGAGCCCCATTGAGGGGGCGTGCTGGAGGCAGCTGATCAATGACTCTTTGTCATCATTGATGTTTCTACCTCTCTCTCCCTCTCCCTTCCTCTCTGAAATCAATAAAGATATATTTAATAAAAAGAAACATGTTAAAAATTGGTCTTCAAACATTACAGCCAATGATGCCAATGCTTGCTGATGATCTCAGCGACACAAAACCACATCCACACCTCAGTGGCCACCAAACCATTGAGCAGAGCTTCCTGAACGGTGACCTGTTTGAGGCTGTCAGTGTGAGCAACAGGTACTGTGTTTCAAACCCTGAATAACTGTGGGGATCTCAGCAGGGGTTGGTGGAATCAGATCAACCTTGGCACATGCCAAATCGTGGCCAATGGAGGCTTCCCATGAGTCACAGCAGCAACATTCACCGGCGTGGGGGCCGTCTTGGCGAGGTTTCGGGCAAACTGGGCCATGTTGCCATCGTGGATACTGCGGCCCGAACCACCAGCTGAATCAAGCTGTAAACTCAGTGCGCAGCTTCCACTATGTTCCAAAGACCAGCCCACTCATGCTCACAGCACCTCCTAATGCTGGAAGCGTTGTCAGCATCTTACAGAGAAGGAAACTGAGGCACAGGGAGATCAGCCCTCAGAAAATTGCCTCATCTGATGCACAAAAGATGGACAGCGTGACCCCCTCTGGGACAAGCAGCTGTGCTTGGGGTTTACTTACTGTTGCTCTTTCACCTTCCTTTGTACTCTTAAAAATGTAAGTCTTAAATGTCATAAATGAGCCAACAAAAACACAGTTAAACCTTTTCTGGGGTGCACTGCGACACCCTTTCCAGAAATCTGGGGCTCCCTGCCCCCAGGGAGAACCTAGTGGCTGGAAGAGCAGGCAGCTCTCACAGTTCCTTCCAGGCCTCTCCACAGCCCACTCCCCAGCCTGATCTACCCAGAGTGAGATGAGCACAGAGGCTCGGGGCCCTGCCCGTTCCCTGGAGTCGGAAACCGTCAGCCTATGTGTGGCCCCTCCAAGGACCAGGATCCCCCGTGGGGCATTGTCTGTTCTGGAAACGTCCCTGATGGGAAGATGACCAGCGCTGAACCCCAGGCGCCTTTAGCCAAGTTATAAGAAAGTGCCTCATCTTCAAGACCTTTATGGACTAGAGAATTGTCATAATAAACATTAAAGAGGCCTAAAAACACTTCCAATAAAATCTGAAAACATTTCAGATTATAAGAACATTTGCAGTGTGAGGTTTGAGATGTGAAGTCATGGACCCTGTTCAGTGCACAACCTCACCTCTCAGGCCTTCCCCATCACAAGTCCATCCTGGGCCTGCGCTTCCCGGAGCCCCTGGGTTGACTGGAGCCAGCAACTGGGTGGTCCTGTCCGTATTCTAGACACCCAAACTGAGGCTCAGAGAGGGGCAGCAGAGGTCCCTACCCCCAGCCCACTTCCCCTCCACTCAGCCCAGCTCACTGGTCCTCCCCCAGCTCCCGCCTGGTTGCCACAGTGTCGGAGGAGATTTCTGAGAAGCAATTGAAAAATCTACACCAGCTGGCCCCTCCTTCCTCACTCTCTCTCCAGCTTCAAAGCCTCCTTTTGGGCAGGTAGGAGGGGCTTCTTCCTGGCCAGGCCGCGGGGAGCAAAGGAGATCATGGAGACATAGGGTCCAGATAGTGGGTTCTGGGACCCCAACCTCACCCAGCAGATTCCCTGGGCTCCATCGCCCTGGGCTCCATCGTCCTCTCACAGTTCCAAGTCCAGGTGGGCTGTTTCCTGCCTCCCTGCCTTTGCACATGCAGTTCCCTCCACCTGGAATGCCCTTCCTCATCCTTCAAATCCCAGCTCGTCTGTAACTCCACTGGAGAACCTTCCCTGAGTGCCTTGGGGCTCCTCCTGCATCCTGCACCCTCCGCAGTCACAGTATTTTTCCGGATGATGCTCTCATGGGGTGGTGAGATCTTGGGGATGAGAGCTTTGCCTCTGTGCCCCAGCCCCTGGCACAGAGAGGTGCTCAGTAAATCTGGAAGGAAGTGAAGGAGGGAGGGGAGCAAAGAAACTCCTCCCATAGGATTGGAGAGGATCTGGATCATCAGCACCTGGCACAGGGATGCTGGTCACGGAGCAAAGCCCAAGAATTAGCCCCCAAGGGACCTGAAAACAGGATTGGGTGATTTTCATGATGTCATCGAATGACTACGCTAATTGAGAAAGGAGTCTCGGCCTAGGGCTGTGCACCAAAGGGTTCTGGGTTTGATTCTGGTCAAGGGTACTGTACCTAGGTTCCCTGGCCCCGGCTCTGGTCGGGCGCGTGCAGGAGGCAACCAATCGATGTGTTTCTCTCACATCGCTTTTTCTCTCTCTCTAAAAGATCAACGGAAGCCCTGACTGGTTTTGCTCAGTGGCTAGAGCGTCAGCCTGCTGACTGAAGGATCCCAGGTTCTATTCCGGTCAAGGGCATGTACCTTGGTTTCGGGCATGTCCCCAGTAGGAGGTGTGCTGCAGGCAGCTGATGGATGTTTCTCATTGATGTTTCTAACTCTCTATCCCTCTCCCTTCCTCTCTGTAAAAAAATCAATAAAATATATATTTTTAAAAAAGATCAATGGAAAAATATCCTCTGGTAAGCATTAACAACAACAAACAAGCAAAAAACAAGAACAAGTCTCAGTGAGACTTTGTGGGGGTGAGTTGGAGTGGAGGGTGTCATTGTAACCGGTCAATCAGTGCATTCAGGCAGCCTGTCACTGCTTGAGCCAATCAAGCACAGACAGGGTTGAGTCACTTAGGAGTGCTTCTTCCAATCCTGCCGGCGGTCTGGGAGAGCAGCAAGTCATCCACCAAAATCTGGTCTGCACCCCACAAGCCAGCTGTTGATGTAGGGTAGGGCAAGGATTAGTACAGGCATGGGGAAGTAGGCTAGCAGGCTGGGGGGGGGGGACTCCATTGTTTGGGTACCAACGTTGTTAATCTTTCCATGATAATACAGGAGATAGCGGCTGGGAACATGGTTAATGACTCAGAGGCCTGCACCATGGCAGACATCTCAATGATAAGGTCCGTGGTGGCTGCCTGATCATATTTCCGCAGCATCATAATGAGTCGACCCTTCTAGGACCTTAGTGAATTCCAATATTGCTTCATATGTTCTCAGGTTACTTCTGGGACATTAAGCTCTTGTTACTGAGTACCTTTTTTTGCTAATAAATTAGTTGTGAACACATTTGTTTTCCTGAATGAAAGATTCTAGTTAATACTTTGGCATATAAACACAGTGGTTTTGAAAACATGTTTTTGTAACTCACAGGGTTCTGCTTGATTCCTGTGTCTGTCCCTTTCAGAATGAAAGATAAAATAATCCTGTAGAAATGTGCTAAAACCAATCATCCCTTACTTTGCGATTTATTAGAATGTAAGCAAAGAGAAGACTTATACATTGGTTTTATAGGATAAATGCTTATATTTCCCTCCCAGTAAGGCACTGATAATACTGTGCACATCTGTGGATCTGTATATTTATTACACTAGTCCTCAAAGGACGCTGTCAGCCAATTCCTGCGCAAAATGATCCTCTGCTGCCCTCCGGTGGCCATGCAAGGAATAACACTATGTGCCTCTGTCCATGGTGCTGCAATTCGAGGTAAAGCCCTGTGAACACAACCAAAAATTATACCCAGAAAAAATACCCCCACAAAATCATCATCGAAGCTGTCCAAGGCGCCAATCATTGTGTAGTCACGGCTCTGTGTTCTTCACCTCTTCCCGCCCTAGCTCTGCAAAGGGACACCCCTCCCTGTAGACTGTTGCACTGAGGTTCCTCTTATGGTAACGCACCCACCCTGCCTAATATGTTCGTTGGTGCCTTTTTATAAATCAAAAATATATTTTATTGATTTTTTTACAGAGAGGAGGGGAGAGGAAAACATCCATCAGCTGCTTCTTGCACACCCCCCACTGGGGATGTGCCCGCAACCAAGGTACATGCCCTTGACTAGGATTGAACCTGGGACCCTCCATTCCACAGGCCAACGCTGTATCCACTGAGCCACACTGGTTATGGCTCGTTGGTGCTGTTTTTAAGTACACTGGTGAGTGTATGTCTGGCAAGCAAATGCTCTAATCAGTTAGCCACACCAGCTACGGATTGTATGCACTTTTGTTGTTGTTATTTGAATTAATTTTTAACTCTAATTGACATACAATAATACATTACTTCCAGGCGTACGACATAGTGATTCAACATTTACATACCTTACAAAGTGATTCCCCCTAAATGTAGTTCACATCTGACTCGACTGCCTATGTTGCAGTTCCATCTCCATGATGTATTTCATAAATGATGTGATGGACTTTCCCAGCCCCAGTGGAGACAACCCAAGGCAGGTGTTGGCAGAAGAACAGCTGGAGGCTAATGTGATTGAGAGGGACTAGGGGTTGGGTTGTGGAGCGGCGTGTGTGTGACTGCAACGCTTCAGGGGCTTAGGCTAGAGGAGCAGTGGCTCTTTGGAGCTGACTGGGGGAAGGAGGTGAGATGCAAAGCTGCTGTCAGAAGACAGGTCCTTGCAGAAGCTCCAGGGAGAACATCCCAGCCTTTTCTCTTGTCCTGAGATGGGGAGCAGCCTGGATTTCCCACAGGTCCCAGTGTGATCACAGCGGCCCTTATAAGGGGGAGGCAGTAGGGTCAGGATCAGAGAGATGAGGCTGTGCTGCAGGCTGTGGAGATGGAGGCCAAAGGAGAGGCATTTTTTGGTGGTGGCTTCAGTGTCATTGCGGGCTCGTCCTCCTCATGGTTGCGGATGCCACGCACCAGGTCCTGCAGGTTCTTGTCGAACATGCGGTCAATGTGCCCTTGAACATCTCGAGGGCCATAACGACGGCAGCCAGTGGGCTGGAGACCCGGGATTCCTGATGCTGGATGGTGTGCCGGGACCCAGGGGCCGGTCTTGCTCCCTGTGGAGGGCTGTGCCTCCGGCCGCCACTGCCTGGCATGCAATCTGTGTATCTGGCAAACTGATGCACCACCGGCTACTGCTCCTATTCACTGTTAAAGATCTAATTTTGAAGCAAATTGTAGTAACCCTGAGTGGAAGTCAACAGGTTCTCTTGTGCCAGAAGCTGTTCCATCCTTGCTTCTTGACACAGTTGCTGCAGGGAAGAAATATCTGCACAGCATATGTCCCAAGGGACCTGGCGTCTATGGCCTACTGTTTTTAATATGTTTGTTCCCCTTTTTAGTGCTATGTGTTCTTACCAGCTCCAACTCGCCGGGAAAGGTTGTTTCCCCAGCTGGGAATATTTCCCTAGAGTCAGGGACGAACAGGACTAGGGAAGGGAATAAATCAGTACCCCCCCCCCCAGTGTTACAAAAATACAATGTACCGCTTATGAGGAACTCAGAGAAACTACCAAATGCTATACTCCTAAAAACCCGCCAATGCAGGGCAATGCCAAGGAAGACCACCAGGATCGCTAAAAGAACAACTATCAAACAGTTAAGGAAATACCGCTGCAAACAATGCAGGCAGGCTCCTTATCTAAAAATCTTATTGGAGCTATGCAAGCAGAAAGACTTCAACTAAGTGCCAGGGAGGTAGTTCATCACCATAGCTAAGATCACACTTAAGCTATGTAGCGGTCAAGCGGAATGAAGTTAACTAGAAGAGGACATTCAGCCAGGAAAAGGCGGGAGCCTGCAAGCGGGCCACGTCAGAACAAAGTCTTGCACACAAGACTTAGTGTTCAGAGGCAGAACTTTCCTTGATGTGATAAATAGTCCATAAGGACATGGAAAGCCAGGGAGGGTGCACTGATGCAGGTGGAAAGAGTCTTTGTATAACATAGGAAATTAATAGTGTAATGTATAACTTAGCTTTGATGATTTCATGAGCATGCTTGTTAATCATTGTCACTTGCTGTACTCCATTGTTGTTTGCTGGCTCACCTCCAATAAACGTCAGAAGGGATCAGAGGGTCTTTGCTACACTCCTGAGCGAGCGTAGCCCTCTGCTCTACTTCATCCTACACACCAAGCTTGCCTCAGTGTCTCCGTTCACAAACAACATCAACAAATGGCGCCCGAACAGGGACCCGAAGGTAAGACATTGGGGATGGGTAGGACCGAAAGGGTTTTGCCAGCGCAGAGTACGCAGAACTTTCGGCAATAGAGTCAGAGTCATGGGGAATAGCCGGTCGATGCAGAGTCAATATATAGCTGTCTTGAAATCATTGTTAAAGAGTTCAGGGGTAAAAGTGAAGAATGAGGCTTTTGAAAAAATTGAAGCAATTCAGCAGCACTGTTATTGGTTTAACACAGAAGGAAAACAGCAGTTAAATCTTAAGTTGTGGAAACAAGTTGGAAGGTCATTAAGGAGGGCTCATCCACAGGGAAATGCAATAGAGGCTGATGTGTGGGCTATTTTTAATTTAGTAACGTCAGCTTTACAGCCTTTTCAGTCTGATTCTGAAGATTGTGAAGAAATTCATTCCTATGAAGTCACAAAGTGCTGCTCCAGGAGCTGAGTGTTTAAATCCTGAGCCTCTCCCTCCTGGGAAATCACTACAACCTGAGCCGCTCCCATTAGAGGTCACTGAACCGAGGGAGTCAAGAAAAGGACAGAAGACTAGCGGGCAAAATGAATTAGGAGGTTATGAAAGAATAACCTCAGCCAGCGATTCAGAGCTACAGGATTCATCTTCTGCTGGTTCGGAAGAGGATCGTTACCCACCCCCCCCTTCCCCAAGTTAAGGAAAAGAAGGGTGAAGAGAAGGGAAACAGAGGTGAAAGAGCTTTTGTGGAATCTAAAAGAATTATTACTTACAGTAGTAAGGAAAAGAAAGGGAATAAAAGTCCTCAGGAGTTGGTCATTAGTCATTCATCAGCACTAGTCTTTAATCAGGTGTTAGCAGCTGAGACTCCAACACCCACCTGAGGACACAAAGAGCTGCTAATGCTCAATACCTTCAAGGGTTAAATTTAAACAGATTATAGATTAATTAATTTATATATATATTATTAATTATAATATTATATAATTACATATGTTATTAATTTTTATATATTAATTAATATAGAATTAATTTATACAGATTATAGATTAATTCCTTATTATTAAAATACAATAGCTAAGGCAGTATTAGCCCCAGGGCAATATCTGCAATTGAAATCCTAAAGGTGGGAAGAAGCCAGGAGAGTGGCGATGATAACGCCCAACAAAATCCACCTGGATGTAATTTTGGCCAAAACCTTTGAATTTCAGAAAATTATGTCAAAATTGTCATATACAGCGGGGCCTTGACTTACGAGTTTAATTCATTCCGTGATGGAGCTCGTAACTCAGATTACTCGTATGTCAAATCATTAAAGTGAACGAGTGAGACACGTGATGCTGGGCTGATGTTGTGACGTTCACTGTGACGTTCGCTGCGCCAACTAGCGATGGGGTATCTGAAGCTGGCTTGTAACCCGAATTTTAGCTCGCAACTCAAAGCAAAAAATCAGCCGAGAGACGGCTCGTATCTCAAAAAACTCATTAGTCGGGACACTCGTAAGTCAAGGCCCCACTGTATAAGAAACAACCTCCACTAGGTATGTTAGGGAAAATGTGCAGAATTTTAAAATAGTGTTAATCCTGTATCATGAAAGGGTAAGATGCAAATCGACCTAATGGTGGAAAGACCAGTGGCTGTGACACGCACTGACCACCAGGGGGCAGACACTCAATGCAGGAGCTGCCCCCTGGTGATCAGTGCGCTCCCACGGGGGCGGGGGGGGGGGGGGGGTGGCTGGGGGGGGGGGGGCGCTACTCAGCCAGAAGCCGGGCATGTCTGGGAGTCAAGACAAATTTGCCAAGTTTCAGACCAGGCTCATCGGACCCGGCTGTGGAGGGTAGTCAGCTGGTCTGGGTTCTTGGCTGACTGTTCTGGTGAGTGACCCCTGTCACCTGCCCAGCTATGGTCCCCAGCCAAGCTGGCCGTGCCCTTACCTGGGGGCAGATGAGCTGAGCGAAAGCAGATGGAGCCCACAACACCCGTGGCAGCCTCTGGGGTCACAGAGTGGGGGTTGTGATGGAGGCAGTGGCCAGGCCGTCCTGTTGCCTCTGCGGCTGATGTCCTTTCTGCCCCGAGACAGTGGCCGGCCCCATCGAGGGCAAGTACAGGGCCAGGTGCAGGAGCTGAGGAGCCACCAGGTGCAGCTGGAGTGGCCCTGGAGGCAGCAGGTGTCCCCGGGACAGGACAGGGGCTCAGCTGCCTGTCGGGGACGAGAGCTCAGTCCAGCAGCTGCCAGGTGGTGGGGGTGTGCACTCCCAGCTCCCTGCTCACGGGGCCCTGAGACCCTGTGAGCAAGGCTGAGGCAAAAGTGTGTTTTTGTGACTTTGGTCTGGGAGCCACATGCCATTTGCATAGCACAGGCCAGCCTTGCTGTGAAGGAGGGACCCTTCAAGGGCCTGGGAGACAGAGGTGGAGTGGGGGCCACCATGGGGGCAGATGGCCACACTGGGGAGGTGGGGGGGGGAGTGAGCAGCACCTGGTGGTGTGGGGTCCCCTCCCCACTGTATCTCAGTTCCAGCTTCTCACCCAGCGACGCCAGGATCTGTCCCATGCCCATCACGGATGCCACAGAACATGGGCAGTTCACGGTGTTTTCTCTGGGGTTGTGGGGTGGGGGCTGCACAGGGAAAGAACACAAAACTGAAGACACACACCTTCCTTCCTTAAAAAAGCATGAAATAGAGAAAAGAATAATAATGGATACTTATCATTGAAATCCCCTAGTTCATGTAGACTCTTCACAAGCCTGGTCACGGCAAGGGAAGGGTCTTTTCTTTTGTTTTATTTTTCTTTTTTGATGTGTTTTTTATTGATTTCCAAGCGAACGGGAGAGGGAGAAAGAGAGAAACATCAATGAGAGAGAATCATTGATTGGCTGCCTCTTGCAGGCCCTGCACTGGGGATCAAGCCTACAACCCGGGCATGTGCCCTGACCAGGAATTGAACCCTGACCTCCTGGTTCATAGGTCGAAGCTCAACCAATGAGCCACACCTGCCGGGCGGGAGAGGGAAGGTCATGGTCCCAGGTGCTGGGTTTGGGTGCCCCCTTCAGGAGCCCTCCTTCAGGAACAGGTGCTGTGCTAGGTCCCTCGGGCTGAGGGGTGATGGGCCCTCACCGCGTGTGCCTGCTCCCTGCATTGACGTCCGCTCTGTTGTAAGGAAAGCGGGGCCTCTGGTTGCTGTGGCCCCCTCGCCTCCCCAGGCAGACTCTTACCTGTTCCCTGGAGCCTCGCTGGACTCCCACCCATGGGCCCATGAGGGTCGGTGCTCCTGGCCTCGGTGGACGTTGCCTGTGAACCTGTGGCCAGGAATGACAAACACGGCCTGCCTGCTCTGTTCACGTGGGTCCATGGCCCATCAGACTCCCCATAAGAAACATGTAGTTAAGGATTTCAGACGGGTCAGGGGAGGGTTAGACCCGCAGACCCAGGTACAAGGCCAGGCACCAGGAGCTGCTTCGAGGAGGGCTTCGCACACACTGTGAGGTGAGGTGCACCAGCAGCTCTCAGCAGGGTGGCGAGGCCCTGTGTCCTGGTCACTCTCGGTGCCGCCTGCCCAGGCTCAGTGGGAGGGGGTGGCCTTGGGGGGAGGCCCATGCCTGACCCCATGCCTCCTGCTCAGGCAGCCGAGTCCACGCAGGACAGTGGGGCTGCTCGAGCTCTGAACTGGCTCCCGGGCCCCACGCCCTCTGCCTCCCTTGTCACCTCAAGGCCTGGCAGATGCTGTTCACCGAGAGACGCGCGTTCTAGCCACCCTGAGCCAGAGGCGCCGGTGCTGACCCCACTCTGAATGACACTCCAAAGGCCAGGTCACCCTCCCACTTCATAGATTGGAAAGAGGCAGAGACCTTGGGGGTCTTGCCTTAGGACACACAGTTGTGAGGGCAGAGCTGAGACTCAAACCCTTGTGGACAGACCTGGCCCCCACATGCTGTGCCCAGGCGAGATGCCAACGCTACACAGGCAGCAAGAAGGGTGAGGGCGACCAGTGCCCAGACTGAGGCAGCACAGGTGTGTGCACTGGCACCCGGGCACACACAGGCACACACGCACACGCGTGCGCACACAGCATGCGTGCGCACACACACGCACGCAAGCACACATGCACACAAACACACGCGCACACACACGGGCGCGCACACACACACCATGCACGCACGCATGCACACACGCACACATGCACACAAACACGCGTGCGCACACACACACACACACATACACGCACACGCACACACGCGCGCACACACACATACATGGACACGCACACACGCACATACATACACGCACACACACACACACGCACACATACACGGACACATACACGGACATGCACACACGCGTGCACACACACGCGCACACACGCGTGCGCACACACACACACACACACGCACGCCCTCCCTGGCTTTCACCTCTGAGGCTACAGAGGTCGGAGGAATCAGGGAGGAGCCAGGAGAAGACAAGGGGCTGGTGGGGGCTATTCCCAGTCCTGGTGAGTCTGTCTCAGTCCCTCTCCCTGGCAGGAACCTCACTGGACTGATGCCAGATTCTGCTTTCTCGGGCTGAGTGTCTGTGGCTGAGGGTTCTCTGAGGCCCTCCTGGAACTCTGCTTTCAGTGATAAGGGGGATGAGGCATGTCGGCTTCAGGTTTGTCTGGACACAAACTTTATTAAAACGAGGCCAAAAACACCTTTGGGGACATTGATGTTGACATCCCGGCAGCACTTAAGGAACGGTTTGTCTATTACCTCTCCTCATAAAAGTGGAGGATGTTTGAGCAGTTACTTCTGTACTAATTACACTCTTGGGGAGGGAAAGGGGCCAGCAGGCTTCCTCTGGAGCCCCCTCAGAGCTGGGGTATGAGGTATGTGGTGCCTACACTTGCCCTGTGGCTGCTGAGGTGCGATTTAGGGCTCATGACTCATCCTCCCTGCAAACACCGGGCTTCTCCCCTGAGTGTGTCCTCTGGTGTTTGGTGAGAGATGACTTATCTGTAAAGCCTCGACCACACTCCCTGCACACATAGGGCTTCTCCCCTGAGTGTGTCCTCTGGTGTCTGATGAGATGTGACTTCTGTGTAAAGCCTGGCCCACACTCCCTGCATACATAGGGCTTCTCCCCTGAGTGTGTCCTCTGGTGTCTGATGAGATGTGACTTCTGTGTAAAGCCTGGCCCACACTCCCTGCACACACAGGGCTTCTCCCCTGAGTGTGTCCCCTGGTGTGTGATGAGATGTGACTTCTGTGTAAAGCCTCGCCCACACTCCCTGCATACATAGGGCTTCTCCCCTGAGTGTGTCCCCTGGTGTGTGATGAGATGTGACTTCTGTGTAAAGCCTGGCCCACACTCCCTGCACACACAGGGCTTCTCCCCTGAGTGTGTCCCCTGGTGTGTGTTGATATGTGACCCATCATTGAAGCCTTGCCCACACCCTCCAGGCTTGATTGTTACAATTTTTGACATTCTTACTCCCACAGATAATTTGCCTGTGTTCTTTGGATTAACATTCTGGCCTGTGCTGGGCTCTTCCTCCATTATTCTTTCACTCTCACTAGAGCTCCCTGTTTGTCCATTGGGAGGCTTGAAAGAGGCCCTTGAAGTTCCCCTGTGCCTGATCCTTTTAAACAAAGGTTTGGACCTTCCTTTGACCTCTTGACCTTCAGCTTTGTCATTCCAGCCATGTGGACCAGGATGTTGTTGCTGCTGCTGATTCTGATTCTCTGGGCTGGGTTCCTCTGACTGGAGGTGTTTTCCTACAGATGCTCCTGGCAGAATCTCAGAGGGATGATTGCGTTTCACATGTTGGCTGAGGAATGTCTGATTGGAGAAGGCCACAGAGCAGGAGGGACATGGGTGGATCTCTGGCTTTGGTTCTGCTGAAGGAGAAAGTTTTGGTCAGGGCAGGTGTGGGCAAGGCTGCCTGTGCCGTACGCTCTGTCTCCTGGTAAGACCTGTCCCCGGAATCATTCTTACTGTGTTGACAGTGGAATGTCTGCCTCCCACAAAGTGTTCCTTCACAGTCTATTTTTCTTTTTCTTTGTCTGCACTACTCTTCTTCAGAAATCCAGAGACCCCATATCGAAAGTCTTTTCTACAGCCCTGGCCAGTGTGAATCAGTGGATAGAGCCTCAGCCTGTGGACTGAAAGGTCCCGGGTTCGATTCCCATCAAGGGCATGCGCTTTGGTTGCAGGCTTCTCCCCGGCCCGGGCCCTGGTCAGGGATTGTGCAGGAGGCAACAAATCGATGTGTTCCTCTCACATTGATATTTCTCTCTGTCTTTCCCTCTCTCTTTCACTCTCTATAAAAATCAATGGAAAAATATCCTTGGGTGAGGATTGAAAAGAAAAAAGGTCTTACAGATCAAGGACCATCAGAAGCCATGTCACTCCTTATATGGGTGGGACTATAGTGACCTTTCCACATACATGTATCTTCTAAGTCATGTTAAAGAGAAAAACCACAGGCCTGGCCAGGTAGCTCAGTGGTTGAGCATCAACCCATGAACCAGGACGTCACCAGTTTGAGTCCTGGTCAGGGCACATGCCCAGGTTTTGTGCTCTATCCCAGCAGGAGGCAGCTGATCCATGTTGATATTTCTATCTCTCTCTTCGTTTCCCTTCCTCTCTCTCTCAAATCACTAAAAATATTTAAAAATAGAGAAACCATAGGCCCCAACTAGCAATTGCTTCTCTCTCAGTTTTCCACAAATCATAAAATGGAAATATGTCTTTCCTCACACAGTATTCCTAATTGATTTCTTTCAGTGTTAGCCTATTTCAAATACAATACAAAGTCCTGTTTCAAAATATTTTCCCAACCATGCCCTAGCCAGTTTGGCTCAGTAGATAGAGCATCGCCTTGGGGACTCCAGGGTCCTGGGTTTGATTCTAGTCAAGAGCATGTACCTTGGTTGCAAGCCCAATCCCCAGCCCTGGTTGGGGTGTGTGTGGGAGGCAAGCTATTGATGTCTCTCTCTCTCTGTCTCTCCCTCTCCCTTCTACTCTCTCTAAAGAAAAAATCATTGGAAAAATATCCTCGGGTGAGGATTACCAAGAACAATAAAAATATTTCCCCAACCTGCTTCTTACACTCCTGACTCCCATCCCTCTCCAGCCAGTCCGCCTTCCTCTCTCACTTGCCATTGAAATAATCTGAGAGGGGATTCCCCACTGAAGTTTATTTTCCAAAAAAATTTAACAAAGCATAGTTTTAGAACATGCCACTCTGCAGTTGAAAACTGCCCAATTGTCCCGTCTCACTCAAGAAAGTCCCCAGTATCTTAGCTTGGATCATAGGCACTGTATTTCCAGGCTGCTAGGCATCTGTCCAACTTCCATTCTTACCCTCTGTACCGAGACTGAGACGGGAGTAGCCCTCAGCCAGATCAACACCCCAGCTCTTTCTTTCCCTGCACCAGCTGCTTCCTCTGCCCAGGACCCTGTGCCACAGGTGTTGTAAATGTTGTCTCCTGAGAAAGCCCTTCCCTGACCTTCAGAATCCAACACACACACCCTCCCCTCACACTGATCCCTAGGCACTTGTCCTGGGCCCGTTTTCTCTGAAGCGCTAATCACTGTGTAATATTAAGCACATGCACATATGTATGCCTGGGCTACCCTCCTTCACCAGCCAGCTGCTCAGGAGCAGTGATTCTGATCATCATGTTAATCTGTATTTCCAGCTCCCAGAAGCCTTTGTGGCACCGAGTAGGAATTCACATGACAAGTCACTGAAATAATGAATGAATGCATGTTAACACACACATTTCATTTAGAAATATGCAGTAAATGAAGAAGAAACAGCTAAAAGTGTTTTTTTAAAAAAACCCACAGACCACCTAGGTGAGAGAGCTGGTAAGTGCCTAAAAACTTCTTTTTTTGCCTCTAACCCTTTCAGCACTATATGAGGCTGTGCATTTTGTGCATGAAGTATTTTTAAAAATGGAACACAAATTGGCCCTGGCCAGTGTGGCTCAGTTGGTTGAGCATTGTCCCCTTCACCCAGAGGTAGCCAGTTTGATTCCTGGTCAGGGCACATGTCTGGGTGGTGGACTTGATCCCCAGTAGGGGGCGTGCAGGAGGCAGCAGATTGATATTTCTCTCCCTCTCCCTTCATCTCTGTCTCTAAAACCAATAAAAGCATATTTTTAAAAATTAGAACAAAAATAAAAATATTAAAATTGTTCCTAAGAATCAAAGACCTATGTGATGAGCCATCAATTTCTGAAGCATTTGATTTGAAGCTTTGCTGACTCTAGAGTGGATTTTACTCCACTTGAGAGTTGGACTCTGAAAACTTCTAAGAATTCTTTCTTTCCATGTTGAAGAAGAGTGGTGCCCACCTCTCCCGGCCACAAGCTCTGTCTTCCACTTGCTGCCCCACTTGATGCCCAGCTTTTGGCCATACTCTTCTCCATACCAGACCAGCAGCTCACAGCCCGTCCTCACGACCCGGCAGGTTTGGTAGAAAATCTGCCTGTGATATTGAAAGGCCACCAGGTTCTGTTCTTCGTCATCCCGGGCGCAGTTCACATACCTGGCGTTGAGGCAGATGAAAGGAAAGAAAACCACAGGCGATGAGTTTCCACTACCTGTCATATTCGTGTCCAGCTCCTCACTGACGCTTAAGGCCCTCAGCACTGATGGCACCCACACCCATGCTCCTGAGGAAACTTCTGTTCAATGTCCAAGCCTCTGTCACAATGTCATGTGAATTCCTGTCTCTAAGTCCTGCTCACAGTGCTCATCCTGCCTAATGCCATTTCCAAAGCCTCATTCCAGACTTCCCCATCAAACCCGGTGGCCTCTAGCTTCTCTAAGCTGTAAGTCAGGTTCTGTGTTACACCACAGAATTCGGGGCTTGATCTAGGACTCACATCATTCAACACTCAGTCCAAGTCTACCTTCTCTTCAGAGGCCTTTGTCGAGTCTCCCCACACTTTATTGAAGGCATCATTCAGTTGCCTCCCCCAGGTTCCCACAGAAATGTGGAGGTCTCTCTGTCTTAGAAAAATAACACAGAACAATAGTAGTTTATTCATAATCTGTCTCCCCTGACACAAGAGAGCCCCTCAGGAAAGGGCCATGAGCACTATTACTCTGCAGGCTCCAACATCCAGTTCTAGTTAGTACTGAGTCTGGGATGATGTGCTGCCCTCACAGGTTTAGACTATCCTTGGTTCAAGGCTATCTTGGCACTGGGCACTTCTTGAAAAATAGGAAAATTAGAGTTAAATGTTTATGAAATAAAATGTTTCATGTCCATCTGCAGTAAGTCCTCCCTAGGGACATGGATTGTGTGATCTGTGTAAGTAATGAATTCCTTCCTCTAAACTGGAATATAGTAAGTGTTTAACTAATGTCAGTTAGATAAATCACAGAGTAATCCAGGGTCCTCAAGGTTTTTCCCAGTGCCCAAACTAGAGACTTCTATTTTGAGGACATATGCTATACTTTTACCTCCTTTTTTCCTAAATGTCTCTAGATGGTAAAGATCACTGTATGGAGAAAAAAGGGGAACAGAGGACTGAGGGAGACCATTAGGGAGGCATGATGGGAAGGACAGACGTGTGGGCAGTGAGGCATGAGTGTCCCCTCTGGCACCCAGAAACCTAGTGACCTTACCTCATCCAGTTGGCCTGAGATGTATCCTTTCCGTCCACATACTCATAGCAGTTTCTCCCTTTGGTGATCTGCATTTCAGGAAAAGAAGTTAAAGGCCGTGTGTGTGTGTGTGTGTGTGTGTGTGTGTGTGTGTGTGTGTGTGTGGTTGTGTGTACATAATAGGATAATTACTTTGCTCTACTGTCATCAAATCTCTTTCAGCCTGCATGGTGATTCAACTGCCAATGGTGATCACAGGATATTTTTCTTACTCATCATCTACACGTCGGAGTCAATTTGTCCACTAAGCAGGAGCCCCACAAGGGAGGAGTCTGTACCACTTTGCTCCCATTTACCCTCTGATCCTTAGAGAGGAGCTCCATGTTCATGCAAAGTCCGCTCAGTACACAGAGCTAACTCACCATATGGTCCCAATCCATGTCCCAGCATGAAGAAGGTGGAGGCCCCCCCCCAGCCACAGGAGGGATGGGAAGCCAGAGGACAGGGAAGAGGTAAAGTTCTCACCAGCCAGGAGTAGCCACTGTTGGCTGTGGCTTCATCTTCTGTGATCTGACCCTCATAAGGTCCAAAGTGCAGGCCCACGGGCAGATCACATTCCTCATTCCACACTCCAAGCCCAGCCTCAGGGATGCCTGATGGTCCGATTCTCAACCCAGGGGGCAGAGTGAGGGCTGAGCGGTTGGCATGCCCCTTGTCCACGGCACTGTCTTTTACAAACGTAGGAGGCCCATGCACAGCACAGCTGTCGATGAAGAAGTTCTGACACTTCTCACAATCTGGAGGCAAGAGCAACAGGGAAGAGGGAGGGTGCAGTGCATGTTCCTGGACATGAAGAGCTTCAGAAAGAACTCACATCAGTGAGCCTCAATCCTGTACTCCCGGTCACGAGAGGAAGGGAATGATTTGGGCACCCAAAGACCAGGTGAAATTATTGCATCAAGGACATAACATGCTCTTTGGTGAGGGTCAGCTTACAGAGGTAGTCATCGCCCTGGGGCTCGCTGATCTCTTGGTAGACATGGCCCTTTCTCTCTCGTAGGCTATACATCTTCACTTCGATCTCCTTTCTCCTGGGGTCTACATGGGAGAAGGGCAGGTGAACAAGAGGGTGAGGTCTGGAACATGAGTCCCTGTCTTGTCAGAAAACACACAATGTCCTCTCATTGAATGGTCACCCGTTCTTTTATATTATCTGGTATTTTCCTCTGTTAACTAAAAGACTAGCACTCCACACTGACTACCGATGGCTGATTCAATTATAGTTTCTAGATGATCCCAGTATGAGGCTCAACCTCCCAAGCTTTAGTCATTCATAAAGTATGTATTGAGGGCACATTATGTGTTAGGCACTGAGTAAAGACCTGGGCACACAACCCCAAGAGAATATGGTTGCTATTATCACAGATAGATTTATTGGACAACTTGCATGTGTCAATTGTTTGAGATTTAATTTAATGCTTTCAAACTATATGTGAACCATGTTTCCTGACGTTCACTTTACACATTAGCACTCAGGAGTTCAGAGAGTTTGTAAGATTAGCTCAAAGCTTCAGTGCTAACTCCAGTTTCAAATACAGGCCTATGCAAAGTCCACCCCACATACCTAGGCTATACTGATCAGCCTTTCTAGAAGAATTAGTGGAACTGAAATCTCCAAATTATGTAACTTACCCAATTTTTATCTAGGGTGCTGTCCGGAGGGACTTGCTTCTCCAGGAGGGGGCACTGGTTTCTGAGTCTGCTCTGAGCCACTTGTGGTCAACAAATTTTCTGTTCCTGACAATTCCTTCAAAGTAGACTCATTACTTAATGACGTCCTGGACTTTGCCTTCAATGTTGAAGTCCCATATTAAAAGGTAACATGCATTTATTTAATTATGTAGGGTTTATGATATATTTTCACATACATGACTTCAATGAACACTTCAACAACTCTGAAATACCTGGGAAGTATGAATATTAGAGGAAAAAGAAATGGCCAATGTGGGTTGTGAATTGAAGACTAGAACCCATGCCTTAAAGATCTTTTTTTTATAGAACAGTGAGAGTGAAGGATACTGGGAAGAGAATAAGACATAGTTGGGCCCTAACCAGTGTAGCTCAGTTGATAGAGTGTCAGCCTGCGGACTGAAGGGTCCTGAGTTCAATTCCGATCAAGGGCGAGTGACTTGGTTGCAGGCTCCTCCTCCCTGGCCCGGGCCCTTGTCTGGGCTTATGCAGGAGGCAACTAATCAATGTGTCTCTCTCACATTGATTTTTCTTCTATCTCTCCCTCTCTCTTCTATTCTCCCTAAAAATCAATGAGAAAATATCCTTGGGTGAGGATTAAGAAAAAAAGAAAGAAAGAAAGAAATAGTTGGCAGAGCCCTGGCTGGTGTAGCTCAGTTGGTTGAACTGGAGGGTTGCCGGTTCCATTCCCGGTCATGGTACATGTCCTGGTTACGGGTTAGATCCCAGGTTGGGGTCTGTGTAGGAGCCAACCGATCCATGTTTTTCTCTCTCACTGATGCTTCTCTCCCTCTCCCTTCCTCTTTCTCTCTAAAATCAATAAAAACATATATTTTTCAAAAGAAATGGCTGGCAGAAACCTATCATGACAATAAGGAAAATTATGCTAAAACTAGAGACCCAGTGCATGAATTCATGCACCAGTGGGTCCCTCATCCTGGCCTGTGGGATCAGGCCAAAACTGGCTCTCTGACATTCCCCGAGAGGTCCTGGATTGCGAGAGGGCACAGGCTAGGCTGAGGGACCCCACTGGGGCACGATCGGGGCTGGGGAGGGACACGGGAGGTTGGCCAGCTGGGGAGGAACCGCAGGAGGGCTCCAGGGTGTGTCCGGCCATCTCACTCAGTCCCGATCAGCTGGACCCCAGCAGCAAGCTAACCTATAGGTCAGAGCGTCTTCCTCCTGGTGATCAGTGCACGTCATAGCAACTGGTCTACCGGTTGACTGTCTGCCCCTTGGTGGTCAGTGCACATCATAGCGAGCAGTTAGTGGCATTAGCATGTCATCAGCATATTATGCTTTGATTGGTTGAACGGGCGACTGGACATTTAGCATATTATATAGGATGTGCAAATTACTATATCATGGAAAGAATATTTGTAATTAGATTAGTTGGTTCCCACCAATTCTGTTTGAATAAGGTTGTGCTACTAGCTAGTTTTCTTCATTTTTCTGACCTATAACATGCTAATTCTTAATGTTATAATGAACATGAAATATAATGGTGTTCACCAAAGTGTTCTGTGAGCTCTTTGATACAGTATGAATGTGAAATTACAGTCCTGCTATCAATGTACCTCTCAGTCATCTCTATATTTGAAATCACATGTAAATTATCTTCATTATTTTTTGACCCTATTCTAGTTTAATTTGTAAATTTTAAAGCACTCTTTCAACAAACATTCAGGGGCCCTCAGGGACCCTGAGCTGGGCCTGGGACTTCTGGAAGAGAAGAATCTGGTGTGAACCAAAGAGCTCACAATGCAGAGGTAGGCAGGCGGAGCAAATGATTCAAACAAGATGACATTGGCCTAATTAGAGCTCAGAGAAAGAAGCCATGCTTCTTACTGGAATGAGCACTCAAAGCCAGTTCCAGATGGATGAGCTTCTATTGAATAGTGTGTCATCTCTATGAAGTCCTTAAGTCACTTTATTATTTATTGTTTCTCAATCGTCAAACCTGAAGCTCCCCAGAGTTGAGAGATGCTTTCTTTTATTTGACTGGGAGGCTCTGATGCTGGGGCTCCTATATCTTTCTTCATCTGGGACCATGCACCGTGCAAACTGCCTATATGTCAGTGAACTTCTGCAAGTCGGAAGTCTTAGTGCATTTCTCACTGCAGCATAGCGTTTGGAATCATCAGTCAGTGAAAGACGTAATCATGTATGGATAAGACAGTGGAAAGTGCATAAAACTATGGAAATTTTAATGAGCTTATAAAGTGGTTTAGAGATGAAGCTATGGATTAGATTGCACGACCACTGATACTGTGATCTCAGACATACAATCAAACATTTCTATATGTCTGAAACCTCAGTTTCCTCATCAGAGATGGTGATAGTTATAGTACCTACCTCATAGGGTTGTGGTAAGGTTTAAGTGAGTTAATTCACGTAGAATTCGTAGAGTCTGAAGCATTGTGAAGATAAAACCCACGGTAGCTACTATTGTTGCTGATGTTTTAACTACTAAGATGATATTGGGCATTTTGTTGAAGAGGTGAGGAAAGGAAGGTGGCAGTTCCTAGGGCGCACTCTGATTTTCCTCCTCTTCCCTGCATTTTCATCCAGGAGGAAGATTTTCTTTTCAACAGGATTTGGGAAATACTCACCTTCTGATGTTTATTCTGTTCCACTCTGAAGGCCACCCAAGAAGGTTTAGCTAAAAGATGGTGAGAAATCAATAATATATATAATTTCAGAGAGGAAGGGAGAGGGCGAGGGAGATAGAGAGAGAAACATCAATGATGATAGAGAATCATGGATTAGCTGCCTCCTGAACACCCCACACCAGGCATCGACCCCACAACCTGGGCATGTGCCCTGACCGGGAATCGAACTGTGACCTCCTGGTTCATAGGTTGACGCTCAATCTCTGAGCCACGCCTTTCGAGAAATCAGTTTTGGTTGGTAATTGTTTCAAAATCTGGAGATTCTTATCTTTCAGAATTCTGAATCAGAGAGTAATCCAAGGACAGACGAAGGATGATTAGAAAATGTTTTCTGAGGTTTCATTAGGCTTATGATTTTATTGGGAGCATCAGCTAATTTCCTTAAATGTTTAAAAATAGACAAAACCCCATCTGTACTTCATCCTCTGTTCAATATATATATTTAAATTGGCCTAGCCTGGCTGGGAGGCTCAGTTGGTTGGAGTATCATCTTGTACACCACAAGGTTTCAGGTTTGATCCTTATTGGGGTGTACACGGGAGGCAACGGATAAATGTTCCTCTCTCACATTGATGTTTCTGTCTCCCTTTCTGTCTCCCTCCCTTCCTCTCCCTAAATTCAATGAATATCCTTGGGTGAGGGTTTAAAAAATAAAATTGCCCTAAAAAGCAAAAAATAAAAAATTAGCCTTTCATGACACAAGTATAATAAAGGTCATGTAACTGCAAAGAATCTCTACTCTGTAACCCGGCCCTTTCTCCTCTCTGTCTTCTGTCTTCACACTGGCCTTGTCCAGTCCAAGGCACCAGGACCACCTTGCCTCCTTTCTTTCTTATCCTTCCTCCTTTGCACATTTGGAATGTGACCACCTTCTCTAATCACTAGATTCTGATCAGCATCACACAGTCTTAGGAACAAAGACTCAGGTCTAGTCACCC